>NW_027459457.1:0-320714 GCF_050624435.1 Tenrec ecaudatus
AGATTGATATTGCAAGCATTAGTTAGCTGAAATGGACTGATATTGACCATTTTGAAACAGAAAATCTTATGGTTTAGTCTGATGGAAATGACACAATCAAGAGAAACAACATTGCATTCATCATCAAAAGGACATTTTAAGATCTATTTTAATGTACAATGCTATCTTTGATAGGATGCAATCTAGCCCCCTTCAAGGAGAACCAATCAATACAACTATTGTTCAAATTTATGCCCCAACCACCCAAAGCCGGTGATGCAGAAATTGAATAATTCTACCACCATATTCAGTCCCAAATTTGTCAGACTTGCTATCAAAATGCTATTGGAATGCAAAAGTTGAAAACAAAGAGGAAGGATCAGTAGTTGAAAAATATGGTCTTGGTGATAGAAACCAAGCTGGAGATCGCATGACAGAGTTTGCAAGACCAATAAATTGCTGATAGCATATACTATATTTTCCAACTTCTGTTCTTTCCTCTTTGGTTCCAACATTTGCACTCCAATCACCAATAATTACCAATTTATCTTGATTGTATGTTAGAATTTTGCATGATTAATGATTTATTCAAACATTTGATCAACAACAAAAAAGGTGACCATAAATGTGGACTTCTCCAGATGGAATACACGGAAATCAAATTGACTACACCTGTGGGAAGAGACAATAAAAGAAGCTCAATATCAGCAACTGAAACCAGTCCAGGGACTGATTGTGGAACAGATCAGCAATTGTTCATATGTGAGCTCAAGTTGAAGTTCAAGAAAATGCAAACAAGTACACGAGAGTCAATATACAACCTTGATAATAACCCACCAAATTTTGAGAACATCTCTGAATAAAGCACAGTGTCATTTAAAAATTGGAAATAAAGAAAAGATACAAGTGCATGTCAGAAGAGACTCTGAAACTTACTCTTAATCAGAGAGTAGCTAAGGCAAATGGAAGAAATGATGAAGTAAAGAGCTAAATATAAAATTTCAAAGGACAACTCGAGAATACAAAGTAAAATATTATCACAAAATGTGCAAAGGCCTAGAGTTAGAAAACCAAAACAGAACATATTCAGCATATCTTAAACTGAAAGAACTGAAGAAAAATGTCAATTCTCGAGGTGCAATATTAAAAAATTCTATGGGCAAAATATTGAATGATGAAGGAAACATCTGAGGAAGATGGAAACAATATGGAGTCACTGTATCAAAAAGAATAGACCAACATTCAACCATTTCAGGAGGTAACATATGAGCAAGAACCAATGGTCAGGAAAGAAGAAATTCAAGATGCATGGAAAGCACTAGCCCAAAACAAGATGCCAGGAATTGCTGGAATATCTATTGAAATGTTTCCACTAGCTGATAAAGCACTGGCAGCACTCACTCATCTATGTCAGGAAATTTGGAATACAGCTACTTGGCTTACAGACTGGAAGAGATCCATATGTGTATACATACCAAAGAAGGGAGAACAACGGAATGGTCAAATTATGTAACACTATCATTGGCATCACATGTGAGTCAAATTGTACTGAAGCTAATACAACAACAGTTGCATTAATTCATTGACAGAAAGTTACCATATTCAGCATTCAGAGCCATCGTGGCACAGTGGTTACAGGTTGGATTGCAAACCCCAAGTTCAGCAGTTCAAAACCACCAGTCACTCCGTGGGAGAAAGGCAAGGTTTTCTACTCCCATAATGAGTTACATTCTCAGAAACTCACAGGGGCAGTTAGTTCTACCCTATACTATAGGGTCAGGATGAGTTGTCATCAACTACAAGGCAGTGAGTTTGGTTTCCCAGAGATTTAAGCCAGATTCTGAAGAGGATGTGGAACAACGGATATCAGATATCAGATGGACCTTGCCTGAAAGCAGTGAATACCCTAAAGATGTTTACTTATGTTTTATTAACACCCAAGCTATCTGACTGTGTGGATCATAAGAAAACATGGATAGTTTTGAGAAGGGAATTCCAGAACACTTTGTCTTGCTCATGTGAAACTTGTACATGGTTTAAGAAGCAGTAGCACAAATAGAACAAGGGTAGATTGCACGGTTTAAGAATCAAGAAAGGTGTGCATCCAGGTTGCACCCGCTTATTAAGCTTTTTCAATCTGTATGGTGAACAAATAATCAGAGAAGCCAAATTATATGAAGAAGAACACAGAATCAGATTTGGAGGAAATATTATTAACAACCTGCTATATGCAGACGACAGAGTTTGGCTTGGTGACAAGGATGGGGGACTTGAAGCACTTGCTGGTGAAGATCAAGGATTGCAGCCTTCAATGTGGGATACAACTCAAAACAAAGAAAACCAAAATCCTCACAACTGAACCAATAGGTAACATGATGATAAATCGAGAAAAACTTGAAGTTGTCAAGGATTTTGTCTTGTCTGGATCCACAAGCAATGCTCCTGGAAGCAGCAGTCAAGAGATGAAAAGATACATTGCACTGGGTAGATCTGCTGCATAAGAGCTCTTTAGAATGTTGAATAGTTAGGATGTTACTTTAAGCAGGAAGTACACCTGATCCAAACCATGGTATTTTCATTTGCCTCATCTGCATGTGAAAAGCTTGCCATTGAGTGAAGAAGACCCAGGTAAACTGTATGAATTTGAACCATGGTACTGGCAAAGAATATTGACAGTACCATGGACTGCCAAAAGAACAAACAAAATCTGTCTTGGAAGTACGGCCAGAATTCCCATTAGAAGTAAATATGGTGAGATTTTGGACATGTTGTCAGTGGAGACCAGTCCCTGGAGAGGCATCATGCTTAGAAAAATGGAAGGGCTGTGAAAAAAGGTTGAAGGCCCTTGAAGAGCTGGATTGACACAGTGACTACAACAAGAGGACTGAGCATAGGAACACTTGGGTGGATGGAGGAGGTGCTGTTATTGTTACATTCTGCTGTGAATAGGTTTGCCATGGACCAGAACCAACTGGATGGCAAACTAACAACAACCACAACAACAACAGGGAGAGACATTAAAAAGCCAAACTCACTGCCATTGAGTTGACATTGATTCAGAACAACCCTGGAGGACAGGGTAGAACTGGCACCTGTGAGTTTCCCGAGAGTGTAACTTTTCACAGGAGGGGAAAGCCTCTTTAAGCTACTACTTAGCAGCCCAGCCCATCACCAGGGCTCCACAAGGATAGAGAGAAGCACTGTTAGGGCTGGATAGGGCAGAGGCTGTACACTGGTACATATGAGGGCTGGAGGTACAGGGAATCCAGGGTGGACGATACCTTCAGGACCAAAGGTGTGAGGGGCGATGCTGGGAGAGTGGAGGGTGAGTGGGTTTGAAAGGGGGAACTGATTACAAGGATCCACATGTGAACTCTTCCCTGGGAGAGGGACAGCAGAGAACCGGGGAAGGGAGACTCCGGATAGGGCAAGATATGACAAAATTACGATGTATAAATTACCAAGGGCACATAAGGGAGGGGGGAAGGGGAGGGAGGGGGAAAAAAAAGAGGACCTGATGCAAAGGGTTTAAGTGGAGAGCAAATGCTTTGAGAATGATTGGGGTAGGGAATGTATGGATGTGCTTTATACAATTGATGTATGAATATGTATGGATTGTGATAAGAGTTGTATGAGTCCCTAATAAAATGTAAAAAAAGAAAAGAGGAGAAAAGAATGATTAGGGCAAAGACTGTACAGATATGCTTTATACAATTGATGTATGTATATGTATGAACTGTGATAAGAGTTGTATGAGCCCCTAATAAATTGTTAAAAAATGATCCTCAATTCTATCTGAATCCTTGCCATAGCTCCAAGTTGCCTTAATAAACACGAGCAAAAAAAGTACCTCTGGCAGCAGACCGCTCAGGTTCAAATACTGGCTCTCTAACTTATTGACTATGTGACCTTGGGCAAACCTGGACCTCTCTGTGCTTCCAAAGATTCACTTTCCAAAAGGGAAGTCATAAGCCAACTTTTCTTATTCCTCACTGGGTTGCTTTGAAGATGAAATGAGACATCTGTCTAAAAATGCTTCTGACCATCCCTTGGTTCTCAGAGCTCCTCAAATGCTATGGATTATTGTTATAAGATTATGAATGATTTTTTTCCAAGGGTAGTGCAAAGATTAACATCAGTGCTACTTCTAGCTGACAAAATATAAATCCAAATTTCTAAATAGCAGGGTCTGAACGGATGCGCTGTTAACAACATCTTGCTTTTCTCCCATCACTTGTCACAGTAAATCTGATAAGAAATGCTGGGCTAGGGCCTGCAGCCAAGCCCCTCACTGGCAGCGTGCAGGACCTCAGGTTGTTGGCAGGCCAAGGGGCATCACAATGGCAAGAGGAGACTCCACAAAGAGCCCCTGATTCCTCCCCCACGCACCCCTTCCCCACGTTCAGGGTTAAACGTCAAAATACTATTTTTTGTCACCTGGTGAAATAATGAGCCCCCCATTCCCGTTGCCTTGGTATCATCAGAGCGCAACAGCCACGTGGGGTAATCGCTGTCTCCGTGTTAATGCTGCTCAGTTCAAACATTTTCACAGGCCCTGGCGAAATGAAACCCGTGCTTACTACCTAGGTGGAGTTTGAGGCGATTCAGCCCATTTGCTTCTGCTGAAAAGGCTACCTCAGAAAAACAGGAAATAAAAACATAGAGGGTGCCATTGACATTAGGTTTCTCGTTTTCTTCCTTTCTTCCCTACCTTCCTTTCTTCTTCTTGCCCTTCTCTTTCTCTTTTCTTCCTTCCCTCCCTTTGCTCACGTCTTCCTGCTGCCTTCACCTTCCATCTTCCCTCCCACACTCCTCCATTTCTTCTTCGCTCCTCTCTCCCCACCGCCACCTTTCTCCTTTCCTTCCCTGCCTTTTCCCTTCAGCCTCCCAGTCTCCCTCCTTCACTCTCTCCCTTTGCTCCTTCCTTTCCCCACCTTGTTTTGATCCAGTGATTTGTACTCCTTTCTTCCTCTCATCCCACCCCTCCCCATTGCTGGAGAAACATCAGTTCCTTGTGGCGCTGGTTTCTTGGCACCAGACCCTGTTCTTTGGGTGTTCACAAGTCTGCGTCCTGTGTGCAAACATAAGACAGACATATGATCAGGGTTGGACAGAAGATGGGATTTGACAGGTGTACTGCATCCCAAATCTCCAGGAGGCAAAGGTAAAGTCAGGCTCCTGCCTTTAAGGTTATGTCTCCCATTGTAATTGCATCCCACAGAGGCTCCTGCCTCCTGGCCACCTGAGGCCTGCTGACTGCCTTCCACTAGCTCCTGGGGAATTGGGGCAGCAATGGGAAGAACAACAAAAATCCCCAGCAGTTGACAAGAAGGGAGGCTGCCTTGCTCGAAAGACGGCCCCCCTCAACCACCTGCATGTTGTTGAGATGCAGGTTCTCATCCCTGTGGCTGGGCAAGAAACGCCCCCTCCCCAAACGCAGTGGCTTCAAACAAGGACCATCATCGTGTGGTTGCTGGGACGCCACTGGGTCGTGCTTGGAGTCTCCCATGAGTTGGCAGTCACATGGGAGCTGGGGCAGGGGCCTCTGGTGACTCCAGTGCCTACACGTGCACTCAGAGGGCTGGCAGCTGAAGCTGGCCGTTAGCTGGGTGCTTAGCTGGGTTGTTGGTTGGAGTGTCTCCACGTGACCTTTCCAGGCGGCTCAGGCTTCTTTCAGCATAGTGTCCGGGTGCTGAGAAGTGTCCTGAGAGGTAGCACGTGGAGGCTGGACATTCTAAGGGTGAGCACTCAAGAAGAAGTCTTTGAAGGGATTTTTCAGAAGCTGTGAAGCACTTTGGGGGAGGGAAGGGGGTTGCCCAAACTAGATGTCACTGTGTCATCTTCTCCATAATCTATTGGTCACAGAGGTCATGAAGCATCCCAATTTAAGGGGAAAGGGCATAGACTCTACCTTCCTATAGGTAGCCTGTCAAGGAATTTGGGTGTCACATACGAAGACTGGGAGACCCTGGGTGGCACAAATGGTTAAGGACTCAACGTATCAAGAGGTGGGCAGTTGCACCCCTCAGAAGAAATAACTAATGGCCTGCTTCTAGAAGCCCACAGGCTTGAGAATCCTGTGATGTGTAGTTTCTCCCTGGCACCCAGGGGGTCCTCGGGAACCAGAACCAACATAACAGCAACGGGTTGGGTTTTGGATGGTTTTGTTTGGGCTAATATTAAAACGACTAGTATGAAATTATATATGTATTGTGTTTAACTCTCAGGACTCTGATTATGCTGAAGTTGAACAAAACCGTCTGCCTCTTCTATGAACGCCAGCCGATGGAGGCAAAGGGTGAGGGTCTAGAGGAAGAATGAATGTCCCATTCCCGTCCTTATGTTTCAGTTGTCCTTAAAGGGCACAGGGGACAAACCAGATGTCTTTGATATGATTTTAGCCTAATGATGTGCTAGTATGATGATGAGCAGCCTGAAAAGTGGTTTTAACTAATGTGATCCAATATTTGAAAAGTTGACGATTTCACATCAAATTTTATATTCTCAGCATCTCAGTTACAAACAGAAAATCAGGCCTTAAAATCCTTGCATTTCCCCAAGGCAACAACAGTCTGGAGCTAGAATTTGAATGTCCCCTGTGGATGAGCTGACACGTGCCTGTTAACCACAGTCCACATCCATCCCTCTTGCCCCCAACACAGAGGTTGACTACAAGTATCCTTTATCTATATGGCTAAATAGGTTAGTTGGTTTGGATTGGGTTGCTAGTTTTTCCTGTTTTGTTTTGCTTACTTTTGATTTTTTGGGGGGCTAGGAAATGGTGTGTATTTTGGTACCATGTCTTCCAAAGCGAGAAAACCAAACCCAGTAAGCCAAGAAGGTCAAACAGTCTAGATTAATGATGAAAGGAGGAGCCCTGTTGGTGAGGTAGATTATGAGTTGGACTTCTAACTGCAAGATCAGAAGTTCGAAACTCCCCCCACCCCCACTCCACAAGAGAAAGATGAGATTTTCTACTCCTGTAAAGATTTACAGCCTTGGAAACCCACAGGGGCAGTTCTATACTCTGTCCAAAGGGTTGCTATATGTCAGAATTGATTCCAGGGTAGTGAGGTTTTCTTGATTGATATAAATAATTTTTGGTGAGTATTGAAAAAAACCAGTCAATATTATTTTTAATACACATCAAAGAAGGTCCACATTAATTGTTCACACAACCCTGCCACCTTCTTTCTTTATTCCCTTGCCTCCCACTCTCCTTTCTTCCTCCCTATGGTCTTTTATCTCATTCGTTTTCTTTCAAGGGTTAGCCAAGGAGTGGGAAAGTCTGACTAATTCTTAACCAAAAGATTAAATTGGTTTTATTGTTGGTGTTATTACTTGGGTTAAATTTTTTTCTTTTCTCTTCTTCTATTGGTTTGTGTTATGTAACCCAGAAAATGGGGAAACATTTGGAACATCAAAACACTATCCTTTCTCAGTAGACTACAATACAATACAATAAATACTCCAATAATAACAATAACATACAAGGATAGCTAGAGAGATAAATAGATAGATAGAAAAACCACAAAATCTGAGCAGTTGTGGGAAGGAGAATGGGACTAGCCCCGTGAATAAATATAGGTTTGCCAGAGAATAGTTCTATATACATATTAGCATATACTACAAATATGACCATGAATATAATAGTGCATCCAGGAGGCATAGTTATGAAAATGTCTTAGCTAGAACAAAACCCCTTGAGGGAGCATGTCCTAAAGATCGGGGATCAGGAACATAGCTCTGAGAGACCTCAAGATCAATTGGTACAAACTAGCTCACAAAGACAATGTTCTGTATCCATCAGGGAAGTGACTGGGGTCTTCAAAAGCTAGTGAGTAGCAAACTAAAAGTCGGTTCTTGGTCTCACCCTATGTGTTGGACAGGGTTCTCTAGGGAGACAAAACCATATTGCTAGTAATTATATATAAATATATTTATAAAGCTAGATATTCAATACAAGAAATGAACCACTAAATTATATACAGATAGATAACACAAGAAACTAACAGTTAAATTATAAAACAGTGAGACACTAGCAGTCCTTTAAGGCTGAGAGCCGCCAGTTGCCAGTCCCTTTCTGTAGAGAGAGTTGGGCTATATATACCCAGGCAGCAAACAGCAAGGCAAGTCACCAACTGTCACCAACTTTCGGTCCCCAGCTCCAGAGACGAACATTCCAATCCTGTGGGATTAAATGGACCTCAACTTACAGCAACACAGTCCACAAGCTAGGCATCCCACAGTGTACCCCTTTAAATTGAGGCACAGAACAAGCAAGGTGAGGCTCACGAAGCCATTTATCCCTCTGCCCTTCGATTAATCCTACTTGTGTTTATCGGCCAGGCTGGCACAATAAACTATTGCACCCTGTCTGGAGCAAATAACGTTGAAGAAGCTCAAGATGCCTGGCAACAATTAGTCCAAATCAGTAATGGACTATGCGTACCTCAGCCTCTATGATGCTAATGTCAGAAGAACTAAATGGTGCCTGCCTATCACAAACAGCTGCTCTGAAAGGGATCATGGTACATGATCCTAGATAGAGTGGGGAGTAATGTGTAAGAAAACTGAAAGTCATACTACTACTACCAATAGTAATAATAATAATGATAAAAGATGAGGTTTATTGGTTAGATAGACTAGTGAGATCCCCACTACTATGGTCCTTCATCACCCTTCAGGTCTGGAACTGAATTCAACCCCCTGAAAAATAGACAGGTTTATAAAGTGAACCTTATGAGAAAAGATTGCAGCCCTCAGTATGGATTACAACTCAATATCAAGAAGACACACATCCTCACAACTTGATCAATAGGTACCATGATAAATGGAGAAGTTTGTTGTTTTTTTTACTTGTTGTTATTTGTTGAAGTTGTCACGGATTTTTTTCTTGATGAGGTCTATAATCAATGCTCTTGGAAGCTGCAATCATGAGATCAAATGACGCATTCCATATGGATACATTTGGTGCACAATACGTCTGTAGAGTGCTAAAAAGCAAGGATGTTACTTTGAGGACTAAGGTGCACCTTACCCAAGCCATAGTAATTTAAATTGTCTCATAAGTATGTGAAAGTCAGACATTGAATAAGGAAGGCTGAAGAAGAATTGATATGTCTGAATTGTGGTGCTGGTGAAGAATATTGAATGTAACATGGACTGCCAAGGGAACAAACAGATCTGTCTTAGAAGAAGTATGGTCAGAGGGCTCCTTAAAGGCAAGGATGGTGAGACTTCCTCTCACATACTTTGGTCATGTTATTAAGAGAGACTCGTCCCTGGAGAAGGACATCATGCCAGGTGAAGTAGAGGGACAGTGAAAGAGAGGAAGGCCCTTAAGGAGATGGATTGACAGTGACTGAAACAAGGGGCTCAAGCTTGGGAACAATTAGGAGAATTATTCAGGGCTAGGTAGTGTTTCTTTCTGTTTGGCATAGGGTCAATGTGGGTTGCAACTGGCTCAATGGCACCTGATAAGAACAACTACACCAAAATGAATCATAGCACTGAGGAGCACACATTCCTCAGAACCATCAACCATTCAAAAGCAAATAGGCAGTATTTGCCCAAGGCCAAATTCAAAAGGCAGGCAAGGTTAAGGGAGAAGGGTGAATGAAAACAGGAAGCAGAGTTTCAATGGCATGAGTGATATTACATTGCAGGAGATTGTCATCAATGTCACATAACAAAACGTGTATAAATTGTTACGTGCAAAGCTGATTTTCTCTGTAAATCTTAACCCACCTTACAATAAAAAGTTTCTTTTTTTAAAGCAAAGACACCATCGTTCATATTATAGACACAGCCAAAGATCTCCTGGACAATCCTAAAATGATCTCCCAAATGATTGGGGTAGTTAGCCCTCCCCAGGGAGTTCTACCCATTGAAACGCTGGGCGGTTATGGCTGCAATTATATTTCAGGCCAGAAGAGGCAGCAGAGGCCTGGTTGTTCAAATGCTGCCAAACTACCAGACAATGGGCAAACAGTTTCTTTCCACTGACGACTAGCGGCTCTGTCATATCCATGTCTGGTGTTCAACACTTGGCGACAGAATCCAGCCCGCTGGGTTTGGGTGGGGTCTGTTTCTCACCCATGCTTGGCTTGGGATTGTTCTATGGCATCCACAAAGTGGAGTCCTTTCCTTTCTGATGTCCCGAGAAAGCTGTTTTCTCCTTTTTCTCTCTCTGGCCCTCTTCCCAAGAACCCTGGGGTTCACTCTGCTTTCCTCTGGTTGATGTTTCTCAGGCAGTTACTTGACCTCGGTTCATCTACTGCAGGTGACCATTAGCAAGTAACTGTGCCGTCCTTGGATGGTATTGTTCATGAGCTAGGCTGCGAACTACGGGTTAAAGGTTTGAGTTCACCCAGAGGTGCCTTCCAAGAAGGGCCTGGTGATATGCATCTGGAAAAATACCCACCCCAGCCATGGAAAATTCGAGGGACCGGACTTCTCTAACACAGTTGGGCTCTCCATGAGTCCGAGTTGACTCAATGGCAATTGGTTGCTGGTATTCCTGTAAGTAGAAGACAACAATCTTTAAGCAGTCCCTCTTGGATTCATGGGAGGAGGATGGCTTCCTCTGAGAGAACTTCTCAGGGCTCCAAGGGCTCAATGATCTTACGAAAATTGAGAGAAATGATGAACCTGATGACAGATGATATTGCTATGCAGGCCTCGTCTCAGGATGCTCAAGTTTCCAGGTCTTTCCCTGACTCACAGTGGAGCCCTGTGAGGTTCCAAATAGAAGGGCACCCTTGCTCCCAGGACCTGGAGCCTTGTAGCTGAGCAGAGCAGTCATGATGAGAAAGAGGACCCAAGGGGGAAGTCAGGGGGCTGCTTCACTTGTCTCAGTGTCAAGCAAACAAATGTTTTCGCAGGAAATTTCTCTTCAAGAGTGTTCTGATTTCTTGAAGGAAATCTTTTTCTGAACCATTTCCTCAGGGGAAAACCACTCAACTACCTCGGGAAGGAAGATTTTTCTCCTTCCAAGCTTACCAGGCTGTGCTAACTCACAGAGGAGGTGTGACTAGCAGGCAATGAAACTGATTTCCAGACTCCTATGAAAATCAGCAAGTGCTCGGCTGCTAAGTGAAAGGTCGGCAGTTGGAAAACCCCAGCTGCTCTGCAGGAGAAAGTGGTGGCTGACTGTGTCTGACAAGATGACAGCTTTGGAAACCCAATGGGGCAGTTCTCCTCTGTGTTCTACAGTTGCTTTTAGTTGGAGTGGACGTGACAGTGATAGATCTGATCTTTTTCCCCATGAAAATCAGCTTTCACGAATACATGTGCATTCATGGATGTCTGTGTCTGCTTTGGCATGCATGTGCACATATGTGCCTATTTGCACGTGGATGAATACGTCTGTGAATGTGGGCGTCTCTATTTACTTTGCCATGTGTGTGCACATGTCTGCCTTTGTCAGTATGCATGCGGGCTCAGGCAGCATAAAGAGATCACAGAGAAACTTGGAGAGAAAGAGAAAAGTAACCTATTTTCTCATGGGTCTCCCATACCTGACGGTCTACTGGCATCCACTGCCACGAAGACCAGAGGTCACTTCATGCCATGTGTCCAGCTGCCCATTGCTGGTTGAGGTCAGTCACCAGAGAGGCAAGTCAGACTGGCCTCGCCAACCTACCACCCAACTGCAGGAGTGATTCCCACCATCTGTCCTGGAGCCCCTCCCACCTTACTCAGCCTCCCTAGACCTTGAGTGAAAGGCGTTTCCAACGTTTTTACATAAAGATTTCTGAGATTGACTGAAGAAATGATTTCATTTGACAAAACATGAAGCTTTGAATTTAAAGATTTGAGGCAAGTGCCCTCCAGAGAGGGGGACACAGGATGGGGCCATGCTCCCTTCCGGTATGCACAGGGGTTGCTATGAGTTGGAACCAACTTGATGAGCACCTGCCAGCAACAACAACAAACAGAAGTTGTCCAAACTTCTGTGGTCTCAACTCGGAAATGAGAATATTAATATTGCCTCCTAGAAAGAACTCAAGGTATGTACAATTGGTTAATAGGCATTTGGAAAGTGAGTACATTAAGTGGACTGATGACATTGATAAGGCAATAAGAAACTGAGAAGGTTTCACTAACAGGTGCTTTCATATCTGTAACCAGTAGATTCCTTCCTTCTTCATCTCTTGCCATCTTAATCAGCTCCCACACTTTCCAGGCAGCTTGAGGGATTAAATATTCAGTCTGATCCTATTATAAGCCTCAGCCTCAGAATCAGAGGCTTTACCTGAGGTTTGAGGAGCTATACTGGGAATGAGGGAGAGTAACCTGTCTTTTCTATTGCTCTCCTATCGCTCCCTCTTCCCTAGCCCTTCCCTGTCTCTGGGCCTGCCTTTCCTCCCTAGAGCAGTGGCTTCCGGGAGAAGGGGATGGAAACAATGAGCACGATGAGCACATTCCTGACCAGGCCTCTTACCATGCTATGTTCCAACCCTCTCTTGGAAGGGCTTCCACGAAGTCCTCTTATGTCATCTCACAATAACTTGTTAGATACCATTGAGTGAGCTCCTGACTCATAGCAAAAGTACACACAAGAGATTGAAGCACCACCTGGTCCTGCACCGTCCTCACAATGGTCCTTGTGTGTGAGCCCATGGTTGCAGCAGTGTGGAGGAGATCCTGTCCAAGAAGGCTGCCAGTGGGTGGGAGGGGCTGCAGCTTTCAGAGACTTTGGAGGATGCCAAGGTGGATAGTTCACGGCGTATCATATGAGGTCAGCTAGCGGGCCTTGGGGGCCCTTCCCATTATCCATAGATATATGAAACAAATGGAGGCCCTCAGCAAGATGGGCTGCAGACACCTCCAGGACTCACTTGATCCTTGGCAAGCTCCCTTAGCCTTAGGACACCACCTGCTGGAACTGTGGCTTTGCTGCCTCTCCTGGCTCTCAACTTCCCTCCTAGAGGACTCCAGCCACCCTTCTCCTTCCAGATCCTTCCAGCAGGAGGCAGATATTGGTCTCTATGCTTTTGCATGTGGCCAGTTTTCTAGGGACAGATCAGCCTCTCCCAAGAATTTGGGTTCACCAGAGTGAGCGTGCCCACAAGTCTGCAGAGCGTACGGCCAGGCCTCTGAAGAGAGAACTGCTGGAAGATTTGCCCCTTTTCAAAAGCGCTAATTCCACAGTTGAGAGCTCGTCTCCTGGGGACTCAGCTTGAGTCTCAAGGAGCACATCCCCTTTGACACTGCTGGCAACTCGAGGTGCTCAGGGTCATTTTCTTGCCTTTGAGGTGTGCAAGGGAAATGCTACAATATGTCCCTTCACATGAACCACCAATCCTTATCTTGAGAACTTTCCGAGATGTCAGGGATGGGAGGGAGATGTTTCTGGGGCACGCTTTCACCTGCACATCTCTCAGGTGAGTCAAACATTTGACCCCCAAAAGTTGAGTATGATGGTGAGAGTTCAGGCTGGGAGATAGAGTGTCTGGGTTCAAATCAAGAGACTGCACATCTCAGCTCCCATGGTTCTCCTGCATAAAACCCAAGCCAAGCAGTTTATCACTTCCCTGCTGAGTATCCTACTGAGGCCAGCTAAACTCATTCTTTGCTGATGACAACGTTGCTTGTACCAAATGGCTTTGCCATGTAGCCCTTAGCAATGGCCAGAAGGGCTGCTCATCAAACCGCAGAGCAGGGCTTCTGGCGCACACGTTAAGAAGGGGGCTATTCACAACAAGGTCAGTAGTTCAGAACCCACTAGATGTTTCTCTGGAGAAAAACTGTGGCTGTGTGCTTCCATAAAGATGCCCAGCCATGGAACCCCCCTGGAGAGGGCCATGATGAGCTGGAGTGAGCTCTACAGGAGTGGGATTTTTTACTGTGGATGTAATCCCACCTGGGCAGAGATTTTCTTTGTGACATTAAAGAGGTTGTACCTTACACCAAACACTTGGCTGATACAAAAGGATTCAATTCAACACTGAAGCAAACCAACTCCAAGGGAAGAAGGCAGCTGCCATGCAGAGAGCTCCAAGGACCACCAACCATGGAGGTTATTGAAGGCAAAACAAGAATACCGCCCACCAGCCCTCAGCCCCCAGGGATGGACAAAGAGAGCCTGCCCATCAAGCTGGTGCACTGGCATGATGCTGTCAGCCTCCGGTGCTGTGAGAACATTGACTTTGGTGTGTTAAAGGCACCCGCTTGCGGTATGTTTGTGATGTCAGCGTGTGGAAACTATGGCAAGCCCCCCTCCCTGCCTCACAGCAGCAAAGCCTTGGCATTAAAACCCCGTGCCTTCTGTGGCGCTTGCCAGCTCTGAGAGGGCAGTAAATGCCCTTGGCTTTTCTGCTCCTTGTTGCGACCTCCCTCTGAGGCAGGGAGCAGAAGATGTGAGGTTGGAATCTGTTTTGTTTCATCACTACCCTTTGTCATCTCTCTGAACACTGTCATGTGCTCCTCACCAGTGCTTCACCCTCTCTATCACCAAGCCATGTGCTCTTTAAAACATGCACACACACACACACACACACACACACCTAATGTTCACATTTTGAGGCACATTTGTCTTTAATTCACTAATAATAATAATTATTCAAAGCCACTTTACCATCTGCATACACTTAGATCATGGATGCCAACTGCCTTCTTAAAATCATTTCCCAATGAAATATTCAGCAGCGATTATATTAAGCCTGAAGCTGTTCATCCAGTTTGTGTTCATCAAAACAAAAACAAGAGACGAAGGGGTCCAAAAGGACATGTAAGATCATAGACTGAAAGTAGCCCCATCGAGCACCAAAGGCTTGTCCAGAAGGGCAGAGCCACAGGTAAAAGCTACGTCTCTCTGGAGTTGCTGGCATTTAACTAGATGCAAAATGTCAACGCAGGAAATGGCTTGCCCAATGCAAATACTAACAAGGGAGGCATGTGTTCCTGTGTAAATGGAACTTTAGCCAATCCGGGCCTTCAGGATCCAGCTCCCATCGCAGCATCCACGGGAAGCACCAGGGGAATGTTCCGTTTGCTTATTTTCCCTCTCTTTGCTAAGAAGAAAAAGAGCCTTTGTGGCCTAGTGGCTACAAGTTGGGCTGCTAATTGCTATATCAGCAGTTTGAAATTACCAGCTGCTTTGTGGGAGAAAGATAAGGCATTCTGCTCCCATAAAGAGTTCGAGTCTCAGACACTCACAGGGGCAGTTCTACGCTGCCCTATAAGTTGGCTGTGAGTCAGCATGGATTCGATGGCAGTGAGTTTTCTAAGAGTAAGAAGTATCTAGGGGTGTAAACAGTTAATGAGTTCTGCTATTAAGGAAAAAGTTGTCATTCCCAACCCACTTAGAGGAGCTGTGAAAGAGAAGCCTGGAAATCTTCTTCAGAATGCTCGGCCATTGAAAAGTTTATAGAATGTATTGACCTTGGTTGTTAAATAGATACAGGTATATGGTGGAGCATACAAGGACCAATGTCAAAAATCTCTGAGACAGATGCAAAAACTGTGAGGGAATGAGTTGTTGAGCCTGGGGTATCAGGACCATCGTCTCTGGGATTTTCAAAGTTCCTGAGCAATCAGGAAAGGGGCAACAGTTGGTCTCTCCCCATCCAGAAGACAGCAGAAGAGGAGAACTGATTGGGCACAATGAATCAATGACTAGTGACTCAAGCAATGATCACCCTCCACCACTGGAGACCAGAAGAACTAGATGGTGCCTAGCTCTCACTATCGACTGCTATGAAAGAGATCACATTAGAAGGGCTTGATTAGAGTAGAAGGGAAATGTGGGGCAAAACTCAAAATCATGATAAAACACCAAGCTTACTGTTTGGATAAAGGCTGGTGAAATTGCAAGACTATGGTGCTTAGTTACCCTGCAGGTCTGGAACTGAACTCATCATGGCTCGATGTTCAACCAAACAATAGACAGGTCTATAATGGGAACAATGACATTAGGGACATACAAATACCGTAGAATAATAGATCACATGAGATCAAAAGACAGCATTCCCCGAAGAACGAAGTTCAAAAAAGTTGAGAATGAAGGAAGCTTGGAGACAAGAAACAAGAAGATGTGGGGGAAGTGATGGTACATTGTGGGAATTGCTATCAATGACATGAAAAAAAATGTGTATGCGTTGCTCAATGGACAGCTGAGCTGCTCTTTAACCTTCACCCAAATCTCAATAAAAAAGTTTTTAATCAAAGAAAACTTCATGGTTCACTTCTACTCTGACACACACGGGGTAATGAGGAAATAGTGTCAACCGGTTTGCTGTGGTCCAACCACCAGACATGTGCTTATGGGAGAAAGAGCATGCTGACGCTGGCAATACCGAGCAGGACCAAGATGGTTTTATTTGCCTGCATCATGAAGATGGTAGCCCTGGTGGTGAGATGATTCAGAGCTCAAGTGCTAACCAAGAAGCCACCCAGTTTAAACTCACCCAGCCCTACTGAAGGAGATTTCCCTCCTCAAACGTGTTGTTGGTTGTTATGTGCCATTGAGGCGATTCTGACTCCCTGTGACGGGAAGGAAAGGCACACTGTGCTATAGTGTAAGGGTTTTCAGCGGCTACTTCCTCTGAAGTGGGCAGTGGAACCCTTCTTTGTATTCTGTTCATAGCCTGGAAGTTTCCCTGACACCTCTTCACTTGAGGTAACCCTGCTGGCATTTGAAATACCAGTCACGTGGCTTCCAGCATCACAGTAACACACAACTCACCACAGCACCACAAATGGACAGACAACAACAGGATAGGAGTCTTCATGGGAGCAGGCAGTCACGTCTTCACTCTCTCAATGGGGATCAGTGAGTTCAAACTGCCAGTCTCTCTGTTACAGCCGCACATGCAACCACTGTGCTGCTAGATACATTTCCTTAAAATTCTGCCTAGAAAAATCTGTGGAACAGTTCTTCTCTGTCACAGAGGGTCACTGTGAGCCAGGATGGGCTCTGAGACACACAAATGCAACACCATGAAGCCACCTTACTCTGTCCTGCTCTTATTTAACTCTATTCTTTTCTGAGCTATCTTTTCCATATATTCAGAAGAGACTGGCACTGAGCAGTGTTAATTCCACCAAGGCCAGGAAGGAGATCAAAGAGTCACAAAGGACTATCTCTTTGCTCTCATGCCACTGCACTAAGGAGGCTTGGGTGGCAGCTGGAAGCTGCACATTTCACAACCTGTCCCTACACTCTTGGCTGAGTCTCCTCAGAGTGAGACTGCCCCTTTACCCAGCTCACTGCATTGGCTGTCTTGCTCTGAAAAGAGAATTCACACATGTGAGTCTGACTGGGTGACAGATGGGAATCTTAATGCTGCTATTTGGAATATGAAAGGCCTCGGATCAGAGTGCTGCAGGGGAGTGATGTCTGCAGAAGACCTGCTGGTCTCCCAGTTAGAAAGAAGCCTTCCCCTTTGCCTCAGAGGTGCGTTCACTGTGGGTGGCAAGTCAGATCCTTGGGCTGGCACTCTCAGTAAACAGATCATATGGGCACCTTGAGAAGTGCTTGCTCACTGACCCAGCTCCCGAAGGATGTAAATATACCAACCAGGATGACTAAGGACACCAGTGCCAAGAATGATCACATTCTTTGCATGTGTACAAATGAGGTGGGCAGCCACCTGCGCTGATGGTGGCTGCACAGTGTCTGGAATCACACCTGGCTAGGTGGACCATTGAAAGAGTTGGTGACATGATAATAGGGAGTACACCCCCTTGCCAGTAAAGCTGAGGAAATGGCATTTGAGGAAGCAGGGGCAGCTGGGTCACCCGCATGAAGTCAGCGAGAATGTTGCTTGTGCCTCGTTTGTTCACTGGTGGCTGCTGGCATCTGGGTAGTGAGGACACCATGGCTACTGCCAGAATTCTCCACGGTCCCTGGTTCCACTCTCAAGTCGCTGGCTTCATCACTACCACTGCCATCGAGTTGATTCTGACTCACAGCAACCCAAAAGGACAGAGTAGAACTGCGGCTGGTGGGTCTGGGGAGCTGTGGATCATTATGAGAGCATTTCTATCTCGCAGTAGCTAAAGGGTCCAAAATGCTGGCCTTATGGTTAGCAGCCCAACATAAACCACTTGGTCATGAACCCTTGCCAGCTGATCCAGGGAGTCCATTCCCAAGTGCATATTTAAAAGAATGAAAGACGAGTACCCAGATGGATGCTGCACTAATCACTATGGGCAAAAGGTAAACAATAAGCCAACAATACCCATCAGTAGAAGAATAGAGAAAATATGATCTACACAGAGTGGGATATACATATAGTCTGCCACAAGAAAACTAAGACCTTTGATTCAGACAGACTCTGTAACACAGGTGAACGCAAGACATGTAGTGAAAGACGCCAAACACCAAATGCCATGTATTGTGAGTCCATTTAGAGCAAAAATGCTGGACAGGTAAATCCTGTAGAGCCATAGAGTAGATTGGTGGTTTCCCAGGGTGGGGTGGGAGGGGCAATGGGGAATGACTGCTTAATGGCTGCAGGGTCGATGAAAATGTTCTGGAACTGGATGGTGGAAAGCTTTCACAGTGTCCTTAAAACTACTCTTAAAAAGGGGAGAGAAAGAATCTGCAGAAAGCACAGTTCTGATTGACTCACATGAATGCGGTCACCAAGAATTGGAATCCACTAGAATTGGAACAGTAGCTAGACTATTGTTTCCTTGGGAGGTGCCTCCAGGAAGGACCAGTAGAGAAGGGTAATACTGATAGAGCAAAGGGAAGAGGCCGATAAAGAAATGTCATTGAGTAGGTTCCCAGAGACAGTATAAATCCTCTTGTAGTTGTCCCACCCAAAGGCTGAGGGAACTGGAGTGTGGCTCCACCTATCCTCATGTGTCATTGGTTAAAGTGGCATTAGGTCCTGGAGGATGTCAACTCCCCTGTCTGCTCAATGACGGTTCCCTGTGTGGGGAGTTACATGTGCTTCCTGTGAGACCATTGGCATTTATGGGAGTGGTGGGTGCCAAATGCTAATACATGGGCACATTAGCAGCTGCTACAGCAAGTGCTGTACATTTTTAGCTGCTTGAGTGACAGGTGGGCCCTACCTCCTGCCTATATTCAGTGGTAGGGTGTTCAGATGGGGGCATCCGAAAAATAATAAGGCCCTATTCTTTGCAAATAGACATTATTATTATTATTTTAATCTGTCCCAACCCCCTTTCTTATCTGTCCCTGTGAACTACCTCACTGGCTGCAACATCAGTTCCCTGGGGAATACATCACATTTCAATACGGTCACAAGGCTGTTTTCATTGGCCCAGTGGAGACACTGACATAAGATGTGTCAACTAGACGCTTTTTCTGGAGCATTTCCAAACAAAAAACGAAAAAGAAAGTCCCGCTTTTGCAAGTGGCCTGGCATCTAAGAAGCATAATTCAGAAGCACATGTCCCGCCACGTGGAGGAGGCAGTCTATGTTGCGAGATTACAGCATGTGCCCTGAGAGACAGACACAAAGAACACAGGAACATGTCAGTGGTGGTCAGGAACCGTCGACAGAGCCAGCTGTCCTCTTGTTCTCCCCACCTTTCCATTTTCCTAGGATTCTCTCTTCCAAGTATTGGTCTCTTTACCTGTTTACAACCAAATGAGCCCCAAATAAGATCCAGATCATAGAAATAGAAGGAGGAAGTTGGATGGAGACTGCAGTTCATACTCCCCGGAAGCCATTCAGACTCCCTGAAAGAAGGAGACACTGTGATGGAATTAGCTCTGGATTCCTGACATTTATTGAGGAATGCTCAGGGAATAAGCACCTGTGGGTGGAATCAAGGAAGGGCACAAGAGGGAAATCTCAACAGAGGTCTCAGCCCTGCCTATGGAGAGTGTCATAGTCAGTGTTCCCTAGAGAAACCAAACCAGTTATATAGCTGTAACTGGAGATATTGATATATCCACCAGGGCTCCTATAGTTAACCACTGCACCGGCCACTCATTGCCATCAAGGTGGACTCAAAGTGACTGTGTAAAACAGTATAGAACTGACCTTTTGGGCGTTGGAGACTGTAATTCTTCAGGAAATTACGAAGCTTCATCTTTCCCTCAAGGAGCCCTTGGTGTTTTCAAACTGATGTCCTTGCTGTTGGATGCCCAAAGGGCCACCCACTACGACACCAGAGCCCCAGAGAGTGAGGCTTATTTCTAGGAATTGGCTCACATAGGGAAATGGCAAGTTCCAAATTCATAGGTCAGGCAACAGCCTAAAGAGCTCTGTAGATGTCCATCCTAAAATCCATAGGTTAGGTGATGCGAAAAGACAAGAATAAGAATGGTCAGAACACACCCTAGGGAAACTCCCTTTCTGCGCTGAAGGCCTTTGGCTGATAGGTTTACCCCTTCCCACATTATGGAAGGTATTCTATTTTGCTTGAGACCAACTCCTTCATAAGAGCAAATAGATGAGGTGAACAAGCGGCCATCTAGCTCAGAAGCAATAAAGCCCACCTGGAAGAAGCACACCAGCCGGTGCGATCATGAGGTGCCAAAGGGACCAGGTATAAGGCATCATGCAAAAAAAAAAAAAGAATATATATATGTATATATATCTCTGTGTGTATATGGATATATATATGTGGGATATATATGTGGGATATATATATGGGATATATATATATGGGATATATATATGGGATATATATGGGATATATGGGATATATATGGGATATATATGGGATATATATATATATATATATATATATATATATATATATATATATACCATAAGAATGAAGGGGGAAGTGCAGAGTGGAGACCAGAGGCCCAAATGTCGACCACTGGAGATCCCCTCATAGAGGGCTTTAGGAGAGGAGATGGGTCAGTCAGGGTGCGATGTAGTACCGATGAAGAACACAGCTTTCCCCCAGATCCTGGATGCTTCCTCTCCCCAACTACTAGGATCCAAATTCTACCTTGCAGGACTGGATAGGGCATAGGCTGTACACTGGTGCATATGGAAGCTGGAGGCACAGGGAATCCAGGGTGGATGATACCATCAGGACCAGGGGTGTGAGGGGTGATACTGGGAGAGTGGAGGGTGAGTGGGTTGGAAAGGGGGAACTGATTACAAGGATCCACATGTGACCTCCTCCCTGGGAGATGGACGGCAGAGAAGGGGGGAAGGGAGTCTCCGGAAAGGGCAAGACATGACAAAATAACAATCTGTGGATTATCAAGAGCTCATGAGGGAGGGGGAGCGGGGACAAAAAAAGAGGACCTGATGCGGAGGGCTTAAGTGGAGAGCAAATGCTTTGAGAGTGATTAGGGCAAAGAATGTACAGATGTGCTTTATAAAATTGATGTATGTATATGTATGGATTGTGATAAGAGTGGTATGAGCCCCTAATAAAATGTTTAAAAAACAAGAGCAAATAGATGAATGCTTGTTTGACAAAAAAACTGGGCACCATAGCCTCGCCACATTGATATGCAAAAGGAGCCATCACAGGGAGCTCTGTAACTGGGACCTGGCCAAGTGGTGACCAGTAGCCTGGGACTTTGTAGCCTAATGTGTTGCAGCAAATTGCTTACTAGTTCTCCTCTAGCTATAGTCTTTGTAACGCCTACCAATGACAGGGTGGAACTATGCCACCGAGGGAAGTAGATAGCATGCTAATAATATCAGTAAAGTGCATGGCATCCTCGAAGAGGTGAGACCATTCAAATAAGACCTGTAGACCCCTAATGTGGGGATTGGTCGGTATGGTCATCCTGGGTGAGTTAACTCAGAAACAGAAAGTGGAGTTTCAAGAGCACCGAGAAAGACGAGCCAGCAGTGGAGTGTGCTCTTTGGACCCAGGATTATTACTCTGAGCACCACCTCTGTCCAGGAGACAGAGATCCCTGACACTGGATGCATCAGGAGACACTGAAAAACAGTGGCAGATAAATAGCTCATGGAAGCAGAGGCAGAAGCACAAAGACCCCAGAACAGGGAGCTCGCCAGCACACAGAATGAGAAAGCTGAGTGTTTTGGGTCAAGGCTTCCAGACAAAGCGGGCTGCCTCAACGCACCTATCAGCAGAGCTGAAAGAACTTTGCACACGGTCCCAAGCAGAGCAGAGGTCAAGGAGCTGCAGGGCAGAGGCCAAGGGCCAGAAAAAGTTCTGCCTCTGGACACCACTGGGAAGAGACTGTCCTGACTGAAGAACTATATCCCCAGTCATTTCTGATCCTGAATTGTCACCTGCTAGGTCCCCAATTAACCCCAGAAACATAAGTATTGTTTGCGAGTTCTGTGTGGCCATTGCCACTTAAGGATTATCAAACCCAGCAGAGAAGAAGAGAGTGTCATGGTAGGGATGGTTGGTGTCAGAAACTGTGAAAAGAAAGGAGGGTGGAGGCATTTTGATCTCTGTCTCATAGGAATCAGCCTTGGGCTGTTTATCTTGATTTTCCTCCATTGCCTTTTGTGAAGTTACAGGGGGGTCAAATGCCTCCACTATGCCATTTATACCCCTACATTGACAAGTCGCTGGATGAAGGTTAGTTTGGGAAGGAGCAGACCATGGATGAGCTTTCATCAGCTGAGGCAATCCCGATAGGGGCCAGACAGCTGGGACCTTTTCTATCAGTGGCTCTCTCAGCAGCTGGGGAAATCAGTCTCTTGGCCCTGAGAGGAATCTGGGTGACACACTCATCTATGACAATACCCTGAAGAACAAGCTCCCACAAAACCTGGCTGAGAACTATCGCCTAGAACACAGGAGTGCATGCCTAGCTAATAATAGCCATTTACTGAAGGCCCTATGATTGGAACTGTGCCTCATTTACAGATGGAAAATTAGAGGAAGGGATTTAAGGTGGCTAAGTTAATAAGTGACAGAGACAAGATTCAAACACAAGTTTGAAGCTGGTACTGTTAGCTTTTTTTCCAGGGCTGGGTTTTAGATGAGGCAAATGAGACACTTGTCAGGCACACAAGGTAAAGTGGCCTTCCCTCTCCAGTGTGACTTTCCCCATAAGTCTGAATCATGGGCCTGGTGTGTCTTATTTGCCTTACCTGAGTCTCAGAACCTGGTCCAGTCTGATTTGCTATTTGGAGGAATAAGCCAGAATGCTCAAGTACTCTGAGTCAAGACCCAATCTCCCCTGGAATTGTTCAGTGGAACTTACCAGCCTCTTCCTTCGTGTTTCACTTTTTTAGAAACCTCCATGGAGGACTAGCTCTCATGAAGAGAGCTTCAAAAAGCTCATGGCAAAATTCCATTATTTTTTCATATCATTTTTCCACACGCTTTTGGAAGCTCCCTCCTCATCCCTTTCCACAGTCTTTCTCAAGGAAAGAGACTGTTGCTGGTTGATGTCAGATGCCCGAGTCTGTTTTCTACTCAGAATGCTCTGCACAACCTCTATCAACAAATAACGCAGAGTCAAACGTGCTGTGTGTCTTTAAGTTGATGTCAGCTCATAGTGACCCTACTGGACAGAGTAGAACTGCACCCAAAGGTGTCCTAGGCTGAGATCGTTATGGGACCAGCTCATCAGGTCTTTTCCCCTTTAGAGCCCATGGGTAGGTTCAAACTACCAGCCTTTTGTTTAGCCACCCAGTCCTTAGCCATTGTACCACCAGGGCTCTTTAAAACAGGGATTAGGTTGATTAATTTTAAAATCTCCAGGAACATTTGAAAGCTGCTTCCCAGAACACCCTTCCCCAGATTGTTGATTAAGATGGGCATTTGGGGACTCATTTCTTTCTCATTTGTGTAAGTGCACTCTATGAGAGGGGTTTCCCTTCATAGATAGGTGATCACATACTATTTTTCCAAATTGAACCACTCTTGGTGGTATAATGGGTTAAGAGTTGGGCTGCTGCTAATGGCAAAGTTAATGGTTCAAACCCACCAGCTAATCCTTGGGAGAAAGATGAGGGTTTTCTGCTCCAGTAAAGATGTGCAATTCTGAAAATCAGCAGAGCCAGTCTATTGTGCCATATATGAGGTCAACCCCATGGCAGTGGATTTGGTTTTGGTTTGGGTCTGTGGGGGAAGTCCTTAAGTCATTCTTTAGTCACATGGAGGAGTCCCTGGGTAGTGCAGTTGGATAACATATTGGGCTACTAACTCATAGGTTGGAGCTTCAAGCCCAGCCAGAAGTGTCTCTGAAGAAAGGCCTGGTGCTGCATTTCAAACAACAACAACAAAATCAGTTATAGAAAACAACAACAGAATGTCGTTCTACTCTGGCCCAAAGGAGTCCCTATGAATCAGAGTTAACTTCATGGCAACTGGCATGGGTTTGGTCCATGGGAAAAAAGAACCCTTCATAATTGCCTCCATGCCCAATAGTTCCTTTCCTGTATCCCTAGACCACCCCAGCACCCTCAGCATCTTGCCTTATAATTGCCATGGGTCCGTCTGTCTTCCCAATGGGCTAGACCATGATGCAGCCGCTGCCGACACAGAGGGATTGTGCAGTCCCTGCATGATCTACAGTCCTCATGACATATATCTTGAATGAAGATTAAGTGATCCTCTCTAGAGCTTAGCTCAGGTGAATCCACTACCTCAGCTGGAACCGAAGTGGTGCCAGACCAATATCTGTTTTTAAAAGATAGAAGGGCATTCCTAATCTTTGTGGAGAAACAGAGAGGATTTAGTGAAATGTTTCTGCAGTTGAGGCTACAGATGATCTGTTGACATGGTCTAAAAGGTTGTAGGTGGTTTAATGTCTCTCGGTACCATCAACTTTGCATTTTGTCCTGACTTAGCAAATTGGTTGGGATTTCGGCTTACTGACAAGGACCTTCAGAAAGAATGTGGTTGCAGGAGCAAGTTTAAGAAAGGAAAGAGCTTTGAAGCAGCCCTCACTGAGTGCCAATCCAAAACTCTGTAACCCAGCACCTCAGAGGGCTTGACCTGGGATGGACTATGGCAGCAGCACCATGAGCCACTTCCTCCAGTGGCCCTGACTGAAGGCTCAGAACCTACATCTGATTGGCAGCTGAGAGATACTAGGACCGTCACCTGCCACATCGCCTGTATTTCTCCTGGCAGTAAGAAATCCCCAAAGTACACTATGTTCGGGCAATCTTTCCAGCCTACAACCAGTTGTTGCTTATCTCTGTTAGCTTTGTGCAGGGGAACAATCAGGCTTTGAAATTGAAAGACTTGCATGTGACCCATGAGGTTAAGAGCCCAACACATAACCACTATATTACCAGGGTTCCTGCCTCTTGAAGGATAGGTAAGCAACAAAAGGACCATTTCTCTTAAAACCTCTGATCTAGAGTGGCACACAACTCCTTCCACTTTTATTCTATTGGCCAAGCCCTTCACTGGCAGGGCAGGGAAGTTTACTCTTTCCTTGGATGACTAGGAAGTGAGTGAAATTTTGTCATCTCATACAAAGGGAAAAGGGAAACATGCTCTATGATCAAATAAGTTTTTTAAAAAGTCAAAATATTCATAGAATCTGCCGAGGGTGGCAAAAGCATGAGCACTCCCATTGTAGAAGAAACACTGCTCTCGGAAACCACACTGTGCCTGGCAAGGGAGGCTGGGAGGATTTATGCTTGCTCACTTTGGCCAAGTCATCAAGCAAGGCTGATCAGTAGAAAAGGAAATCGGGTTTGGTGTGGGGATGTGTCATTGGATATGCAGGCGATTCTCCTTGAGATGTATTGGCCCACAACTTTGGACTCACATACAGCAGTGACCATGAAGATGGCATCGGACCTGGCGACATTTCATTTTCTTATATAGAAAGTTGACACAAGCATCTCCTGGTGGTGTAGTGGGTTACACATTGTGTCCCTAACCTTAAACTCAGCAGTTCGAAAACAGCAGCACTCAGTGAGGGAAAGATGAGGCTTTCTACTCCTGTCAAGAGTTACAGGCTCAGAAACTCATGGGGGCAATTCTCCCCTGTCCTACAAGGTCGCTATGCATCAGCAGTGACTCGATGGCAGGGAGATTAAGTTGATATTACCTATTTTAGAAAACGGTCCTGGTTATTCAATTAAGTAAGGCAGGTGCAGCCCTGTCACACAGGGTTTGTTTAGATAGCACAGTAGTGTCCACTCACTCATTAGCTCAGTGTGTCTGGAACCCCAATGTGTATTTCCACATGGGACAAGTCAGGTTGAAGACACTGGGGATTCGTGCTTTGTTGAGCAAGCCCTGGAATTGCAAGAGTTCTAAAAGGAGGTCAAAGTTCCTGTTTTTATAACTCTCTCTCACACACACAGACACACCCACACACACACACACACACACACACAGAAAGTGGTGAACTTCACAGAACGTAGTGGGGACTTCAAAGAAAGGGGGGTTGATAGCCGTGAACAGGGTTGGGATGGGTCTTGTTCTATCCATTTGAAAGTCTCTAGGCTAAACAGAAATGTCCTGGTGGTGTAGTAGGTTCGGTGTTGGCCTGCTAACCACGAGGTCAGCAGTTCTGAATCCACCAGTTCCTCCATGGAAAAAAGATGAGGCTTTCTATTTGAGTAAAGAATTATAGTCTCAGAGACTCATTGGGGCATGTTTATTCTTCCCTACAGGGGCGCTGCGAGTCAGAATGAACTCAGTACAGTATGCAAAGAACAAGCTGTGCTAATACCATTCCAGAGAGACAGTGGTGTTCCAGGGACATTGGTTTTGCCTGGCCCCTGACCCTGAGGAAACAGGAGGTCTTCAGGTCCTCTCCTGCTGCTCTTCTTTACCATCCTCCCATATCCTCCTCTGCACTCCCAAGTGGTGGGCATGATTTATACACACAGAAATCCACTTACTCCTTTGGAAAAGTGGTTTACTTCACCCAAAAATTCGGAGAACTCTGTCGTCTCCCTTTCAAAGTAAATTATACGATGAACATACAATATTGATTGCAGGCATGTGGATTCTTAATCCTCAAGTTCCCATGAAACCCTGCTTTCCATGGCAAATCAGCCCGCCATTTCAGCACGCCAGTATTGCCAGGAGAAAGGAGCCTCAGCAGCCACCACTGCTCCGCAGCCTGCTTTTCACGGTCACGCGGGGATGTCAGAGTGCCCCACACCTCGTGCACTTGACTCAGTGCTTGCTTGCAGGGGTTGCATTTCGTTAGAGCCCAACAACTTCCGAGCATTGGCAAATTCCCTCAACCAAAGGTGGGCAGCGGCCTCATAATGTCACCAGTCATTAACCACCAGCAGGGTTGCGTTATGCTCGTCAGTGCTGTCATGTGCAAGGGGAAAGACAATTCCCACAGGCTGCCAGCTGTGTTTGGGGAGGGAATGCCAGGTGGGGAAGCTGGGGGTCCTCACCCCAGCAGCCACAGTTCCTGGCTCCAGGCCCTGCCCCAGGCTGTGCCAGGACGAAGAGCCTGGACTCTCAGAGACTCCATAGCTCGATTTCCACTCAGGTTGTGTTGTGTTGATCATTCCTTCCCTAGGCTGCCACCCATCTGTCAGTTTGTCATCATGTTGTCATTTGTCTCTAGCTGTGATTGCTGTAAGCGGTGTCACCAGCTACGATTATAACCAGAGCAAGCCACTCTGGACACGCTTCACCAGAGCATCCAAGCTAGGACACACTGGGAAGAAAGACCTGATGATGTACTACTGAAAATGAGTCCATGGAACCCTATGGATCAAAAGAGAATACCGTCCAAACAAGTACTGGAAGAGGAGCACCCTAGGTGGGAATACACTCACACTATTCAGTGGGAGGACTCCCTGGGTAGTGTTTGACTAGCACCCAGGAGGTCGGCAGTTAAATCCCACCCAGAATCCAAGAGGTGCCTAAGGAAGGTAGGCCTGAATATCTGCTTCCAAAAGGTCACAGCCTTAAAAACCCTATGGAACAGTTCTACTCTGAAATGCATGGGGGTCGCTATGAGTCAAAATGGACCGAAAAGCAGCTAATAACAACAACACTGTATAAAGAACAACACTGCAAGTCCTTAGGACAAAATACACAGCAGGCACAATAGCCTCGACCCCACAGGATAGGGCAACTTATTTTCCTTTGTACCAGAGACCGGAACTGTACAACGGAATGAAACCCTGCCTGCTCTTGTGTCATCACCACAGTCGTTGGTCCATGTTGAGCCCATTGCTGTAGCCACTGTGGACATCCATCTTATCAAGGGTCTTCTTCCCTCTTGCTGCCCCTGTACTTTAACAAGCATTATGTCCTTTCTTAAGAACCAGTCTCTCCTGATAGCATGTCCAATGGATGTGAGATGAAGACTTGCCATCCTCACTTCTAAGGGGCATTCTGGCCGTGCTTCCTCCAAGAGGGATTTGCTTGTTCTTCTGACAGCCCAGACGACTTTCGGTATTGTTTGCACATCATTCACATGCATTGATTCTTCTTCAGTTTTCCTTAATCACTGTCCAGCTCTCACATGCATATTGACCATTGAAACTACTTACCTTGAATTCAGAGCTTAGGGTACACTACCCAAAGCCACATACCTTGTGAGCGGCTGAAACATGTCTGCTGCCAGGATCTGTCCAATTTATTTTATTGAAACATCATACTCAAAAGGTGCTTTAGGCAAACATATTTTGTCTTTTGACTACATGTCCCAATAATATAACCAGGCTCAGACCCTCACATTGTAATGATTCAGCTATATGTCTGAGAGGTAAAAAGACCGCCAACCATATAACTCATGGGAGAATAGGTACTGACTGTCACCTGCAATGCCATTCCTTCAACAAATATGTATTGAGTGTTATTCAAATGACAACATTTTGCAAAGCTTTAAGAAGACCCAGATGTAGAGAACACAGTCCCTGCTCACAGGAGACTCACAGATACTGCATCAGGGCATTCAGATCAGGGACACCACAGATAGATGCTGAAAGTAAAATCATAAAAAATAGCAACCACGCACGGAATCCAGGACAGATAAAATCCTCAGGAACAGTAATGGGAGTAGCGATACTGTGGTAGCTTTTTAATCTCCCATCATCTTGCATAGGGGTGGAGTCCAGGCTGTCACTCAGGCCATAGCCAGTGAGGTCTCAATGTGGGCATGGCCTTCTCTTGAGGATTCTGGCAACTCCTGTATTCTTTCCTGGGGGTGAGAGACACCCATGACTTGATATTCCTGCTGACAAGATACATGGATCTACATTGACGGCAGCCAGAGCCTTGAACGGGAGGAGTCATGTGGAGACCCATGCCACTTTCCACCTCCACTGGGTCCATAAGACATTCCACCGACTGCCCTGTGATCTTCCAGCACTTGGTGTCATTGCATGTGTTGCATAAGTCTGAAAAAAATTTACACACTGTTATTGGATATATGGGTTAATTTCGTACTTATGGACGTGGTCTGGACTGGGCTGGGATGTTTTCTTAATATAAAATTATTCTTCTATATAAAGCTTTTTTAAGACACATGAGTGTTTATGAATGTGCTTCTCTAGTCAACTCGAACTGACTCAGATACCATGAGGGCACAGGGTGGCTGTGTAGGGAAGGGGAGGAAAAGGGAACTGATAACAATGGAACACACACACACACAGCCTAGGGGCCGAATAACAGAAATATGAGTAGAGGGACACAGAAGACGGTGTGTATAAAGATATTAATTTATATATAATTTAGTAGGGTGTGAGGGTTGAGGAAAGAGGGAAAAACAGGAGCTGATACCAAAGGGGTCAAGTAGAATGATAATGTTTAGAAAATGATGGAGGCAGCATATGTACAAACTCGCTTGATCTAATTGATTTATGGATTGTTATATTATCTGTCAGAGCCCCCATTAAAATGTATTCTTTTTTCGATAACAACATAAACTCACTGCTACAGAGTCAATTTTGACTCAGTATAGAACACCCCCTGTGGTTTCCTCACTTGCTATTCTTTAAGGAAACAGAAAGCCTTTTCTTTCCCCTGCAGAGTGGCTGGTGGTTTCAACTATTGACTTTGAGGTTAGCAGGCACCATAGCACCATGATTCCTAAGAATGCTGATAGAAAGGGAGAACCTTGTGGAACATAATTTAAAATTCTTTAATTATCTAGACTTACTTAACTGGAAGAGTCCCAGAGACTATGACCCTGAGTTACTCTTCAAACCTTGAATTGAAACTGTCCCCTGAAGTCATCTTTAAACTAAATAACAATTTAGCTCTTAAAGGATTGCATCCTTGAGTATTGCAGTCTTTAAAAAATCAGCACAAAACTAAATGGGCTACAGATAATTCAAAATATATGTGAGAGGGTTGTGGCAGAGAGATTAAGTAAAAAGAAAGGAAACACCTAGATTAGAAAGAACAAGAATGTTAATTCAATATGAAGAGTGTGACCAATGTCACTGAACATTGTGTCCAGAAAGGGTTGAAATGGAACAGATTTTGCTTTGTATGTTTTCACATATCAAAATTAAATATTAGTAGAAAAAGAGACAGACTCGCATCTGCTTGAGGCAGACTACCAAATACTGGGTTATATGTAATGCTAAGTATTGAATATTATCCCATTTTCATATGGCAAGTATGGAAAGCCAAGGATGGAGTGAGGCATTCACAGGGGAGATGGCATTTGAATGATCCAGGAAAATGGCTAAAGAAGATGCTCATTCCCGAGTGTTTCCACTGGGTTTGCAAACACATCAGCAAATGAATGTCAAATAACCCGTCTCACCCTCTAACTCAGAGCTGTGCAACCGAACTCTCTTCTATGATGAAAATGTTCCAGAGCAGTGATTCTCAACCGGTGAGTCGCGACCCCAATGGGGGGGGGGTCGAACAATGCTTTCACAGGGGTCATCCGATTCATCACAGTAGCCACATTATAGTTATGAAGTAGCAACAAAAATAATTTTATAGTTGGGGGGAGCACCACACATGAGGAACTATATGAAAGTGTCACAACATTAGGAAGGTTGAGAACCACTGTTCTAAAGGCATGACATCCAATCTGGTAGCTACTACATTTTATCAGGGAAGACCAGTCCATGGAAAGGGACATCATGCTCGGTAAAACTGAAGGTCCACAAGAAAAGAGACTGATCATCAAGGAGATGGGCTGACACCATGGCTGCAACAATGGACTCCAACCTAACAACCATGGCGAGATTTGGCACAAGATCAGGCAGTGACCTCAAAGTAACATCCTTGATCTTCAGTCTTTTTAAGAGCTCTGTTGTAGCACATTTAGCCAATGCAACGTGTCGTTTGATGTCTTGACTAATGCTTCCTTGAGCATTGATCTGGCTTAGGGTTTAAAAATTCCCCTTGGCTTCTCAATCATACAGGAGGCCCACACACTGATCATCTTTCCTCATTACACAGAGTGTCATGCCCCACTCACATTGGTCTCCTTGCTGTTCCAGGAAGAAGCTTGGAGAAGCCAATCACAAGGCCTTTTGCACTGACTGTCTCCTACCTGGAACACTTTCCCCACCGCCAGATGGCCACTCCTGTGTCTTCCTGCCTTATTCAAGTACTGCACTGTCAATGAGATCTTCCTTGGCTGCGATGCACTACTTGCCCCAAGTTTCTCATCCAGCGCAGTTTAGTGAGAATAATCTCACTGCTATTTGCAGGGGGGGAGCCTCGGCACTGGCATCTCAGAAAATGGAGCATAATCAGAACAGAAATGTGACCCTACCTCTCATGCTAAAAGGCTGCTTACTGCAAGATCTAAACCACCACACAACCAGCCACTTCTCAGGAGAAAGGCTGAAAGTTAGTCTCAGAAACCTACAGGGGAAGTTCTACCCTGTCTTATCGTGTCATTATGAATCAGTATCAACTCTATGGCAGTAATTTGCATTTGGGGGCGGGGCGCGTTCTAAGGAGCTCTGGGTCACATACCCTGATCAACCCAACTGGCAGCTGCATAAGCTGGCTAAGGCTTCAAAAGACTGAGTAGGTAACCCAGAGCTCATTGCTGTTGGCAGAAACTTGTGGGGGGTCAGAAGGACTTGAGGTGATGGTGTCCTTCTCAGTGGCCTCAGATAATCTTCTCCCCGGTCTGGGCATCAGCATCTTCTTTGCAAAATGGGATGATTGCATTAGAGAACCACTAAACCCCTATATACCTGAGCAACCAGGAAGCAATTGTGAATCCTGGAGAGGAGCAAAGACTATGCTGGTGGCTCTGCAAATCTTGGGAAGCCTGGATCCGAAGCGGCTGGAACTGTCCACTGCGAGGCACCAAGAATCCCGAGAGCTGTAGTTCAGGCCTCCCCCTTGCCTGTGTACCATGGAAGATTTAATAAATGTTCTCCTCATGCTACCTTTAGGATCCTTGGTGGCAAAGTGGCAAAATCCCTTCACATTGGCCTGTTAACTGCAGGGTTGGCAGCTCAAACGCACCTGCTGCATTCCTGTAGAAAGGGCAGCTTTCAACTCCCACAAAGAATTGTTGTTTCAGAAATCCACAAGGAGAGTTGTATCCTGTAACTATGGGTCAGAACTGGCACAATAGCAGTGCGTGATTGAGCTTTAAACTACATTTGAGACTGGGGTCTATTTTGAATTCCCCTACCTGTCCATTGGGTGTCATGGGAAGAAAGTAGATAGGAGAAAAAAGGGTAGGAGGCAGTGAGGGAGGAGGGTAGAATGTACTGGAGTAACACATTCTGGCAGAAAATTGTGTGTATGTGTGTGTGTGCGTGTTCTATTGTAATTCACACAGATTATGGGTGGGGGAGGGAACTGAAAAAGTAAATATCCATGAAAAAGAAAAAATTTTTTCTTTGGTGATTTTCCTCTTGTTGAGCTAAGGGATGGAGAATGTACTGCATGGGCGTGACCAGCCACTGGACCGGTGTGCTGTTAACACACCCTCCTGCCTTTGCATGCTGGGGGCCTCTCTGTAAACAGAAGTGACTTGTGACTTCTGATTTCCTGGGGCTCTAAAGAGAACCCGAGAATAGACGTTCTAAATCGTGAACAAAGGAGAGACAAAGGGTTAATGACAGGACAGAATTTTGAAGTTTCATTGGATGAACACAGCGCCAGCATCCAACAAGCATGCCAAAGGCTGAACTCTGCCCGGAAGTAATGAATGAGCACTGCCTTTAGCCCGTGTCCTCACTCTCCCCGTCTCCTGCACTCCAAGCCAGCCTCACTAAGAGTAGGCAAAGGTGACATGGTGGTCCTTTCATCTCTCTCTGTCCCCTCACGCTGCCTTCACCTCTATCCAAGTTGCGTCATCCTTCCCCCTTCCTCCTGATCTTCCTCGTGGAAAGATCTAATTCATACTAACTGGTAAAAGTCAGTTAGCACACAAGAAGGAAGACATCTCCTTCCTCAGTCTATGCTGCAGAAAAGGAAACTCGGGCTTGAGCTCATTTGCACAACTGTCAAAGGTCCCATCACGGGCAGGGCCATGATGTGAAAATTCAAGCAAGCAGCCCCAGAGCCAGAGCTCCCAACCCTCATCCACTGCAGTTCAAGTTCATGGGGTGAAGTGGTGAAAAGTTAACCCCAAACTGAGAGTCAATGTAGATACACAAGGCATTCTTGCCAGGGCACTCACTCACTGCCATTGAGTCAATTCTGACTCATAACAACCCTATAGGACAGGGTAGAATTCCCCTGTGAGTTACTGAGGATGTATCTCTTTATAGGAATAGAAAGCCCCATCTTTCCCTTGTGGAGTGGCTAGTGGTTTTAAACTGTTGCACAAAGCATAACCATGACACCATCAGGACTCCAAAACATGCCAGGGCAATCAATGGTTCTGTGAGATCTCTCAGGATAGAGATATAGCTTGCTCCTTGGCTACACACGAGAAAGCATTCACCTCCAAGCCTAGTTTGTGATCCAAGTGAGTTTTTTGAGAATTACAAGAAGTTTCAGGTTTATAAAGGCACCTGCAGGGCTCTTCAGAAATGTGCATCTCCTTAGAAGCTTCCCTGAAAGTCACGAGGTCTGCTCTGTGCTCCTGCCTTTTAAATTACTCCCAGAGGTGGGGCGTGCTGGTGACCCTGGTTGAACTCATTGGCTGAACTGAATTCACCTGGCCTTGTTGGGCCAATTCAGGTGCAGAACACACCCAGGTGTACCTCCCCTTCCTGGCTGGGAACCTGAGCCTCTGAGCATGCGCAGTGTACCACTCGTTCATGGGACAAAGGCTCAGACTGCTGACCATGCGTAATGAATGCCTCAGTCCCTAAGCTAAACTACCTAGCAGTTCCAAAACCCCACTGCTGTGTAGTGTTCATGAACTTTGGCAGGAACACATCCTTACCACGAAGAATCCTGGTGGCCCAATGGCTAAGCACTTGGGCTTTAGACCGCGGTCAGTAGCAATGCATGAGAAAAAGGTCTTGCCATTGTAAACATTCCACCCCACTGCCATCAAACGCAAAGGACCTCTGGTGACATGGCGGGCTACTCACAGAGCTACTAAATGCAAAGTCAACAGTTCTAACCCACCAGCTTCACTGTGGGAGAAAGATGAAGCTATCTCTTCCTATAGAGACATAATATCTCAGAAACCTATAGGGAAAATTCTACCCTGCCATGGACTACTAAACGAACAACCTAATCTGTCTTGGAAGAAGTCAGGCCAGAGTGCCTTTGACAGCATATATGGCAAGATTTTGCCTCCCAAATATGTTGGACATATTGCCTGGAGAAGGACATCCTGCTTGGTAAAGTGGAGGGGCAGCACATAAGAGGAAGGCCCTCAACGAGCTGGATTGACACCGTGGCTGCATCAATGAACTCAGGCAGAGAACAAATGTGATGATGGTGCAGGACCTGGAAGTGTTTGGTTCTGTTGTGCATAGGGTCACTTTGGGTCAGAAACCACTCAATGGCACCCGACAGCAACAACAACAAGTATATAAGATCACCATGAGTTGGAATCAACTCGACAGAAAGTGGGCTTTGGGTCTGTCATGGAACCAACCCTGGCTCATAGCGACCCAATCATGGGATTCTGAGGCTATAAATCTTCATGGGAGCAGAGGGCCTCATCTGTCTCCTGCGGAGAAGCTGGTAGGTGTGAACCCCTGACTTTGCAGTTGACAGTCCAACACTTCCCTTAAAGTACCCCCCGGGGCTCCTTTGGTAACGATGACAGACTAGGAAACCCAATGGGGACATTTCTACTCTGTCACATGAAGGCATCCTGTGCAGAATGGGCTCAACGGGAACTAACACCAACCCCACCACTTTTAACACCATCCCAACCTTACAGACTGTGCTAGGCTCTTGAAGGAATTGACTTTTTGCACTCCCACTGAGCGAGCTATGAGCATGCATGCATGCCAACACGTAACTTCCGGTCCTGAACTAGGGATCAGCTGCACATGTAAGGATGTGCTTATAATGTGGAAGGAAGTAAAGAGAGGGGATCTGGAAGCAGGAAAAGCCAGGAAGCAGGAGTCCCTTAGGCAGACCCCTTTCCTAAACCAGCTTAATTAGCATATCACAGATCCTGGCTCAGAGGTGATGTTCAAAGAAGAATTGTTGACTGAATACACAAGGGAAGGAACAGAGTAAGTGAACACAGAAATGTGCTAATGACCAAATTGACTCACAGTTCCCAACCTGCTCTTCTTCTTCCAGGTTCTTCTCTAGTTGCTAATGGTATTTGCTCGACCTCTCACAAGCACAAAAGGAGCCCTGGTGGCCTAGCGGTTAGGCAGTGGGCTGCTAACCACCAAACTAGCAGTTCTAAATTAGCAGGCATTCTGAAGGAGAACAACAAGCTGTCTGCTCCTTTAAAGAATTACGGTCTTGGGAATGCACAGTGGTAGCTCTACCCTGGCCCATAGGGCTGCTCTGAGTCTGACTCGACTGGACAGCAGTGAGTATGGGTTTGGTTTGGTTTTCACAGGTACCCCGATCCGTTGGTGGTCTTGGTAAATTGCACACGCTGGTTCAGTGGACCTTGTGTAGGGCTTGAGAATTTGCACTTCTAACAAGCTCCTGATGTTGCTAGTCTGTGACCATATTTGGGGTGGCAAGGCTCTGGAATACCCGGGTCTTCCTGGTGGCTGCTGTCACAGCGCTAGTTCCCAAGAGTGCACCGCTACTCATTTCTTTGGAATCAAGGTTTTTGGCTATTTGTTTCATGACACTGAAAAGTTTGGACCTGACATACGCAGCTCAGGCTGTATTATCTATCTTCTCTGCCCTCTTGGATTGGAGATGGATCACCTATGAAGCGATGAGGGTAAGAAGGGTTGGGTGTCCCCGGGTAATGTGAACAGTTAGCACGCTCAACCACTGCTGATTAAAAGGTTTGCGGTTCAAATCCAAGGCCCCTCAGAAGAAAGGCCTGCTGATTGACTTCTGAACGACCAGCCTTTGAAAGCTCTGTGGGGTCCCGTGGTGCTGACCCACACGGCGTCACCGTGAGTTGGAATGGACTCCTCAGAAACGGGTTTAGTAAGCAGCACAAAGAGGAAACTCCTTGGTGAACTGGAGGACACGGTAGCTGAAACCATGGGCTCCAACATACTACCCCTGAGGCTGGCAAAGGACCGGACAGTGCTGCCTTGTGTTGCAAAGAAGGTCCCTGTGATGTCAGAATGATTGGACAGCACTAACAACAACAAAGGATGTCAGGGCCCTTCACTTCCCCAGACCACTGACCAGGTTCAAAGACCCTCATGCGAGTATAGTTTCACAGTTAGATGTGTTTAGAAAAAATAATGTTTGCAAATGTAAAATCTTGGTTTACATTTTACAGAGCATGCACAATGAGTAGAACGCTTAAGGTCCACCGGAACCTGTTTAGGGTCCCCTCCACTTGCTCACCACCGATAAGTCGATTCTGACTCATATTGATCCTACAGGAGAGGTTAAAATTTCCCCTGTGGGTATTTCTGAAACTATAGCGCCTTATGGGAATAGAAAGCCTCCTCTTTCTCTGCAGCTGGTGGGTTCAAACTGCCAACCTTTTCTTTAGCAGCTCAGGACTGACTTGTATCTCTATGAAACCAAAATCTACCTCACTGCCAGGGAGGTGATGCTGACTCATAGTGACCCTATGAGGCAGAGTAGATCTGTCCCTGTGAGTTTCTGAGACTGTAACTCTTTATAGGAGTAGACAGACTCTTCTTCCCACGGAGTGGCTGGTGGTTTCAAAGTGCTGACTTTGGTGTTAGCAGCCCAACATGCAAACACTATGCCACCAAAGCTCCTTTTGTACCCCTATAAGTAGATAAATATTTCTCTTATATCTGTGTTTCAACCAAAGGCATGGCTATAAAGGAAAAAAGGCCATGAGTGTCAAGAATGATTTGAAAATGTGGAGTTCTTTTGGGAAAGGATATATATATATATATATATATATATATATATATATATATATATATATATATATATACTTGTGTATATAAATAGAATTCTGACGGCAAGAGTGGTCAGGAGTTGGACTGTTAATCTCAAGGTCAGCAGTTTGAATGGCCAACCGCTCCTCTGGAGAAAGAGGAGATTTTCTACTCCTCTAAAGAATCACAGTCTCAGAAACCCACGGGGGCCATTTTACTCAGTCCCATGGGCCTGTGAGTTGGAATGGACTTGATGGCAGTGAGGGCATGTAAATATGCAAACACCCACCTCGGACTTAGGATTTGACCTGCTCCCTCAGCCCCGTGAGCATCTGCATCTGAAGCCATGGACTTGGCCTTCTGTGAAGAACCCATTAGTGCACCGCCACAAAGAGAATGAGTTTCCTCTGTGTCAGTCCATTACCCTGCCAACGTTCAGGATGGAGCCCACACCCTTGGTTTCCCAGAGAAATTGGCTCAACATCCCCCTGATGTGGTTGCATGACATAGGCCACTCATGCAATGCACTGCATGTGCTCTATTTAATGCACTATCACCAACAAGTCTACATGGGTGGTAACGCTGAAAACCTTGCCCAAACAGCTGGCTTCACCAAAGTATATGGAACCATGTGGAGTCGTCGACCAGTTCGACTCTGCACTGGCTGTACGTTGGCATTGCCAAGGGGGCTTTCTCACTGACCGTGACCTGAATCCTGCTTCCACTAAGCCTTGCTTCATTGGTCTGGGATGGGGCCAGGCCAATGGGAGGCTTGAAAGCTCCTAAGGGATTCCAAAGTATGACCAAGGGTGAACACTACTGTTTTTGGCCATCACATCCGGGAAGGCCCTTGGGACTTTGCCACTCAAAGTATGATAGGTCAAGGAACCAGCAACATCAGCATTAGCTTCTCCCATGCTAATGCCATCGAGTTGATGCTGACTCATAGTGACCCTACAGGACAGGGTAGAACTGCCCTTGTGTGTTTCCCAGACTGTCACTCTTGCCCGGAGTCTACAGCCTCATATTTCTCCCAAGGAGTGGCTGGTGGTTTAGGACTACTGTCCTTGTGGTTAACAGCCCAAGAGTACCAGGGCCTCTAGAACTGCTGGATCCTAGACCCCACCCTGAACCCACAAAACCAGAATCTGCCCCCCTGCCCGATTTCCAGGAACCTGGGTAAGTGCATGCATGTGAAAGTTTAAGAAATACTTCCTTAGAAACCATTACTTTCCAGAACAAACTCCTCCTGCCAGAGGTGCAGAAATGGAAGCCCATTAGGCCATGCTGGCCTAGAAGCAATTTGAGGTCTCAGTGCTCCTATATCCTGGCTGTCATCCAGATTTCCTTATTCTCACCTGGACCGTTGTCACTGCAGCAGGTATTGGTGAGTCCTCAGCACGAACAGCCCCAAATTCAGTCTAGAGACACAGCTCCCATTTCAGAGTAGTACAATCCACAGTTTACTGTAGAGTTTCTGGCTTTTACTGGCTTGGGGTAGGGTCTAGTGGGAAACGCATCTTAGCAGAGACATTATGTATTCTGGATGTGCACAGTGAGTTTGTCTTGAGGCATATTTATGTCTGACGTTGTTATGTATTCTCTTTCTATCCCATGCAACGTTATTTTTTTTTGAAAATTTATATTTGCTTTTAATTACCCAGACATATAAGTGATTTATAGCTAGGTCTGATCGATTGGAATCAGATGACCACGCCTGGATTAACCATGGGTCCTGGTGACCATTAGGCACTTCTTTCCATGAATGATATTTTCACCTGAGTGAATGCATTCACGACTTTTCTTCTCTTAAGATAAATAAGCAGGTGGGTATCATTTTGCTATGCTGGCACTTCCTTGTGCTGTTTTAAGTTCACCCAGCAATTTTTAAAAAGAGAAACATATTACAACTGTCACACACTTTATAATTCATGTGGAAAAATTTGGGGGAGAGCTAAATAGAGGTGACCCGTGGTGCAGTCTTACTTACTGCTTGTTAGAAGGTACTGAAATTTTATATACATAAACACTAGAAACCAGGAGAGAGGAAATGGTGGTTCCATGGCAGAATTCTCACTAGCCATGCAGGAAATTTGGGTTTGATTCTTGGCCAGTGCGCCTCCTGTTACAGCTACCACCTAACTGCTAGTGGAGGCTGGCATATTGCTATGATGCTGAACAGATTTTAGCGATGTTTTCTGCCTACAGACAGACTAGGAGGAAAGGCCTGGTGAACTCCTTCAAGCCATCAGCCACTGAAAACCCCCCAGCTGACAAGGGGTCAAATCTACAACCCATTGAAGGAATGGGGCAGGACCAGTGGGCATTGAGTTCTGTTGCACATGGAGTCCGCATGAGTCAGGAGCTGGCTGACTTGAAGGCAATTTTCCACAGCACTCTCTAGGAAGGCACTGGTTGGAGCACATAGGCGTCCTTCATGTGGCCCCATGATCATCAAGCCTTAAGTCATGCAACCAACTCTGGGAAATGAGAGATGCCCGGGGTACCAGGAATATTTGAAAGATCTGGTGTAAATTGGTTCAGCCCAGGGGAGTTCTGGAAACCACCGAGGTAAGCTTCCTGCTGAAACCACTAACTTAGCTCCAGTGCGAGTGGATGGGTGTCTGCACATGTACCCAGCCACCATTAGTGCGTTTGTTGTTGTTGTTGCCGTTCACGTCCGTAGAGTCGATGCCAATTCACAGTGACCCTATATGACAGGGTAGAATTCCCCCTGTGACTTTCTCACACTGTGACTCTTTACAGGAGTAAAAAAGCCTCATCTTTCTCTTGAGGAGTGGCTGGTGGTTTTGAATGGTTGATCTTGCCATTAGTCCATTGCGTAACCAGGTGCTGTCAATTTGGTTCCAACTCATGGCCACTCTATGTACAGCAGAACAAAACAACACGCTGCCCTGCGCATTTCTCACAGCCATTCCTACATTTGAGCCACTGTGTCAACTCATCTTGTGGAGGTTTGTCCTCCTTTTGGCTTGACCAAGCATGCTGCCCAACTCCAGGGACTGGTCCCTCCTGATAACACCCAAAGTACATGAAGCCAAATGTCACCATCCTCGCTTCTAAGAATCAATCTGGCTGTAGTTCTTTCAACATAGATTTGTTTGTTCTCCTAGAAGTTCCTTGGTGTATTCAATATTCCTCACCAGGACCATATTTCAAATGCATCAATTCTTCTCGTGGGACTTCCTTATGCATTTTCCAGCTTCCACATGAAAATAATCATGCCTTGGGATAGGATACTCCTGAGTTTTTAAGGTGACAAAGTCACCTTGGTTCAAAAAAATGTTTAAAAGGCCTTTTGCAGCAAATTCACTGAAAGCAATTTATCCAGTGATTTCTTTACAGATATTTCTATGAGCGTTGGTTGTGGATGGGTCCAAGTAAGATGAAATGCTTCATCATTTAAATCTTTTCTCTGTTTATCATGTTGCTTATTGGTTCAGTGGTGAGGATTCTTGTTCTTTTAACCTCGAGTTGTAATCCATACTGAAGACTATCATCTTTGAACTTCATCACTAAGTGCTTCAACTCCTCTTCCCTTGCAGCAAGCAAGGCTGGTCGCCTGAATATTTCAGGCTGTTCTCAAATCTTCCTGCAATCCTGAAGTCTCCAATTCAGCCATCCAAAACTCAAAACAGCTCAATGCCATGGAAGTCAAGTCAATTCTGACTCGAGCAAACCTGTAGGCCAGGAAAGAACCTCCCGGAAGGTTTCCAAGGCTGTAATCTTTGTGGCAGCACATGGTCACATTTTTCTCACTCGGGATAGCTGGTGAATTCCAAGTGTTGCTCTTTCGGTTAATAGTGAAGTGCTTAAACATTGCCCTACCTGGATTCCAAGTGTGAGCTAGCAGCCACAATTTTCTTCTGAGACCAAAGGGGTTGTTAGGTGTGAATTCTCGACCAAGGGTGGTCCAGCAGACCTGCTCAGTATTCGCCCAGGTGCAAAATCCATCAAGAGCATGCATTGTCATTATTTTTAATCACATAACACACCCAGGTGTAGCAGCAACCCAGCTTTGTAATATCACCCTGGTTTTGATAAATATGTACCATTCCTTGATAACGCTTCCAAATCCTTTAATATCCTGCAGCTCAGTCCCTGATGTCTGGCTGTAACAAAAGGTGTGAAGGGAGACCATATGTCAATAAACTCTCCCCGTCTGCCACAACTCAGCGCATAATCAGCTCCACGGTAAAATGCATGGTAAGTCAGTTGTGCGCTGGCGGGGAGGGCAAGGGGCCCCTTTCAGGTTTGTCTTCTGATGAAGTTGACCAAAATGACTTCTTATTTCAACCTATTAGGAGAGTGAGAGTTGCCCCCCTCCCTCGCCATTTTTCTTTTCTTTTCCCTTTTTGTCCATTTCCCCTTGGAGGGACAGCCTGCTCTGCTATTCTGAAAGGGTTTTCTGTTTTATGCTGCACTCTCCACTCCATTAAATCACCTTTCCTCACATTAAATACAGGTCTTCAGGGTGGTCAGAGAGCATTGCTGTGAGGGATAATGATATAATGAGGATGACATGCATGAAAAATCATTTTTCAGCTCAATCCCAGGCAGACCACGGGGAAGCATGAAATGGGAAGGAGGAGAGGTGTACCTCACTGTAGACAAGAGCCAGGCTTCTGAGGGGGCCAGTCTCGACCTGGAAGGCTGCTGAAGGCTTCTTTACCTCACTCACTCATTCACTCATTCATTCAACCAGCTTGCTACTTACTTATTAAATGCCAGACCTTGGGGCTCTCTCACTGAACAAAAGAGACAAAAATCCCCCTTCTGTCAAGAAGCTTCCATAAACAGAGGCATTCAAACACTTCCTAGAGAATGTGTTTAAAGTCCAATTTACACAAAAGCAGAAGAAGAGACTGAAGCGAGGGGTTTCACACACACACATGTTCATATATGACTCCCATTGCAGCGACAAAGTGTAGGACTCTTCCAGGAGACACTATTCATTGGAGTTAAATTGCTCCCCCCAACCCCCTGAGCTCTCATTCTCTCTTTTTTTTTCTTTCTTTCTGAGAGCAATTGCCCTTGGAAGGGATTAGCTGTTATCACTCTCTAGCACCTTAGTATGAACTTATTTATTGGCTCCTTTTCCTGCCTAGATAGGAGGGGCCTCCAGGGCTGCTAAAAGCCAGAAAAATCCCAAAAATGGCAGCAACAAGAGAGGCAGAGGACAATTGGGGCCAGTGTTTCTCATTTGAGTGGGGGGGGGCATGTGTTAAAGATGCAGATTACACACACATACAGCACACACACACTTCCCTGCCACCCCACCCAATATGGCCCTACTAAATAAGGATCCTACCCCACCATCTGTCCGGGAGCCCCTGAACTGGCCCTTCCCATGAAACAAGCCAGGGCCATTGAAAGTGACTCTTTAGGCAAAAGACCAGTGACTTAGGTTTTCCAAACCAGGATAAAGCCCATTTGTTAAGCACTTGCATATTAACCAAAAGGTTGATGCTTCAAACCCACCCACCGGTTCCTAGGAAAGCAGGCCTGGTGATCTGTTTCTGAAAGGGCACAGTCTTGAAAAGGACCCCTGGTAACATATTGTCCTGCTAGCCATAAAGTCAGCAGTTCAATACTACCAGCTGCTCTGAGAGAGAAAGCTGAAGCTTTCTACTGTACAGATGTATAGTCTCAGAAACCTACCAGGGCAAGTATACTCTGCTGCCATGAGTCAGAATTGACTCAATGGCAGCAAGTGAGTGGATGGACAGGGATTGATTGGGCACCAACTAACACTAAGAACAACTATTTTGGGTGGCAGTGACATTCTTCTGCTTTATCTAGAATCTGAACTCTCAGCGTCATTAACAATGGAGGCAGCAGACAAATAATTATAAACTACAGAAGAGTAAAGAAAAGCTAAAGAAGTTACTTCTGTTTGGGGTTTAGTTGTGTGCTTTTTTTAGCAGAAAATATGAACTATGAAGGAGCAGGGACTTGCTGGACTTAAATATGAACTGTAAGATCTCTCTCCGGGCTAGAGTTACATCTCAGTTCTTGGCTCTGCATGAGAAAGAATTCACGCCAAAGCCTGGCTCGTGATCCAAGTGAGTTTAATGAAAGTTAAAAGAAGTTTCAGGTTTTACGCGCCACCCCTAGGATTCCTCCCCACCATGTAGCCTGGCAGAGACTGCTCGAGGTCACGCAAAGATCTCTCTCCTAAGTTTTCCTCCAAAAAAAGACCTGTCTCATGTTCTTTCTCAAGTTCCCTCCCCAGTTCCTGTCCCCAGTTTTTCCTTTCTCCCCCTCGCTCCTGCCTTTTCAAGGATTCCCGGGGGGAGGCATGGTGAATGACCCCAGGTCGATCCCATTGGCTGAATTGCAATCACCTGGCCCAGGTGGGCTGATCCAGGTTTAACGCCCATCCGTACCCACCAGCGGGAAAACCTAGGCTTTTGTTCTATGCTTGGTTCTCCTGGGCATGCGTCAATGGACATCTCATTCCTGCCTATCTGCCTAACAAAACCTATTTTTCAACCCCAAGTCTTTCTTGCCAAAAAATAATGTCCCATAATAGGAATGGCATGAGCAGGGCTTCTGCGTTGGATCAGATCAAGAAGATAGCTTTCATGCCCTGTACTAAGATCACAAAAGAATGTAATCCAGTGCCTTGTAGACAGTTTTGTGTACACAAACGGTTTTCTAAGAGTCTCCAGAAGGCTGTGCTACAGCCTAAATAGGCTGAACTGCAGCCTAAAACAGAGAGGGACCCATTTCAAAGAGATGTGGGGACATGGCTTTCATAAAATTGAATGCATCATGTAATCCAGTGCAAGGGAAACCCAGTAACTTTGGGAAGGAACTGCATTGGCTTGGACTAAACAGCCAGAGATAGTGCTACATAAAAAGAAAGAAGATGATTGATAAAGCAACCCAGACATTATTGTGGAAAAGGAAAGGGGACTTAGAAGACAATCAAAAGCTACAAGGAACCTCTCCTAGGGATAAGTCTTGTGGTTTCAACTTGTGTGCTCTGGGGGATATTTGGCAGTCACGTATTAAATTGTGCATTCAATTTAATCCCTTTAAGGGATTTTGTCACTGGGCCTACAGCCCAACTATCCTGACAAAAAAATCTATCTTGAAAATCACCCTGCTGTGAGGAAGCTAAAGGCAAGCACATGATACGATCACATGGAGGGAATTTGGGGAGCCAACGCAACAGCAAGAACCCAGGCCCTAGACCTATGAACCAAAGCAAACCCATCTTGCCGGGTCTCGCTGCTTGAGCTGGTTTGGCCAATGCCACGTGGAGTGGAGATGTGCTGCCCCAGCCAAACCTTCCTCAAATTACAAAATTATGAGCAAATCATACACCGAGTGGGATTGAAAGTCACTAAGCAGCAATAGGTAAGTAAAACATATGGGCCTACCATTACCTATCTGTAAAGAGTCTTTGGCAACTGGTTTATGGAAGACGCAGGCCCTGATTACCTCCCATAACACGTATTCTTTATCATAGCCACGGACACTCATGGAAACATTAAAGTTGTGCTTGAGAGAGGAAAAGGTGAGTTAAGAACTGAGAAAGATGGTCATGTGGCCTGGATATTGCTCAAACACTCCATTCTCCTTGGTCTCTTGGAAGAAGGAGAGGGATGAGAACCCAAAGCTGTAAACACTGTGTGGATTAGAAACGTGTTAAGTTTGGCGTGAGGGCTGAAGGCCCAGGTTGGTAAAATTATTCCTGTGGGATTTTCTAGAACCAGAGCTGCTCTGAGGCCCACACTGGAGAGAATGCCATGGTCATTACCCTTGTATGCTTTATTTTGGCTGAGTCCCTCCACCATCATGTGTCAGGGCTTACCCAGTGCCCCTTCTCAGCCCTGATACACGGTGTTGCCAAAAGGGCTCAGAGATGTTAAGCAATCTGATCAAGGTCATGGGGCTTAAGGTCAGGTACAGAGCCAGACACTGAAATGCAAGAAGACTGACTCCTATGCCCAGACCTGGGACAAATCTCTCTGACAGACCTGGGTAGATGCCCCTAAACATCCGTCTTGTGTGTGTGTGTGTGTATTTGTGTGTGTGTGTGTATCCACATATATATGTTTGGTTTATTTGTAATCAACATAATTAGAGTATTTCTATCCAATTAAAAAATGAATTAAGCCAAGTTTGGTGGTTTACAATTTGCACAAGTGCCTTTATGAACTATCATGGTTTACTTTCTTCATTGGGAGGCAGCTCCAAGCTTCAGACCTCTTCACTCCCCAGGTGAGGTGCTACATTCAGACCAGAGTCAGAGGAAAGGATTGACCAGAAAGAGTCAGTTCACTGAATGAGGTTCCTTTGAAAAGGAAGCCAAAATGGCCCTTAAACTCATGGCCATCAAGTCAATACTAGCTCATAGTGAGGGACCCTGTTGAACAGGATCCTATGGTACAGGGTAGCTCTGTCCCTGTGACTCTGCAAGACTAACTCCATGGAAGCAGAAAGCACCAGGTTTCTGCCACAGGGCTGATGGTGGTATCAAATTACTGGCCTTTGGGATGTCAGCTCAACTTTAACCACTATGCCACAAGGGCACTTAGTCAATCTAACAGGTCTGGCAAAATGTAGAGCCAGACATTATATACTGAAAATGGCTCACCACCACCACCACCACCAAAGGCTGGCTTTGTGGTGGGGTCTTCTGAAGGGTAGGGGGTAGGGGGTAGGGGGTAGGGGGTAGGGGGTAGGGGGTTAGGGGGTAGGGGGTTATGGTGTAGGGGGTTAGGGGGTAGGGGGTTATGGGGTAGGGGGTTATGGGGTAGGGGGTTAGGGGGTAGGGGGTTAGGGGGTAGGGGGTTAGGGGGTAGGGGTTTAGGGGGTATGGGGTTAGGGGGTGGGGGGTTAGGGGTAGGGGGTTAGGGCGTAGGGGGTTAGGGGGTAGGGGGTTAGGGGGTTAGGGTTAGGGGGTAGGGGGTTAGGGGGTAGGGGGGTAGGGGGTAGCGGGTTAGGGGGTTGGGAATTAGGGGTTAGGGGGTTAGGGGGTAGGGGTTAGGGGGTTGGGGGTTAGGGGGTTAGGGTTAAGGGGTTAGGGGTAGGGGTAGGGGGTTAGGGGGTAGGGGGTTAGGGTTAGGGGTAGGGGGTTAGGGGGTAGGGGGTTAGGGTTAGGGGTAGGGGTAGGGGGTTAGGGGGTAGGTGGTTAGGGTTAGGGTTAGGGTTAGGGTTAGGGTAAGGGGGTTAGGGGGTTAGGGTTAGGGTTAAGGTTAGGGTTAGGGGTAGGGGGTTAGGGGGTTAGGGGGTTAGGGTTAGGGTTAGGGTTAGGGGTAGGGGGTTAGGGGGTTAGGGGGTTAGGGTTAGGGTTAGGGTTAGGGGGTTAGGGGGTTAGGGGGTTAGGGTTAGGGTTAGGGTTAGGGGGTTAGGGTTAGGGTTAGGGGGTTAGGGTTAGGGTTAGGGGGTTAGGGGGTTAGGGGGTTAGGGTTAGGGTTAGGGGTTAGGGGGTTAGGGGGTTAGGGGTTAGGGGGTTAGGGTTAGGGTTAGGGTTAGGGTTAGGGGGTTAGGGTTAGGGGTAGGGTTAGGGGGTAGGGTTAGGGTTAGGGGGTTAGGGGGTTGGGGGTTTAGGGTTAGGGGGTTAGGGGGTTAGGGTTAGGGGGTTAGGGGGTTAGGGGGTTAGGGTTAGGGGGTTAGGGGGTTAGGGGGTTAGGGGGTTAGGGTTAGGGGTTAGGGTTAGGGGGTTAGGGTTAGGGGGTTAGGGGGTTAGGGTTAGGGGGTTAGGGGGTTAGGGGGTTAGGGGGTTAGGGTTAGGGGGTTAGGGGTTAGGGGGTTAGGGTTAGGGGGTTAGGGTTAGGGGTTAGGGGGGTGGGTTAGGGGTTAGTGTTAGGGTTAGGGTTAGGGGTTAGGGGGTTAGGGTTAGTGTGGGTTAGGGTTAGGGTTAGGGGTTAGGGTTAGGGGGTTAGGGTTAGGGGGTGGTTAGGGGTTAGGGGGTTAGGGGGTTAGGGTGTTAGGGGGTTAGGGTTAGGGGTTAGGGTTAGGGGGTTAGGGGTTAGGGGTTAGGGGTTAGGTTACGTTAGGGTTAGGGTTAGTAAGCCAGCATATATAAAAGACTTACTCCCTCCCACAACAGAATGGGTTCTTTTCTCCAAGATTTCACGAAACATAGCATGACAGGAAGACAACGGTTCCAAATTCCTACAAGCCCCAAAGTGGAGGCCGTCCCTCCCCTCCCCTCCCCATCCCCGTCCTCTTTATCCCACTTTGCAGGACAACTCAAGAGCGGGAGAGCTGGCTTAAGACCCATTGTGACCGCTGCCTGCCTATCAGTTCATGGGGGCAAAAGGAAGAGAAATACCACTTCTTTTAAAGTCACCCCACAACACGTGCACTAGGGTTGGCATATCCTCTCCATCCCCCAAGAAGGATCACTGGTCAGCAGCATTCTCTGCTTAAGCCAAGCAGCCCAAACACCTGGGGAAAACCCAAGAGTCCCTCTTTGGGTCTATGTCCCATTTTCCCCCCCAGGATTGCATAATTGGAATAAACAAAACCCCCTGTCTGAGAAACCACAAGGTCTGATTTCTTTGCTAGACTAGCTTTTCCACATGCATCAGCCCACCTCAGACAAGTGCCAGCCACTTCTGCAGGTGCTGTTCACAGCAGAGGAATGCGAGCCCTTCCAGAGAGAGGCCCAGAAAGCAGTCAATAGAACTGATGGTCAGCCAGCGGGCACTCCCCAGTGGAGAGAAACTCTTTTTACCACTCCAAGAATATGTGGGACCCAAACTCCCAGTAAGGCCCCGAGGGCTTAGCCAGGTATCACCAGTCTCTCTTGCAGGGCCTCCGCAGGACAACTAGGAAACCTATGCATTTATCTAAGGTCAGTGAGAATTTTCAGGCGCCTACAAGCGAATGTCTGTCTGCCTGCCTGCCTGCCTTTTTAGAGTGGCTGATGGAAGCCTGCGTTCTTTGTACCCCAAAGGACCCAGAGGCCCCTGAGAACAAGAGGGAAATAAGTATTGTCTTTATTACTCAGCCTGCCTCAGACATGAAAAAGAAATGGGAAGCATTTGAAGGGAACAATCTTCGTGATTTGGTAGAAGTGTCTTATTGGGTGTATCACAACACAGATGACCCTACCACGACAGAGACAAAGAAATAGCTAAAATACTAGGAATTGCCATGAGACACAACAGAGACTCAGAAAAAGAGATCATGGCCCACTCACGGAGAGACTGACCTGTGGCACCGCCAAGCCCTGAGGAAGGAAAGATCCAGGTGCCTACTACAGAAGAGACAGACATTGGAAAAAACATTGCATTGAAAACTCCAGGAGAGACGGACAAACCTCCACTAGAGAGGACGGGCCTCGTCCTCGCCTAGAAAAACCCAAGGGAGAGACAATAACGCTTGAGGAAGCTGAAGGAATGTCTCAGGGCTCTGTTTCACTGGCCCCCAGGATCCCGTGCTAACTGTCCAAGTTGGGGGCCAGCCAGGAAATGTCTTGGAGGACACAGGGGCCATCTTCTCAGGTTCAAAAAAGAGAACGGACATATTGTCAAAGGAAAGATTGGAATTACTGTCAGCCTATGATTGCTTCCAAAGTACTCACAACAGAAGGTTTGCATGGAGATTGGGGGGCTTCCCAAGCCATCAAGGTAAAAAATGTCTCTCTACCCTATGTCCCAGTTAGCCACATGGTTTTCATGGCACTGGCTCCCGGTTCGGCTGTTGAGCCAGTGAAACTCTTTTAGTAGGAGTTGAAGTGGCCATCAGCGGAAGGAGAAACCTCCACAGTGGGCTTCCCGTATCAATACGAAGCCACCTATATCACCTCTTGGACATTATCATTGTCCTGGACTCTGAATCGCCACCCCAGATCTAGAATGCGCCTGACATGTCCACATGGTTTGAATCAGGTTCGGGTTAACCCCTCTTGATCACTTAGTGACATGGGACACTAGACCATGGAATACCTTTACTTTCCAGATGAGAAAACTCACTCAAAAAGACACAGGTAATGACCAACTGGAACACAACTGGTTAACAACAAAGCCACATTCCCAACCAGTGCCTGGAGCCAGAGCTCAGAGCCCCATATGCCTGTGCCCAGCTGAGCAGTCACCCTCTCCTGGACCCTCGAAAGATCTGAGCAGATCCTCCCCCAACCCATGCCCCTCTCCCACACCCAAATGTGTTTTTTCATAGGATGGCACTATATCTGCAGCTCTAGGAGAGGGACATATCTGATGGAGAATACGGAGCAGACGAAGGGGGAGGAGGGGAGAATGGAGCACATCCTGGCCCACCAGGCCTTGAGGACGATGTTCCCACTCAGAGAAGACAGTCCACACAGAAGACCACATGGCCAGCCCAAGATGCGACACGACGTCCCTCAAAGACCCATAGCCCTAGAAGGGACAACACTGGAGACACAGTGAGGGAACGGATCCCACCACACCGAGGCATAGCACTAAGGGGGTGCAGCAAAAGAGCAAGGAAGTGGAGCAACAAGGTCCCCAGGGAATGCCAAAGGAGGACTTTGGGGGCAGGACTTGGTGCCCGCACAGACTGGACTGGAAAACACTGCTAAGGGCCAACAAACAGTCCGTGAACTAACTACGAGCTTTCCTTTCTTGAGGAGTTGTGTTTTCTTTGATGGTCATTGGATTTTGGCTGTTTTCTTTCTTTTGGTGCTTGCTTTCGCTCTGTCTTGTTTTTGTGCATGTTATTACCTCTACTGTATGTCTAAAAAGAGATGCTGGATGCACAATCTGCAGGAGAGCAAAAGGGGACAAATGCTTCGCGGGAGGGCCACGGGAAAGAGGGAGTTGGGGGGAAAGGGAGTGATGTCAAGAAACCCAGAGACAAGGGAACAACAAGTGGATGCAAATCCGTGGTGAGGGCGATGTAGGAATCCTGGTAGGGCGTGATCAAGGGTGAAGGAACCAAGAGGATTTACTGAAACCCAAATGAAGACTGAGCATGGCAGTGGGCACAAGAGGGAAATGAAAGGGAATAGCAGAGCGACCTAGGAAGCACGGGCCAGTTATACAGGTCTAAAGAAAGGCACGCACAGATGTAAATATATTTATCTGTGAGCATGGGGAAATACACCTATGTCCATATCTTTATAGGTGTCCTATTAAGGTAGCAGATGGCCTTTGGGCCTCCACTCAAGGACTCTCTCATTGCAAGAATACCTTGTTCTATTACATTGGCATTCTATAATGCTCACCTTCCCAACACGTTCCCTGATGTCTAAGCGGTTGCATAAGCAAATGTGGTCAAGAAAGCTGATGGTGCCCTGCTATCAAAAGATATGGCGTCTGAGGTCTTAAAGGCCTGAAGGGTAAGCAAGCGGCCATGTAGCTCAGAAACAACAGAGCCCACATGGAATAAGCATACCAGCCTGTGCGATCACGAGGTATCAAAGGGATCAGGCATCATCAGCACAAAAAATTCTCATTGCAAATGAGCAGGGAATGCTGGGTAGAGAGCCAAAGCCCATTTTCAGTACACTGGACATTCCCTTAAGTAAGATCTTGGGGAAGAGACAAGCCTACACAGGGTACTAGACAGCAACGGTGAAACACAACTTTCCTCTAGCTCCTCAATGCTTCCTCTCCCCTCACTATCAAGATCCCAATTATAACTTACAAATCTGACTAGACCAGAGAATGTACACTGGGACAGATAGGAACTAGAAACACAGGGAATTCAAGGTGGATGAGCCCTTTAAGACCAGTGTTATGAATGGGGATGCTGGGAGGGTGGAGGGAGGGTAGGCTGGCACCAGGGAACCGATGACAAGGATCTACATAAAACCTCAAAAGAAAAGGGGGTGAAGGGGAACATCAGACAGTGCAAGATATGACAAAATAATAATTATTAAATGATGAAGGATTTATGAGGAGGGTAGTGAGAATGGGGGCGGGGGGAATGAGGAGCTGAGGCCAGGGGCTTGGGTGGAGAGAAGATATTTTGAGAATAATGAGGGCAATGAATGTACAAATGTGCCTTATATCAGTGATGTTTGCACGTATTGTGGTTATTGTTGTATGAGCCCCTATAAAAGGAGAGGAAAAAACAGACCCTGGCAGAGGGCTGATGCTAGGATGATCTCAGGCTGGATTAGACCAGCAAAAGCAGGTGCTGCAGTCGCCTCACCCTGTGTCTATTCCTATGTGAGGCATGAAGCTTAGGGTCCACAGCAACGGCAGCTGGACAGTGAGAGAGGCAGGGCTCTGAGGTCATTCCACAGGGGGAATGGCCCTCCGGTTCATGCAGGGCCCACCCTCCTGTGTAGTCCTGCTGTCTGGGGCACCTCTTTCACGGAGCCTACACCAGGGGAGCTCTTCAACTCATGGGGGATTGGCAGGAAGCCTCTGCTCAAGCACACACACCACCACCTAGCTGGAGGACCTCGGTGAACAAACCTTGAGGCAGACAACAAGCCCACTAACTAATCCTGTGAGAGATATAATCAGGATCCAGAATCCGGCAACTGGGAGCAAGGGGCAGCATACCTGGGTCCCAGCCCCTCCCACTGCCCTCTGCAAGGGGTGACATTCCAAAGCACAGTGTTTTCCAAAAGCACTGTCAGGACTTTGGAATGGGCAGCTCATTTGTGGACATGGATACTAGGTGATCCAGACATACTACCTCCTCTGATCCTGTCAGCCAAGACTAAAAACCCTTCCAAGCTGAAAGCCATGCATCTGAACAGTATCCACCAGCCACTCACGTCCACTCCTGCTGCCTCCAAAGAGCTTTCCTGGGTTGGTCAGATCTCTCTGGGGACAGATATCCCTCGGTCCTTGGTTCTGCGTGAGAAAGAATTCACGCCAAAGCCTGGTTTGTGATCCAAGTGAGGTTTAGGAGAGTTAGGGAGGTGTGGTGGGCAACCCTGGTCGATCCTAGTGGCTGAATTGAATATACTTGGCCTAGGTGGGTCGATGCAGGTGCAGCGCCCACCCAGGTGGACCTGCCCTTCCTGGCCGGAAACCTGGACCTCTGAGCAAGCACAGTGTGCCACTCCTTCCTGGGCCGCTAACTGGGCCATCTGAGCATGTGTAATGGACACCCCAGTCCCTATGCTAGCTACCTAACATTTCCATCCTGAAGAGATGTGGACCCAAATCTTTGGGGTACTGGGCGACGACATCTCTAGCTAATTCCTGCTGGCAAAAGGGGCGATGTGGGGCTTTGGGTCCACACCCTTCCTGCTCTGCTGGGAGGGGTTGTCCATTCAGCGCTAGATTGGATAAGGTTGAAGTGGTCCAGGAGATGGTGGTCCTGGAGTTGGCACAATTGGATTAGGGGCTTTGGTAACTTGAGAACTTCTGGAAAAACCAACAAACGCACAAAAGGGTGAACAGTTTAACTGAGACAAGGCTAGGATTGTGAGGTGGGAGTGCCCTTGAAAGTAGGTGAGTATCACAGGAAGTAAGTAAAAAATCTTAGCATTATCAGGCGTGTGTGTTTGTTCATTCTAAGTACCGGCACAGGGGTAAAAGCATTCACAATTTTCCCTAGGGTGGTCCAGGTTTTGGCCACTACTGGGTGCAGTGGGATCACCGCTTCACTTATGATCCTAAGGCATTGGCCCCTCTGATAAGAACCATCCTTCTTTTTAACCCTATAACGCCTCACTTTGAAATTTTGGGGCAAAAAAAAATTCGTTTTGATTCATTAGTTATCAATATATATACATTTATATTCATTTCATTAAATGTTAGGGAAAGGTCATGCTCGGTGTTATAGGGTTAAATTGTAATATTGGGATGCTACAGGCAGATTCAACAGGGATCAAAAGTAGAGTATCTGCCTGTGTCATTTTTAATTTTCTCAGGTTCCATTTGAGTTAAAGGCTTGTAAGTGACCCGGGGACCAAATGCCCCTGGTGCCTCTACTAGGGGTAGAATGTTCAGGGAGGGTTCAGGGGTGGGACAATAGTGACCTGAAGTCCAGGATCCCTTAGGGCAGGAGTCCTCAAATTGTTTACACAGGGGGCCAGTTCATTGTCTCTCTGACCGTTGGAGGGCCAGACTATGGTTTTCAAAAAACTTATGGACAAATTCCTATGCACACTGCACGAGTCGGCTGCTAAGCAGGACAGGCAGTGGCAGCAAAAACACCCCGAGGGTGGGATAAATGGCATCGCGCCACATGTGCCCCATGGACCACAGTTTGAGGACGCCAGCCTTAGGGGTTCCTGGGTGCACTGGGGATGAAGGTCTCCTACTGCTCCTCGAGAGGAGAAATGCTCTAAGTTCTGGCATCTCCGCCCACTTTCCCGGCACTCTACCGAACTGTTCCCGGTGAATCACGGTTGGAAGGGAAAGCGTACCCTTCTCTGCCCACCATTCTCCTTTCTCAAAACGATACTGTGGCCAAATAGAGTTGCAAAGTGAATCTATCAGCTTTTGTTTGCCCAGCCTCTCTGTATCAACTCTATCCCAATTGGACACGATTCATGCAAGGGGGCAATTCCTGAGCATCAAGCTGCTAAGTCCCATCTAGAAAGCACAAAACAAGGAGGCGATTGACAGCTTGCTGCCTCCAGGTCAATAACCCCCACTTGAAAGCACACCCCTGGGTTGCCCTGAATCTCATGCCTCAGCCCGAGGGAAGGGGTCAAGGACTAGTCGCCGAGGGCGACCTTTAGGTCCAACCATTTTTCTGGACAACAGGCTAGGAGGACCACTGCTTGGGATGGCCCCAAGGCCCTCCAAGACGCCTGCTGGCGGGGCTGATGCTCAAATCTCTCAAGGGAAGGGACACGTGGCAGCTCAGGGAACCTTAAGGGAAATTGGAATTTCTGGCTGGAACATCATGGCAGAGGAGCTGTGTATTAAGTAAGAGCTGTCCCCAAAAGTGCCTGAAGCAGCATCGCTGAAAGCCTAAATAACAGTGACTCCGCCTAGGCTTCCGAACGCCATTGGCCTAAGCCTGGGCCACGGAAAAGCAGCCTGTAAGAAGGAACAAACCAAATCTGGAAGAACACTAGCCCTACAACGCCTCAAGTTTTAAATTTTGGAAATATTTTTTTTGGTTTTTATTATTTACTTTCATAGTTATCAATATATACGACATTCAGAATATATTTTAAAAGCATAAAATTTTCAGTGTTTTTGAAATGTGACCAAATGGTCACTTTTATAATTTGGGTACCAGATACGTTTTCATCAAGAATTATGACAATTTTGTGCTTGGCGTTATAGGGCTAGAGCAGCTTGTTTGAAAAACCAGGAGAAAGGCAAAGGGAATGGAGGGGAAAAGGGAAACTTTGGACTCCCGGGACCAGGCAGGGCTAACTCCCAGGCCTCTTCACCCAGCTCCCTAGGCAGCGCCCTTCCACATGTGGACTGGTGGGTGCCATTTTTGCCATGGTCACAGATCCTGTTACCTCTCGGCTACAATGGCGACTGTGTAGGATCTCTGGGAAAAGCTGAAACAGCTTTGACAAGAGTGAAGCCATTTGGGGCTGACAGAAGCCACCATGAAAAGAAAATAAAGTAGCTAGGAAGTGTAAATGAACTAGCTGATATTGGGGAGGTAGGCTGTGCAGACGTCGCCCAAGGGAATGTCATGAAGGAAATGGGTGTTCAGAAGGCTTGCGAGAACGACCAGAGCAGTTTTGGTTCAACTAAGAATGGCTAACCCTAATACCCCGCTTCTCACTCGCCTAGTCCTGAGGAAGTATCCATGTACCTACTATACAAAACAGTGACATTGGAAAAATCAGTGCCTTGAAAAGCCCAGGAGAGGTGGACGAGCCACCACTAGAGAGAACGGGCCTAGTCCTCGCCTAGAAAAATCGAAGCTACAGACAATAATGCTCGAAGCTGAATAAAGGTGTCCAGGCTCTGTTTCACTTGACCCCAAAGAGCCCATGCTCACTCTCCATGTAGGGAGCCAGCCAGTAAATTTCTAGGTGGACAAAGGGGTCACACCTTCTTGGTTTCAGAAAAGACTACAGGTGCCTTGTCAAAAGGAAAGGCTTTCATTACAGGGGCCCCAGGGCAGACCCAAGCAAACCCATGGACAACGGCCAGAATAACAGATTTAGCACAAGAGACAGTTACATGCTCACCCTGGTAATGCCTCAATGCCCCTTTCCCCTAATTGATCGTGACTTATTATGAAAAATGGCAGCCATAATTACTTTCTCATCTGCTACAACCACCTTAACCCTTGAACTTGAAAAGCCAAAAGTTTTGCTCACCGCTCCAATGTCAGAGTGATATGTGTTTTATCAAGGAGCAGAAGAGACCTCCTCAAAGGAACTTCTTGATAAATCACTAAAAGATATTCCTTTTGTTTGGGCAGAGAACAACCTGCCAGACCTTTCTGAACTTCAGGTGCCTGGGGTCGTACAACTTCTGAGCTCAGCTACACTGGTGTGTCAAGCTAACCCTACTCCCTGGATAGCAAAAGTGGGTATTTCTGTTCCCATTTGCAGACTAAAGAGGACAGGCATTTGGGTCCTCTGCAAGTCCACATGGAATGCTCCCCTGCTGCCCATGCAGAAGCCGGGAACTGAGGACTTCCAACCAGTGCAGGATCTCAGAGAGGCAAATGAGAGGATAGAAACTGGCCACCCCACGTGCCAAACCCTGAGACCCTCCTGAGTACTATCCCTTCAAACTGAATTTGTTATACTGTTTTGGACTTAAAGGATGCTTTGTTCTCCATACCCGTGTCCCCTGCACATCAACCCAGTGAAGACTTACAGGGACACAAGGAGGAACACCCCGAAACCACCTTGCTCCATTATGCAGATGACCTCCTCCTGGCCTCCAAAACCCTGGAGGAATGCCAACGGGCTACCAAGGACCTGATAATAGTCCTTGGCCCATTGGGGTACAGGGTATCTGCAAGAAAGGCTAAACTGTGTGTCCATAAAGCTGTATACCTAGGCTACCAACTGGAGGAGGGAAAACGGACCTTGTCCCCCAGTCGCACTGAGGCGATCCTCAAAATCCCAGTCCCTGAGACTAAGAGGCAGTTGCAAGAGTTTCTAGGAACTGTGGGGTACTGTCCATTGTGGAATTTGGGATTTCAAAAACAACGAAACCCCTATATGCAAGTACTGGTGAAAGGAAAAAGAACTTAAATGGACTGAAGTAGAACAACAAGCGTTTGCATCTTTTAAAAAGTCGCTCATATGGGCAACCTGACTTGCCCTACTAGACATAGTAAAGCCCTTCCAATTGTCTATGTGAGGCCAGAGGCACCGCATAAGAAGTGCTAACTGAGAACTTGCGGCCATGGAAGAAACCTGTGACCTATCTTTCAAAGAAACTGGACTCTGTAGCTGCAGGATGGCTGAGCTGCATGCGAGCTGAGGCTGCCACGGCCATCCTAGTCATAGAAGCTAGGAAGCTTACACTGGGACAGGATACTGCTGTGGTAGGGGGACCTATGGTTGAACCACTCCTAACCAGTCCCCCGGACCTGTGGATCTCGAATGCCAGGACTATACCACAAATCCCCAAGGTAGTGGCTGTGACCATGCCATCCCCAGTGTTACAGCCACAACCTACATACTCAGAAAATGATCTAAAGATAAGCCAAGAGCTGGCCTGCCAAAAAGGCTGGGAGCATCCAGGGTGGCTGGTCCATCCTGATGGAAGAAGATTCATGCCAGAAGCTCTGGGAGATATCTGATTCAAGGACTACATGAAGGTATGCATTTGGGATCCTCTCTAAACTGTCTCAGTTGCTTCTCAGGCACTTTTACATACCCAGGCTTGGACACTGGGTGGCAGATGTCACCCACCATTGATTGCACAGTGCTCGGGTAAACAACCCCAGAAAGAAAAGGAGCAACCCCAACCACGAGCTTGAGGTAGTAGTCCTGGAGAATTCTGGGAGGTGGACTTTATGGATATCAAATTTAGAAAGTATGACTACCGATATTTGTTGGTGTTCGTAGACACCTGTTCTGGATGGGTGGAAGCCTTCCCAACCAAGAAGGAAACTGCTGCCACTGTGTGTAAATTATTAGTAACTAAAATTGTCCCTAGATTTGGCCTTCCCACCACCTTGGGGTCCAACAATGGGCCAACATTTATTGCTCAAATTAATAAAGTCTTAGCAATGCTTCTAAATATTAACTGGAAGCTCTTCAGGGCAAGTAGAAAAAAATAAACAGAACCCTAAATGAATTGTTCGTTAAGTTGCATTTAGGACCTGGCGAGAACTGGGTTGATCCTTACTTTACCTTTTGCCCTACTTCAAGTCTGATGCACTCCCTATGTGAAAAGCATGACCCCATTTGAATTTATGTTTGGCAGACCTTCCCCAAATCCTCCCAAGATTGAAAGAAGTAGAAATAATGGAAGTCACTAATCATTCCCTCATCGAGTGCCTGCAGGCTGTGCAACAGGTGAGAGACAAATCATCTGCTCTGACACCTTCATTTTGGGCCTAACCAAGGGAAAGGGAACAGGCAGCCAACAACGTGCAACCAGGAACCTGGACATGGGTAAAGAAACACCAACCTGACACCATAGAACCTAGGTGGACTGGCCCATACCAAGTGATACTTACAACACCAACTGCAGTTAAAATAGTGGGGAGGGGGCCGTGGATTCCTCAGTCATAAGTAAAAAAAAAAGCCCTCCCTGAGCATATCCTGAAAAGATGGACACCCAGAAAGACGGAAAATCCCTCAAAATTAAGGCTTTACAGAACTTAAATGTTTTTCTCTGAGTATTGCTGACAACACCCAGTGTTTCCCCCAAGCACAAACACATCTGTGGACTGCTATTCTAACCTCCAGCAGTGAATATGTAACCTCTTATACTGGGTATGACCCCCTGTTTTCATTTTGATTTGTTTGATTTGCTAGGAAAGAATTGGCATTCTGGATCCTTTAAAGGTAAAGGGCACAATGGGACCTATACTCGAATCCCGTTCTATGGGTGCGGAATACCCTCTATACAAAGAAGGCTCCAAACAAACCATGTCTATATATGCCCGGCTCATGGACTCCCTAACTGCCAAGGGGAGGGACATTACCATTGCGCCGCTTGGGGTTGTGAAACCATCATTTTCAGGGTGGAAACTTGTTAAAGATGACCCTATTATTTTTACAAGAATGAGACTCAAGTAGGAAGGGTTTGATCCCACTACGTGTATGGTTTCCAAATATAACCCAATAAGAATTGGATTCAAGCGTTATTGGGTTCACTGGGAAAACATGGGGAATTCAACATTCTGTAAATGATAGAGATCCCGGACAACCTTTTCTATCCAGCAAAGTAAAATATGGCAACCTGCCATCCGTATAAAGGCCCAAACCTCGGGATAAATCATGAAGAGCCACAGCTGGTGTCATTAAGATTCCTTTGCCGCACCCTCCAGACTCTCCAGTAACTTTCCCGTTCACTGCCAGCCCAACTCACAGGGCCCTTCTCATTCAGGAGCCACCTCAAGGTTCTGTGTTTGATTCTCGGGATGCTGTATTCCAATTTATGAACTCAAATTCTCACCTCACAGCTGATTGTTGGCTTTGTCTGAACCCTGCTTCCCCTTACTATGTAGGCACAGGTACAAATAGCACTATTGGTACAGAGTGTAATCCAATTAGAAATGTTAGTAAAAAAGATTACACGAAGCAGCAGTCTATAGGTGATGTTAGTATGGACTCAAGTCTAAGCTCACTTTAAAAGATTTGCAAGGGCAAGACTGTGTTTTTATTCATCTAAGTATCCCTTTAATATATCAAGATATCGAGATTTTTGCCTTCAAGCTGTTCCCATTGAACCAAATGTTGATCCTAATTTGTTATCTGCTCCAATGAGTACTTGCTTTACTTGTTCCACAGGACGAACAACCTGTCTCTTTTCCCCGGGTATTTGTGTGCTAGTGCATGTTATTCCTCAAGTGTACCTGTGTTCTGGTGAAGGAGGTGTAGGGATAACTTTGGAATTTCCGGATGAGTTCAAAGAGCCCCAGTATTGGTCCCACTGGTAACAGGGCTTGGGATTATGGGATTAGCTGCAGTCGGGTCAGTTGCTTTAATACAAGGAAACTTAAAGTATCAGACTCTTAGTCAGCAAATTGCTTTAGATCTACAGGGATTAAAAAAAACCTGTCTCCCATTTAGAAAGATCCCTAGACTCCCTTGTAGCAGTTGTGTTGCAAACCCGCCGAGGGCTTGACTTGCTCTTTTGGAAACAAGGAATGCTGTGCACAGCATTGGGAGAAACTAATTCTATGCAAAGCATTCGGGAATCAATAAAGATAGATGAGCCCTGGTTAGGAAAGGATTAGAACAAAGAGTCAAGAAAAGAAATGGAGGAACCAATTGCTTTGAAAAGCTACTTAATTGGTCAGCCTGGCTAACTACCCTATGAACGGCCCTAGCCGGCCCCTAATCCTCCTCCTGCTAAACCTCACATTTGGCCCAGTAATAACCAATAAGCTAGTGGCATTCCTTACACAGAAAGTACAAGCCACAAAACTCTTAGTGCTGAGCCCACCATACACTGGGCTGGCTACCGCAGATTCAATGATTTGAACTTGGCTAAGAACAGGAGAGTATATAGCAGCTCTGGGCAAAGCTTAAGTAGCCTTGACAAGAGAAGTCATTTTGAGCTTTCAGAAGCCATTATGAATAGTAAATAAACTAGCTATGAACTGCCAATGAACTAGCTGATACTGGGGAGTTAGGCTGTGCAGACGTAGCCCAAGGGAACGTACAGAAGGAAATGGATGTTCAGAAGGCTTGCGAGAACGACCAGAGCAGTTTTGGTTCAACTAAGAATGGCTAACCACAATACCCCGCTTCTGAGCTCTGCCTGCTTGCACACCTGCACATTGCAAAAGTATAAAAACTTTTGGAAAATTAGACTGGGGGGCCGCTCAGTCTCCCCTCAAGAGAGCTGATGGTCTGGTCCCGGCGCAGGAAATGAAACTTGTTCTGCTGAACTTTCCGGCAGTCTGGGCGGTTTGCTGTCTGGGAATGGAGTGTAGCTACAACAGACACAGGTGGTGCCATTCTGCCTGTGAGTGGAGTCACGTGGCTGGGAAAATGGAGGCCCCAGGTTGCGGCCTAGCCGAAAGCCAGCCTGGAGCCGGCCACCCAGCCAGAGTCCTGCCCAAACCAACAGGGTGGACACAGGCGCCCCCAGGCCTGCTGCTTGCCGGAGCCGCGGCACAACACTGTTTCCCAGTCTTGGCACAACAGACTCCATTTTGAGTCCTGCACCTCCATCTTAGCTCTCAAGGCTGACCCCTAACCGACCTCCCCTCCCCAGCTCAACCCCAAATTCCTGGAACCAGCTCGTCACAAAGCCAGAATGTTTTCTGAAGATATGGTCACTCCACGCGTCCCTGACATATAGGTAAGATTAATGACCTTCTCCCTTCTGAAGCACCTGTGTGCGCAGATCCTCCCCAGCTTTGATCCTCCCCAGCTGTGCCTGCCAGCAGTGGGCATAAAAACGCTGCCAGGATTTTTTCCCCCTGCGCGGCTTCAATAGCTCAATACCCTGAGTTGCTGAACCTGCCCGCAAGCTTCTCAATAAAGCCTGCTTCTAAAACTTCGTTAACTGCATCTTTGATTCTGTTTTCACGTCCAAATAAACCTTATACACTGAGCCTCGAGAAGGCTTTTGGAGTCAAAATCCTCCCAGCCTCCAGGCAGCAGCGTCCCAGCCCCCTCACAAATGCAGCCCGGGAAGGCAGGCGAGTTCCTGGGAAAGCAGGCACGTCAAGTCCCGCACACCAGCAAGAAACGTCGCAAAGACGGACACCAGCAAGAAACGGCGCAAAGACGGACACCAGCAAGAAACGGCGCAAAGACGGACACCAGCAAGAAACGGCGCAAAGACGGACACCAACAAGAAACGGCGCAAAGACGGACACCAGCAAGAAACGGCGCAAAGACGGACACCGTGAATTCAACCCAACAATTCTCCCGAGGGTGGTGAGGTAAAAGGAGCCCAGAGGGGCCCCCAATCCGTGAGACCAACATGGGAGGGCCCACTCCTGGGGCCGGCTTACCTCATAGCTCCAAATCACAGAGCACCGCTTCTGTTCGACCTCTCCGGGGACAGGTGTGCCTCAGTCCATGGCTCCACGCGAGAAACAGCTCACGGCGAGGCCTGGTTTGGGATCCCCGTGAGTTTTATGAGCGGTTACGGAGGCGTGGTCGATGACGTGGGTCGACCCCATTGGCTGAATTGTTGAATTGAATTCACCTGGCCTAGGTGAGCCAATGCAGGTACAGCCCCACCCAGACATAGCTCCCCCTCCTGGCTGGTAACCTGAACTGCTGAGCATGCAGTGAGCCACTGCTTCATGAGCCGGTAGCTCGGACCTCTGAGCATGTGTAATAGGCCTGCCAGTCCCTATGCTACCTCCCTAACAGGTTTTCCAGCCAAAGGTCTGCCTTCTGGAGCTGTTCTACAGAAAGCACTTAGTTCCTGACCCCTACGCATTCGGGGTAATGGATGCCCTCGCTTCCGTGCTTGCTTCTATTTCATTCTGGAATGGTCCTTGTTTCACAGGTCGGCGAGGTCAGGAATTCTGGGCTGGTTGGCTACCAAGCACAAAATAAATAGCCAACAGATTGAAATCTCAACCCCTATATTGGTTTATTATCGACCACACAAACTTGTCTTCTGGTACTTCCCTCCTAAATTTCTGAACCCTTGAACTCCTTGACACATGTACTTGGAAAGCAAGGATTCCAAACTCTGATCACCATATCTGACTGCTCCCCCAGTCCCTCTGCACTGTCAACCAGCAAAGTCGGGCCTCTCCATTTCTCAGAAGCTGCAGATTGTTACATGACATCATCCTGTGTTTAAATGTTAGTGATTATGCCATTTAAAAAACAAATGTGTGAGCCAACTGGGGGCAAACAAGACTCGTTTCAAACACCAGCTCTGTCTCCTCTAAGGGCCCGTGTACAACTGCGACAACACAACAGTGGGTCCTGCTGGCTCTCCATTAGCATCTGGGAGGAAGGTTATTTATTACAGGCAATCCTACCTTTGTCCCTTGGTGTTAATTGCAGACTCACTGGGTGACGGATTGTATCTGACACGCACCACGTTTGCCGCAGCAAACACCAACACTTTGTCAAACTCTGTTTGGTATTGCTCCATCCCTCCATTATTCTCCCTAAAGACAAAAATAATTAACACATTCATATAAAAGCACAGGATGAGGATCCTGCCTTTTCAATTCCTCCATAGGGAGGCATGGTTGACGGTCATGGTCAACCCCAATGGCTGGATTGAATTCACCTGGCCCAGATGGGCCAATCCAGGTGTAATGCCCACCTAGGTGTACCACCCCTTCCTGGCCGGAAGTTTGAACCTGAGCATATGTAATGGATGACCCAGTCCCTATGCTAAACCACCTAATAGTATTTGCAAGATGCCAAGCACCGTTCTAAGCTTTTTGTGTATAATAATTCAATTATTCCACTTAACAAGCCTATGGGTGGACTCTATTTGGCCTCCTTTTACAGATGAAAAATCAGTGGCACAGAATGATAAAGTCATGAGCCTAGGACCACACAGTGAGGAAGTGGGAAGGAAGTGAAAAGCAAGAGATTACTTTGAGGACTGGGGCGGGTTGACCCAGGCCATGGTATTTTCAACTGTCTCATATTCATGTGAAAGTTGAACACTGAATAAGGAAGACCAAAGAAGAATAGATATATTTGATTAGTAGTGATGTAAAAGAGTAATGAATGTACCATGGGCCGCCAAAGAACAAACCCATCTAACTTGGATGAAGTACAGCCAGAATGTTCCTCAGGGCAAGGATAATGAGACTTCACCTTAACTTTGACATGTTGTCCGGAGAGATCAGTCCCTGGAGCAGGACATCGTGTTCTGGAAAGTAGAGGGGCAATGAAAAAGAGGAAAGCCCTCAACAAATGGGATTGACACAGTGGCTGCAACAATGGGCTCAAACTTAAGAACAACTGTGAGAATGGTACAGGACCGGGCAGTGTATGATTATGTTGTATGTATGGTCACAATGAATCCAAACCCTCACTATGACACTGAACAACAACAACAACCTGACTGAATCCTCTAGGAGGACTCTTGAATGTGAGAAAAATGGAACGAAGCCAGAGGAAGGATTGGAGGATGTCTTAAGTTTCTGTCTTAATCTCCTTAACCAAAAATTATCCAACAAGTCAGTAGCCTTAAAACACTTTTCCCCCTGCTTTGGAGCTTACAGGTTCAAATTTGGGGTGCGACTCTAGGTCAGGTTCCTTCTTTGTGGATACCAGAAAGTTCCTTGGCATTCCTCGCTATCTTTCTCCCCGTACTGTGTGTTACTGGGTCTATCCTGGCCTTTAACTCAGAAGTGTTTAGGTTTAGGCTCAAGCCTATTCTCATATGGCCTCATTTTTTTAAACATTTTATTAGGGACTCACAACTCTTATCACAATCCATACATATACATATATCAATTGTATAAAGCACATCTGTACATTCTTTGCCTTAATCATTTTCTTTTTTTTACATTTTATTAGGGGCTCATACAACTCTTATCACAATCCATACATATACATACATCAATTATATAAAGCACATCCGCACATTCCCTGCCCCAATCATTCTCAAAGCATTTGCTCTCCACTTATGCATCAGGTCCTCTTTTTTTTCCACTCCCTCCCCGCTCCCCCCTCCCTCATGTACCATTGGTAATTTATACATTGTTATTTTGTCATATCTTGCTCTATCCCGAGTCTCCCTTCCCCCCCTTCTCTGCTGTCCATCTCCCAGGGAGGAGGTCACATGTGGATCCTCGTAATCAGTTCCCCCTTTCCAACCCACTCACCCTCCACTCTCCCAGCATCGCCCCTCACACCTTTGGTCCTGAAGGTATCATCCACCCTGGATTCCCTGTGCCTCCAGCCCCCATATGCACCAGTGTACAACCTCTGCCCTATCCAGCCCTGCAAGGTAGAATTTGGATCATGGTAGTTGGGGGGAGGAAGCATACAGGATCTGGGGGAAAGCTGTGTTCTTCATCGGTACTACCTCGCACCCTGACTGACCCATCTCCTCTTCTAAACCCCTCTATGAAGGGATCTCCAGTGGCCATACGGCCTCATTTATATTACAAAAGAACTCCCTTCTTTTCAAACAGGATCATGTCCACCAAGGTTCAAATTTCTCACATATTTTGAGGGGGCTACAGATCAATCCATAATGGTTCTTTTGGGTAGCTGTAACAACTGGCTACCAATCGAGTGACTTAAACAGCAGGCATTTGTTCTCTCACTTTTCTGAAGGACAAAGGGTTAAAATTAAGGTGTGGGCAAGATTCATTCCTTCTGAGAGCTCTGAAGGAGAGTCAAAGTAGCCTCTCTCTGCTTCTGGTCACTGCTGCTAATCCTTGATATTTCTTGGCTTATAGATGCACTGATCCAATCTCTGCCAGTGTCTTCACACGGGGTCTCTGTGTGCCCACTCCCCTTCTTATAAGAACACACCAATCAGTGCATGTAGTATCCATCTGAAATCTAAACCCAGAAAGATGGAGCTCTTGAAATACTTATCTAAGCACATCTGCCAAGACCTCCTCTCCAAGTAAGGCCATAGCCTCAGGTCCCATGTGAACATGAATGGGTGTGTGTGAATGTGATTTAATGTACTACAGAGGGCACACTTTGGCCTCAGGAGGAGTGTTTCGCCATTACCTGCTTCACAGCCCTGAGATTGCCCAGGCATTTGCCACATTTTCTTGTCTTCACAACATTTATCCACCATTAGGCCTTTTTCCCTAAGTTAGTCAAGCGTCAGTTTCTGTCACTTGTGATCATCACCCTCCCTCCCGCCCAGGTCACAAATTTAAAGTGACACAGGCAGTTTCTTTAATGGGCACTATGTTATCCTGACTAGCAAGCATTGCTAAGGAGGGAGGATGAATCAGGGAGAACCCGCTTGCTTCATCTAGCTTCGGGGCAGTCCACAGAGGATTGATCCCTGAGCCACTAACGAATTTTGCAACTGTCACAGAACAATGCAAATAAGTAAGATCCACATCTGCTGAACACCATCATGAGGTCAAACTGTGTGTAAATAAATGCCTGTTTCAAAGAGTGAGTAAATCCTAAGGTAAGGAGTGACAGGGCTTTGTTGGCATAAACCCAGCAAGGCATTATGGGTCGGATATTAATGAACTCATGCTCCTGGGCCTCACAGAGCCCCAGCTCAACTGCTTCAGCTTGTTGACAAACTGAACTCAGGGTACCCGGAGAGAGCACTACCATTTTGATGAACAAGGTTGGTTGGGGATGATGCTTCCTAACTTGCATTTTAATATAAATTTTATGCTTCATCTGAGCAATGTGGAAAGAGCATTCAGATAAAAGAGAGGGACAAACATCAAGTGACCAGAGGATGAAACTTCTATCTAATCTGTTCCCACTGGAATTGCTTCTTGGGAAGGTATTTTTTGGGGGTGTGGGGTTGTTCCCCTACACTGTTCCAAGTCTTCCTCCTCATGCCCACCCCCACCCCAGCATACATCCTACTGGGAGAATGTCTCTGAATAATGAAGTTTTAATAAATGAAACTTTAATGAGCCTGATAGTCTGCCTAAGACCCCTTCAAACTGTAGTCTTTCATTTGTATTCTTCCATCCTTTCTGAAGAAATGAACCTGATGGCAGGTAGTATGTTTCCTTTCCAGAATGAGCTAATAGAGCCTCTCGCTGCTGCAGTGGGAGGTGAAACATTAAAAGGCCCTCTGTGGCCATGAGACATGCCCACTCTCCAAGAGACACTGGGCAGGTTTTCTGAAGCTCCTCAGAATTGACTAGTGGCCCTGGTCCACCCATCTCAACCAACCCAGTCTTCATTTGCACTGCATGCCCTCTCTGAGCTCCAACTGCATGCTTCATTTGAGGATGACAAAGCCTCTATTGTCTGAGAAGATGCGCAGACATATGAACTAATCAACGCTCCCCCTGTCCCCGGGGAGTGTGAAATTCTCCCATCATGACCCACCAGCTTCCCTGGAAATTCCTGTCTTAACTCAGGCACTTAATATCAATGGTGTCTCTGCTTCCTTTCTTCTTGCACACCCCCCAGGCATTAACTGTCATCCTTCCTCTCCCTAAAATATACTTTGAATGTATTCACTTCATGCCATCCCTACTGCCCCAAGGTGTGTCTTGCATTGACTATGAAACTAGATTCTGTATCCATTTTCCAGGGCTGTCAAAACAAAGCATCGTAAATCAGGTGGCTTTTAAGAACAGTCCACCACCTGTCTATCAGTTCGTGGTGCAGTGGTAGCTAGAGTGCTGCTGTGAAATTGGAAGCTGTGCCACCGATATGACAAACCCCAGAAGGGTCAGCAATGATGGGCAGGCTTCAGTGGAACCTCGAGCCCTGTGGTGCTCAACCTTCCTTTAATACAATTCCTCATGTTGTGGTGACCCCCAACCATAAAATCAATTTCCTTGCTACTTCATAACTGTAATGTTGCTACTGCCATGAATCGGGTGACTCGTGTTAAAAGGTCGCTGGACCCCAAAAGGGGTCACAACCCACAGATTGAGAACCACTGCTCTAGCCTAAGGCAGACTAGGAAGAAAGACCTGGTGATCTACTTCCAAATATTAACAAATGAAAGCCTCATGTGTCACAACAAAATATGGTCCTATAGAGTGCTGGAAGATGAGCCACTGACCTGCAAACAACAGCTACAAAAATAGACTCAAACACACCAACAAAGGCCTGCTGAACTCCAAAGCCCTAACAAACCCAGTGCCCTCAAGTCCATGCCAACTCATAGAGGCCCTATAGGACAGGGGCGAACTGTGTATTAGTCTGGGTATGCTAGAGGAAAATCGAGGGAGACTCATGCGTATGAGAGAGAGTTGGTGGTTTTTAAAAATCATTTCCCTATTATTTAATCATTATATTAGGGATTTATACAACTCTTATCACAATCCATCCATCCCTCCATTATAAAGCACATTTATACATTCATTGCCCTCATCATTGTCAAAACATTTGCTCTCCACATAAGCCCCTGGCATCTGCTCCTCATTTTTCTCCTCCCTCCCCACTCCCCCCTCCTTATGAACCCTTGATAATTTTATTGGGGGCTCATACAACTCTTATCACAGTCATTCCATCCATCCATCCATCCATCCATCCATCCATCCATCCATCCATCCATCCATCCACCCATTGTGTGTCAAGTACATTTGTACATGTGTTGCCCTCATCCTTCTCAAAACATTTGCTTTCTACTTGAGCCCTTCGTATCAGCTCCTCATTTCCCCACTTCCATCCTCCTCCCCCTCCCTCATAAATCCTTGGTAATATATAAATTATTTTGTCATATCTTACACGTCAAACATCTCACTTCCCCCACTTTTCTGTTGTCCGTCCCCCAGGGCAGAGATTTTATGTAGATCCTTGTAATCGATTCACCCTTTCTACCCCACCTTCCCTCCACCCTCCTGGTATTGCCACTCTCACCACTGGTCCTGAAGGGATCATCTGTCATGGATTCCCTGTGTTTCCAGCTCCTGTCTGTACCAGAGTACATGTTCTGGTCTAATTCTACCTTATAAATCCAGAGAGAGAGTTTTATATTAAACAGTAATTGTACATTAAGCAAACGTCCCAGCCCAGTGCACATCAAATCCATAAGTCTGATATTAGCCCACATGTCTGATACCAATCTATAAATTCCTTTTCAGACCCATAAAACATGTGCAGTGATGCTGAATGCAGGATAATCACAGGCCAATGGGTGGAAAGTCTTGTGAATCCAGTGGCATTGTAAGCATCTCAGTGCTGGCTGCGATCTCTCTGAGGCTTCTTTGGCTTCAGAGGTCTGGTCGCATCCATTTGGCTTGCCTTCTACAATGTCTCCCAAGGAGTAGCAGAGAGAGAGAGAGAGAGAGAGAGAGAGAGAGAGAGAGAGAGAGAGAGAGAGAGAGAGAGAGAGAGAGAGAGGTGTCTTCCACCTCCAAGGAGGTAGTACCAGATTTCTCAGAGTTCTCAGAAGGAGGCTATGCCCACATAAAAATCTCACTGACTATCTCCAGATTGGCAGCCTAAACTCCACGCCTACACTCCTAATCCTTAACTTGACACAAGATTAGGTGACTACCACAGGCTCCTAATCCATAACAAGCCCATTTATTTTTTCCCTGCATACCGACACTAATCCAATACCCAAAGTTTTACACAATGGGTGGAGATCTACTTCTAAAACATGAATATAGAAAAATCGCTTTTGCTTGAAGGCTCTCAAGGAAATGCTCACTGAAAACTCCATTCCTATTATCTCACCTCCCCCAAATTAGTCTTCTTCTGGGCTTTCAGTCACACCAAGATCTCTCCTGCCCCAAGGCCTTTACATGCACTGTCACCTCTTCCAAGCCCTGAAGTGCCAAGTTCAAAGTTCCAGTTAATCTCCCTGATCTTGAATTTTAAGAACGGTGTGTGTGGGAGGGAAGGGGTTGGGCTGTTTGTTGAACTGCTGGGTTTTGGAGCCATTTGTCATGCAACCTCATTTTGTCAATGACTGGTTAATTAATGCAGCATTCATTTGCCCTTCTTCCACTCACAGCACATGGCTTGTATCTTTGGGATCACTCTTCCACCATGCTCCATCTCCATGCTTCTGCTGGCATTGACCCAATCTGCCAGCTCCAGGCCTGGCTAGTCAGGGCATGACTTTCCTCTGTCCAAAGGGACTGGGTCAGACTCAGTATGAGACTCATGCTAGGTTAATGATATCTAACCCTAAAAAATGCCCCAGAGACAATTTCCCCATTGCCAATGAGTCCATTTTGAATCATAGAAGGTCCCTGTGGGGTTTCTCAGACTGTAAATATTTATGTGAGCAGAAAGTTCCATCTTTTTCCCTATGAGGTAGCTGGTAGGGTAGCACTGCCAACCTTGCAGTTAGCAATCCAATGCTTACCTGATAGTACCACCAATGATTAGAAAGGAAAAGAGCCTCTCTCTAATAGAATTCCTGAGCTTCTAGATAAAACTACAGCTGTCATCAGGAAGCCTGCGTGAAACTCAAAAGGAAACAGCTCTGAAAGGAAAAGGTTCAAACTCTGATGGTATCAACTGAGTGCCAGAACCCAGCTATTCCTGATGCTCTGTCCCCAGACTTACAAATTCCATAAACCTACCCATTAATTCCTTCTCCTGCTCCTTCCCTTCTCACGCCCCAAGGTACTTTGACTTAGCTTTGAAGGCACGCACAACTTCACGGGTTCTGCCTTGCACAGGTGTCTGCTTGCTTCCAGTTCAGTCCTGACATTGTCCCTATCTTTAGCCATGTTAGGCTTGCGTCTTAGAGCTTTCCTTTGCTTGTCTCCCTATTGCTCTTATCCTATGAAGTCTGTGGCTTTATCTTTAAGTCTAAGTCCTGCCCTTTCACTTTCGTAGAAATCTGTCTCTGTATCTTGGATCATGGCAGGTTGTGTCCTTCAAAGATGACTGTCCTAATGTTGCACATCGCACATTCTCTTGTTACAAGATGAGTTTGTGTTCATTTTTCCAGAAACAGGGCCTGCTTTCCCTCTTCCTTGCATCTTGGCAGGCCTTTGACTATGGCAGAAGTGTTGCTCTGTGACTTCCACCTGGTCGTATTGGGTTGTTCACCATTGGGACCATGTCAGGATGTTGCAAGGAAGACCAAGCCAAATGAAAATGTCACATATAGGGTTCTTCTTGAGCTCCAACCAATAGAAGTATCAGTCGTGTGAGGGAGTGAGTCTTAAGAGAGCTGCAGCCTCTGTCCTTTGAGCTACCCCAGCTAATGCTTGATGAAGCCAAAACTAGTGTCCTCACTGAGCTCTGCCCAGATTGCAGATTTGTGAGCAAAATTGATATCATCATTACTTTAAGATGTTATTTGTGGGGATACTTTCTGTTAGCAGCAGATTATCAGAATACTGCCTAATCAGACTGCATTGCCAGTTTTACTCTCTCTCTCTCCATATATAGATATAGATATCCTCCACTCATCTGTCAGTTTGTTGTAATATAATGGTTTGTGTATTGTTATGGTGCTGGAAGCTCTGTTCCCAGAATTTCAAATACCAGCAGGATTGCCCATGGTGGACAGGTTTCAGTGAAGCTTCTAGACTAAGACAGACAAGGAAGAGGGGCCTGCTAGTCCACTTCCAAAAATTACTGAAAGAAAACCTTATGGATCACAAGAGAACACTGACTGACTAATGTGTTTTGGACACACTATCAGTGGACAATTGCTAGAGGAAGACATCATATTTGATGAAATAGAGGGACATGGAAGATCCTTATTGAGGCAGATTGACCTAATCGCTGCAACAATGGACTTCAACATTCAGGAATGTGTGACAATGGTGCAAGATCAGACAGCACTCCATTCCATTTCATATAAGGTCTCCATGGATCACAGTAGACTTGATGGCACTCTCTATATGTTTGTCTTCAGTGACTTCCCAGAGGGCTGCTCTGCCTGGCAGCCTCTATTCTTCATGCTTCCAAATGGGGAGCACAACAGGTCCATAGTCACTGATATTCCCCTCAATCCCCAGGTCAAGTAAGGAGGCATGAAACTAACTATGTTGTTCTCTTTGCCTTGTCTCTCTTCCTTTTCCCCTCCTCCAACAGGGCTAGAGGGGGTAAATACTTACCTTGCAGTCTAGAAGAGAATTTCTTCCACACCAAAATCTTCTCCTTCCTCAAAAGGCACATACATGCTTTTCTCCTTGTTTTGAATTAAAATGGCAGATGGGATGGTAGGAAAGAAAATGAACTAGTCTAACAGAATGGCCAAACAGATTTACCTTCCACATAAGAATGCAAATAACTCCTCAATCTTGTTATAGAGTCATGATATGATGGGCTCCATCAAAGCAGAGTAGAACACCACGGAGGTCAGACCAGAAAGACCATATTGAGTTGATTTTGTATGAGAGATTCTAGTTGCTAATTATACTTTTCATAACAGACAGATGGCAGGTATAGAAGCGCAGACTTAAAATGTCTTTATCTAATTGCCTGCCTAAATATATATTTGCAATATGGTCCTCAAAGGGAATACTTTCTTTACCTTAAATTCCATTTCTTTTTCCCCTTTTTTATGTAATTTTATTGAAGTATCATTGATGTACAATAAACCATAGTGTGTTTTGCTCTTTGAGGTTTTTAAAAAGAATCATTTTATTGGGGGCTCCTACAACTCTTATCACAATCTATACATACATCCACTGCATACATTTGTTGCCATCATCATTCTCAAAACATTTGCTTTCTACTTGAGCCCTTGGTAGTAGCTCCTCATTTCCCCTCCTTCCCCCTTCCCCTCCCTCATGGACCCTTGATAATTTATAAATTATTATTCTGTCCTATCTTACACTGTCCGACATCTACCTTCACCCACTTTTTTGTTGTCCCTCCCTCATGGAGGAGGTTATATGTAGATCCTTGTAATCAGATCCCTCTTTCTACCCCACCTTTCCTCCATCCTCCTGTTATTGCTACTCTCAGCACTGGTCCTGAAGGGGTCATCTGTCCTGGTTTCCCTGTGTTTCCAGTTCCTATATGGACCAGTGTGTATTCTCTGGGCTAGCCAGGTTTGTAAGGTAGAATTGGGATCATGATAGTGGGCGCGGTAGCATTTAGGAATGAGAGGAAAGTTATATGTTTCATCGTTGCTACACTGCATCCTGACTGGCTCATCTCCTCCCAGCGACCCTTCTGTAAGGGGTTGTCCAGTTGCCTACAGATAGATCTTGGATCCCCTAACTGTACCCCCCCTCATTCACAATGATATGATTTTTTTTGTTCTTTGATGCCTGATACCTGATCCCTTCTACATCTTGTGATCACACAGGCTGGTGTGCTTCTTTCATGTGCGCTTTATTGCTTCTGAGTTAGATGGCCACTTGTGAACCTTCTAGTCTTTAAAACCCTAGACTCTTTATCTTTTGATAGCTAGGCTCCATAAGCTTTCTTCACCACATTTGTTTATACACCCACTTTTTGTCTTGAGTGATTGTGTCGGGAAGGTGACCATCATGGAATACCAGTTCCTTAAATTCCATATCTATAGGCTTAAGTCTTACCCACAGGAAACCTATTTTTATTTTATCCCTGGAACAAAATCTTGCAATAATTTTCTCTTTTTGGGCAAGTCCATCCTCAATCACTTATCCTTTAACATTTACAAGAATTTATCTGTAACCAACCCCATTTACATAGTCTCATTCATGCTATTTCCACAATAATTGCTAATAACCCTATTTTTTAGAATCGGCAGAAAGCATCAGCATCAATATCCCATTGCCACTGGGTTGATTTCAACTCAGTGGTACCCTATAGGACAGAATAGTATTGCCTCATAGGTTTCCAAGGCTGAAAAAAAATCTCTTTATTGTGAGTTGGGTGAAGGTTTACAGAATACATCTGTTTTCCATTTGACAGTTCACACATATTTTGCTTCATGATATTGACTGCAATCTGCTCAACGTAATATCACTTATCGCACTTCCTCCTTGTATTTCCTGTTTCCATTCCCCCTTCTTTCCTGACCCTTCTGAACTTTATCTTTGAATAAATTATATCCTTTTGATTCAAAGAGTTGATTAGTGTTACTTTTTACCTTATAGATCTACCTATTGTTTGGCTGAAGATTGAGCCAAGGGAGTGAGTTCAGTTCCAGATCTGAAGGTGCCTAAGGACAACAATCTTGTGGGTTCCAAGAATCTCTCACTGAGCAATACCACTGAACATTTAAAATAAGTTTAAACTTTGTTGCACATATTTCTCCTATTCTATCCCAAAATTCCAAAGCAAACTCATTATCATTGTGTTGAAGCTGACTCATAGAGACCCTACAAGATAGAATAGAACTTCACCCTTTGATTTTCCAAGGCTTATATCTTTACCAGAGCAGACAAACTCCTATTTCTCACATGGACCAACTGATAGGTTAGAACCACTTTCCTTGTGGTTAGGAGATCAATGAGGAGTCCACTCTGCCATTAGAGCTCGTTAAGAATGCGATCCAGCATCCCCTAATGCTATCCCTCTCAGATCAGTTGGTAGTGGTAATCAATGTAAATCTTAAGGGGGTCAGACTGCCACATCGTAACTCTTCCTTGGGGAAGATGGTGGGTTTGAACTGCTGATTGATTAGCCCTTAAGTGCTTAATTACTGCCTCACCAGGGTTCTCCTTAACATCAAAACAGTGGACACTTATTGGTTTATCTTACTGGTCTCTGTTCCCTAAAAATTGCAATTCATCCACAGGGTTTTCTTCCACAACACACAGCTGCTAGTGTTTTTGGTTTGTTTTTCCACATGACTTCACCTTCCTGGTCAAAGCTGATTTGTCCAGGGCTAAACACACAATGAAAACATAGCCATATTTGCACACTACAAAATTTGAAGTGAGACAGCAAGCTATTTGTTGAGTTTTTTGAATGACTGAAGTCTAAAAGGAAGTGTTATGATACAGGAAACAGTGAGTTTTGATGTCCAGGATCTATGCTGGGGACCCAGTTGGCACTCCGAATGACTATTCAAAGTGATGGTATGAATTCTCCTCTTCCATGACCTACACATATAATAGCTATAACCACTAAGTCCATGATTTGACAAATGTCTTGTGTGATTGAGTTTGGGTTCCCCATAGGATTAGATCCTGAGACAAAGGTTTTAATTAAGCCATTTTCTGGGGAGATATCAATTAGGAAATGGGAAATAGAAAAGAGAAAGAAGGCAGCCAATGAAGAGTACATTATCGAACAATTTAAAATTGTGAGCAACTGGAGGTTAATCTTACTGGAGACACTGTAGAAAATCCACTAGTTATTCTGCCCAGAATGTGAGGGAGTGTGGCTATTTGTCCAACAACTCCTATGGGTCATTGGTTAAGGGTTACTCCAGGAAGCAAGAATTAACTCCACAACCTCCTAAGCCATGCATGCTCAGCTACAGTGGTCTACAGAAACTAGAGAAAGCAAGAAGAGAGATGTGCTGGCCATTCGGAATTAGGCTAGCATGCCAAGTTGTCAGACATGTCAGGTTCTTGAACTATCATAACTTGAAAGTCATCATGATCCTGTGAGATATACCACTGGTATTTCAAACACAAGCATAGTTACCCGTGGTGGAAAATTTTCAGAAAAGCTTACAAGCTAAATAGACTAGAAAGAATAACCTGCCAATCTACATCTGAAAAAAATAGTGGTGTTTGTGGAGCACATTGATAGCAGTGGAATATTGTTTCATATAGTGCAGGATGATGAACCCCTCAAGTTGGAAGACACTCAAAATATAATTGGGGAAGAGCTGTCTCCTCAAAGTAGAGTTGACCTTAGTGATATAAAGTTTTCAGGACCTATATTTGTTGATGTGGCAATGACTCAAAATGAGAAGAAACAGCAGTACTGCAATAACCACTAACAAGAAGATGGGATGCATGAAATATGGATCTAGAAAAATTGGAACACATAAAGATCAAACACTCTAGGTGTTATTGAACTGAAATAGACTGGTATTGGCCATTTTTGAATGTCACAATAATATGGTTTACATACCAGAGTAACAAATTTGAAAGGAATGGATGACTTTCATGTTAAAAATGAGAATGTTTCAACATCGATTCCAATGTTCACCATTGTTAGGTGTAGGATATATTACACCTACAAGGATGAATAATTAATAAAGTTATTATTCAAATTTACACACCAACCACTAATGCTAACAATAAAGCCATTGAGGATTTTTACCAACCTTTTCAGTCTGAAATTGATGAAACATGCAATCAAGATTACTGATGACTTGAATGCAAAAATTGGAAACTAAGGAGGAGGATCACTAGTTAGAAAATATGGCCATGGGGATGGAAGCCACCTGGGAGATCTCATGATAGAATTTTCCAATAAGGATGGCTTATTGATTGAAGATTTATTTTTCAGGGATGTAAACAGTAACCATAGACATGGATCATGTATATTCGATAGAAATACACAGGAATTAAATCAACTATATCTGTTGAAATAAACTACTATACATACTCGAGTATAACCCAAGGCAACTAATTTTACCCCCCAAAGCTGGGGTGCTTTTTCAGCATAAAAAATGTGCTGAAAAAACCTCGGCTTATACTCAAGTATTTACGGTATAAAGAAGTTCAATATCATCAGTCACGAGACTGGAGACGAACTGTGGAACAAACCATCAATGGCAAATTCAACTCGAATTCCAACAAAATTAAAACAAGTCCCCAAGAGTCAAAGTATGAATTTGAGTATATCTCATCTAAATTAGAGGATACTTCAAGAAGAAAGTTGACACATTGAACACAAATCACCTGAGATGATACGAGTTCTGCAATAATATCAAGAACATCATAAATAAAGAAATTCAAAGATAATTAAAAAGATAGAAACTAAAGAAAAGACAAAACGGATGTCACCTTGAATGTGGAGTAGCTGAAGCCAATGAAAGAAATGATGAAGTACGAAAAAGAGAGAGAGAAATATAGAAATAATTGATTAAGTAAAGACGCTGAATAAAGAAGCTGAACATAAAATTTCAAAGGGGAATTCAAAAAGATGGAATAAAGAATTATATGAAAAGGTGCAAAGACCTGGAATTAGGACAGCAAAAATTAAAAGCATGTGCATTTCACTAGCTGAAAAAATTGAAGAGAAATTCAAAATACAGAATTACACAGATAGCATCAAAAGAAGATGAAAGGGATTCACTGACCACATGAAGCCCAGGCTCCACAGCGCTGAGTCCAGAAGACCAAGATAGCATAGGGTTCTCACTGCAGATTGCTCTGAAAGTGCTCACAGTAGTAGGCCCTGGATCAACTGGGGAAAATGTAGAACTCAAAATAAGAAGACTAACCTTAGGATATGATAGGCACTAGTGGAATTCCCATTTGACACCTGACCTCACCTCCATGGCTCAACTTTCAGCCCCCAAATAGGAGACCTATACTGTCAACGATGTACAATTCAGAGCCCAGCATTTGTCAGGAAGTTACTCAGAAGGCAGGAAGGCATGGGAACGAAAGACCAATGGAAACGGCAAACAAAGGGAGGGAATAGGAAAAGTAGTATTGCATTGTAGGTATTGCAATCAATATCATAAAACATTGCATGAATTGTAAAGAAAATCAATTTACTCTGTAGATTTTCCCTCACATCACAATCAAAACAGTGTAAAAAGAAAATAAGTCATATGACCGAGTACACTGGTAGATCTTGCTGAAGACCAATTTCCAGTGTTAAAAGATGTCACTTTGAGGAATAAGGCACAGCTGAGCCCTAGTGGTATAGTGGTTACAAACATAATGCGTCAGAACCAACCAAGTTGGGTTGCTCAACACAAGATCAGCAGTTCTGCTCCCATACAAAGTTCCAGTATTGGAAACCCACAGGGATATCTCTCCCCTGTCCTATAGAGTTGCTAAGGGTTGGAATCAACTTGATGGCAGTGAACTGGATGTAAGCCAGGCTGACTAGAGACACAAATCAAGTGACACTCATATATGTGCAATAAATAGTTTTTAATCAAGAAGTCATTATAGTATTTCTATTTCAAGGAAATATCCCAGGCCAGTCCAACTCAAGTCCATAAGTCCAACACTAGCCCATAAGTTCCTTTCCAACTTACGCAGTTACATGCAATGATGCAGAATGCAGGGATGTCAAAGGCCAGTGATTGCAATGTCGTGTGGACCCAAGGTCGATGGAAGCATGGCAAGACTCTGGCAGCTCTCAACGTGGGCAGGAAGCAGTCAGGTGAATGCAAAAAGAAGGGGAGGTTCCCAGGGCCCTCCTTATGAGAAGGCCATGGTCACAAAGAGGCACCATCAGGCTATGGTGTGATTGACAGATTGGATACCAACTTTACACTTTTACATATCTTCAAACTGACATAAAATTATATAACTATCATACTATGGCATTTTCAATCACCTCATATGTACTTGAAAATGGACAATAATTATGAAAGGTAAAATAAAAGTTGATGTCTTTGAATTATGATGCTGGTGAAGAATATTGAATATTCCATGGACTTTCAGAAGAAGGAACAAATCTTTCTTGGCGGAAGTAGAGCCAGAATGCTTCCTAGACGTGAGAATGGCAAGACTTCATATCACATACTTTGGACATCTTAACAGCTGAGCATAGTCCCTAGAGAAGGATATCATACTTGGTAAAGTGGAGTGGTGAAAAAAAGAAGAAGGTCCTCAATGGGATGAATTGGCATACTGGTTGCAAAAATGGTCTCCAACATTAACTGTGAGGAAACAGGCTGTGGGTGCTATGAGTTAGAGCCAAATTAACAGTGTCTAACAATGACAACTCCCCTCCCGCGCCCCATCTGTCAATTTGCTGCACTGTGGTAGCTTGTGCTTTGCTGTGATGCTGGGAGTTAGTCCACTAGTACTTCAAATACCAGGCAGGATCACCCACGGTGAAAAGATTTCAACACAGCTTCCAGACTAAGAACTGACAGGACGACAAAACAATCAGTCCACTTCTGAGGGATTCACCATTGAAAACTTTATGCATAGCAGTAAAATATTGTCTGATATAATGCCAGAAAATGAGTCCCTCAGATTGCAAAACAATCAAAATATCACCGAGAAAGAGAGCTTCCTCAAAGTAGAGTCCACCTTAATGATAACTCAAAACCTCACAACAGGAGCTGTAGATAACATCATAATAAATGGAGAAAATATTGAAGTTATCAAGGATTTCGTCTTGCTTAGATTCACAGCTAATGCTCATGAAACAACAATCAAAAAAACCAAATAACATATTGCATTAGGCAAATCTACTGCACATAACCACTTTAAAGTACTGAAGATCAAGAATTTCACTTAGGATTAAGTTGCGCCTGGCCCAAGGCATGGCATTTTCCGCCACACCTTATGCATGTGAAATTTGAACATTGAATGAGAACGACTGAAGGAGAACTGGTGCATTTGAATTAAGGTACTGACAAAAAAATACTGAAAGTACCATGGGTGGAGAGAAGAACAAACAAATCTGTCTGAGAAGAAGTGCAGCTAAATGTTCCTTGGCAGATAGGATGGCGAGACTTCATCTCATGTACTTTGCAGATGTTATCAGGACAGACCAGTCCCTGGAGGACATCATACACATTACAGTGGAGGGGTTGCAAAAAGAGGAAGACACCCGATCAAATGGATCGAGACAATTCCTACAACAATGGACTCAAACATACCAAAATTTTTGAGTATGGGGCAGGACCAGGCAATGTTTCATTCTGTTGTGTAGGCATTATTATGAGACAGAACTGACTTGAAGGCATCTAGCAACAAAGTGTACTAAAGCTTCTTCTGGCACCTTCATTTGCTAATGGATTATAATTCAAAATGAGAAAAATCATTGCAACCATTCATTAATAATCAGAACATGAAACGTGCAAAATAAGAATCTAGGAAAATTGGAAATCATAAAAAAACGGAATCTGACCTATGAAGATCAATATCCTAGGCATTGGTGAGTTGAAATAGTCCCTTTGAATCTTAAAATGATAAGAATGACTATGCTGACAATGACAAATTCAAAAGAATGTCTCTTTCATCCTCAAAAAGAGCATTTTTAGATCTATCTTGAAGTGCAATGCTGCCTGTGACAGAATAATATTTATCTTCATACACAAGGAAGGCCGGTTAATAGAACCATTATTCAAATTTTCTCACAAACCACTAAAGCCAATGAAGAATTGTACCAACTTCTTTAGTCTGAAATTGACCACACATGTACTGAAAATGCATTAATAATTGCTGACAATTGGAATGCACACATGGAAACAAAAAGGAAGGAAGAGTAATTAGAAACTATGGCTTTGGAGATCGAAAAGAAGCTGAAGACTGCATGAAAGAATTCTGCAAGAGCAATAACTTCCTCATTGCAAACACCTTTATTCAACAACAGGAGCGGCATATATACATGTGGAAAACACAGGAATGGAATTGATTAAATCTGTGGGAAGACATGATAGAGAAGCTCAATATCATTGAGACAAAACAAGACCGGGGGCCAACTATGTAAAAGACTATCAATTACTAATATGCAAGTTCAAATCAAACCTGAAGAAAATTAAAATAAGAACGCAAAAGAGCCCAAATACAGTCTATATTATATCTGTGATCGGCTGGGGTTTCTAGAGAAACAAACCAGTGATACTGATACATGTAGAAGAAGGAAATTTATATCAATAAAGAATTTTACATTAAGAAGTCCACACAACGAGAAACCCCAGTCCAACTCCAGCCCACAAATCAGATGCAAACTAGAGGCCCTTCCAGACTCCTGAAGCTGTTGGAGGAATAGCCCAAGAAACAGGAAAACCACAGGTTGGTGGAAGCAGAGTTGGCAGAATCCAATGTCAACAGGCAGTTGGCAGGCCACAGACAGCTCTTAGGGTCAGCAGGTCTCATGGTGACTGCCATCCCAAGAAGCCAGACGTAGGGTCCAGGGTCATTTCATCAGGAAGAAAAAGAGTGAGCCCATTCTCCACAGTCTACTTATAGCTATGAAATAGGTCATACCCCCAAGGAGAGTGTGAGCTGCACCTTCTGAAGATCCTGGTCAAGCTAAATTGACACGAAACCTTACTATCACAATATTTCACCTGAATTTAGAGCCTATCTCAAGAATGGTTCGGACATATTGAACATTAATGATCAGCTACCAGAAGACTTGTGAAATAGCATAAAGGTCATCAATCTTTTTTTTTTTGTCATGTCACCTGTGGCTATTTATTTATTTATCATAAATCATTTTATTGGGGGCTCCTCAAAAAGATAATTAATAATACAGGAAAGAAAGAAAATACTACAGTGGATATCAGAGGAGACTGGGAAACTTGCTCTTGAACCTAAAGCAGTTAAAGCAAATGGAAGAAATGATGAAATAAAAGAGTTGAACAGAAAAATTTGAAAGGCCAGCTTGAGAAGATAAAGTAAAGAATTATATTGTAATGTGTAAAGACCTGGAATTAGGAAAGCAAAAGGAATGAGTACAGTCAGCATATCATAAATTGAAAGAATAGAAGAAAAAATCCAAGCCTCGGATTACAATGTTCAAGGATTATTTATCAAACTATTGAATGATGTAGGGAGAATCCAAAGAATATGGATGGAGTGTACAGAGTCTCTGTTCCCAAGAATTAGTTGAGGTTCTACTAGTTCAAAAGGCCAAGAGGAAGTTGAAGCTGCAATGTAAGCATTAGTGAAAAGCAAGGAAGGGATAGGAATGGAAATATTTCAACACGCTCATGCAGTGATAGTCCATGTCAAGAAATTTGGAAGATAGCTATCTGGCCAACCAACTGGAAGTGATTAATATTTGTGTCCATTCTAAAGAAATATGACGCAACAAAATCTGCAAATTAATTTAAAATAACATTAATATGACATGCAAGTACAATTTTATTGACAATACCTTTAAAAGTAGTTATAGCAATATGTCAACAGGAAGCTGCCAGAAATCCAGGCTGTATTAAAAGAGGGATTTTACTGTGTATCATAACAAACTTTGGGTAGCATATGAATATATATGAGAACAATGGGAATTCCCGTACATTTAATTGTGCTCCTGCGGTACCTGTACACAAACCAACAGGAAGTGGTTCGAATAGAACAAGTGGATAGTGCGTGGTTTAAAATCAGGAGAGTGTGTGTTGTGGTTATATCCTTTCACCATATGTGTTAGACAGGGTTCTCTAGAGAAACAAAACCAGGACATTTATGATTTGATAGATAGATAGAACACGAAGGAATATAACAGCTAATTAGTCCACATAGCAGTACAAAGGACTCAGTTTAACTCACTTCCATGAACCGAAAATATGGCAGTACAGCCAGGCAGCAAACTGCAGAACTAGGTAAGGCAGCCACACACTGGTCTGATCACCAGAGAGCAACTGAGAGATAGGTGTGGCTTGCTGAGCCATTTATCTCTTTGCCCACAAATCAAACTGCGAACTTATTAATCCCACATGTTCTTATTGGCCAGGTTGGCACTATAAACCTACCTATCTATCACACTATACTTATTCAAATAATCTGAGAAGCTGCTCTGTATGAAGAAGTTGAGACATCTGGTTTGGAGAAAGAATCATTAACAACCTGTATTATGCAGATGACCCAATCTTGCTGGCTGAAAGTCAATAGGCCTTGAAGTACTTACTGATAAAGCTCATATAGTACACCTTCAGTATGAATTAGTCTTCAACACTAAGAATACAAATGTCTTCTCAACTTGACAAATATAAACACACAACATCATTACAAATAGAGAAATGTAGCTAAACTCTATTTTACTTGGACCCACAATCAATACTCACAGAAGCAGCAGAAAATAAATCAACGTATTTCATTGGAAAAATCTGTTGTAAAAGACCTCTTTAAAATGTGAAAGAGCAAATGTTTTACTCTGGGGATTAGCAAATTATGCCTGCTTTTAGCCTTGATATTTTTAATCACCTTAGATGCATGTGAAAGGAGTCTTAATTTCAGTGTCTGGTATGGGTTGAATGACTAACAGCAAGGTTGATGGTTCAACCCACTTGCTGCTCCACAGAAGAAAGAGGAAGCTATTTGACCCTGTAAAGATTTACAGCCTTGGAAACTCTATATGGTCACTATGAATAAGAATAGACTTGATGGTAATGTTTGACATATGCATGTGAAAGATGGACCATAAATAAGGAAGACTGAAGAAAATATGATGCCTTTAAAATATGATGTTGCAAATAATATTGAATATACCATGAATGCCCAGCAGAACAAAGAGGTCTATCCCGGAAGAAGTACAGCCAGAATGTATTTTAGAAGTGAGGATGGTAAAACTCCATTTCATATACTTTGAACATGGTATCAGGAGAAATTAGTCCCTAGAAAAGGACAAAATACTTGGTAGAGCATCGTCAAAAAACAGGTAAACCCGGAATGAGATGGATTAACACAGTGGCTGTAACAATAGGCTAAAATATGACCATTGTGAGGATGTCACAGGACTAGAAAGGCTTTTATTCTATTGTGCATAGGGTCACTATAAGTGGCAGTGCGTGAGTTTTTGTTGATTAACAACACTGGGATATGAGCAATGTGCCCATGGCATATGCTAAACTGTCACCATGCTGGACACAGTTGATCTTTGTGGCTTTAGAGGGTAATTATTTAGAGGGTTATGATTCCACTGAATTTTTTTCTGTGTATTCAAACTATTCCATCCTAAGATTACACATATCTATCCAAACCAAGCTCACTGCCATTGAATCAATGCTAACTCATATCGACCCTACAGGACATGGGTAAAATTGTACCTGTGAGGTTCTGAGACTGTACCTCTTTACAGAGTAGAGTCCCATCTTTCTCCCGAAGAGCAGCCGGTGATTTCAAAATACCGACCGTGCAATTAGCAGCCCAATGTGTAACCAAGAACTATTCAGGGAAGCTAGAGGGAGAGCATGAAAAGAAATGAGTAGTTGAGGTGGTTGGATGCGCATCCATCCCTTTGTTCTACTCTCTATGACTTTTTCTGAGTTCACTCAAAATGTAAATTAAGACACAAAATAGAATTCTACCCAACCCTGCTATATGCCTAAACAGTATCCATTTTTCTCATTCTTACTACTAATAGAAGCTCAATTTTGTTTAGGGTAATAATGTACCTACTTAAATCGCTCCCTTCTAGGCTCCCTTGCAGCTATGCATAAGCATTTGACCCAGTTTGGGCCAAATATGTGTAGTTGAAAGATACTGAGTAGGACTCCCAAGAAAGTTTTTGTTGTTGTTTAAGGCAAAACACTTGTCTGGCATAACCCATTTCATTTTTGTCCTTGGCTCTTCTGCTGTCATGCTCCCTAGTCAGAATATTGAAAGATGAGAGAGTCACATAGGTTACATGAGTTTGGCAGACCAAAAAGCATGCATTCTCCTATATCCAAGATGAGTCCCTGAGCAAATACGCCAGACCTAGGCTACCTATTTCAAGACTTACTATTGTATAAGACAAACCCCTGTGTGGTGCAAAGGGTTAACACAATTCACTGCTAAGACAAAGATGCCTTGGAAGAAAAACCTGGCAATCTACATTTAAAAATTCAGCCCTTGAAAACCTCATGGGGCACAGTTCTACCCTGAATCATATGGGGTAACTGTAAATCAGAATCAATTCAGTGGCAACTGGTTTGGTATTTTTGGTGTTAATATAAGAAAAATGAAGCTTTTGTGATTAGACCACTAGTGTCGGTTTGTTTTTTCCCATGTAGCCAGATGCAATTTGGACTGATAGAGAAATAATTAAAAGAATGTAGAGTTAAGTAAGCGTAATGATTATGGAACTAATCATTTAGCAATGGGCTGTCACGGTGTATCATATGAGGTCAGCCAGCGGGCCTTGGGGGCCCTTCCCATTATCCATAGATATTTGAAATAAATGGAGGCCCTCAGCAAGATGGGCTGCAGACACCTCCAGGACTCACTTGATCCTTGGGAAGCTCCCTTAGCCTTAGGACACCACCTGCTGGAACTGTGGCTTTGCTGCCTCTCCTGGCTCTCAACTTCCCTCCTAGAGGACTCCAGCCACCCTTCTCCTTCCAGATCCTTCCAGCAGGAGGCAGATATTGGTCTCTATGCTTTTGCATGTGGCCAGTTTTCTAGGGACAGATCAGCCTCTCCCAAGAATTTGGGTTCACCAGAGTGAGCGTGCCCACAAGTCTGCAGAGCGTACGGCCAGGCCTCTGAAGAGAGAACTGCTGGAAGATTTGCCCCTTTTCAAAAGCGCTAATTCCATAGTTGAGAGCTCGTCTCCTGGGGACTCAGCTTGAGTCTCAAGGAGCACATCCCCTTTGACACTGCTGGCAACTCGAGGTGCTGTGGGTCATTTTCTTGACTTTGAGGAGTGCAAGGGAAATGCTACAATCTGTCCCATCACATGAACCACCAATCCTTATCTGGAGAACTCTCCGAGATGACAGGGATGGGAGGGAGATGTTTCTGGGGCACGCTTTCACCTGCACATCTCTCAGGTGAGTCAAACATTTGACCCCCCAAAAGTTGAGTGTGATGGTGAGAGTTCAGGCTGGGAGATAGAGTGTCTGGGTTCAAATCAAGAGACTGCACATCTCAGCACCCATGGTTCTCCTTCATAAAACCCAAGCCAAGCAGTTTATCACTTCCCTGCTGAGCATCCTACTGAGGCCAGCTAAACTCATTCTTTGCTGATGACAACGTTGCTTGTACCAAATGGCTTTGCCATGTAGCCCTTAGCAATGGCCAGAAGGGCTGCTCATCAAACCGCAGAGCAGGGCTTCTGGCGCACATGTTAAGAAGGGGGCTATTCACAACAAAGTCGGTAGTTCAGAACCCACTAGCTGTTTCTCTGGAGAAAAACCGTGGCTGTGTGCTTCCATAAAGATGCCCAGCCATGGAACCCCCCTGGAGAGGGCCATGATGAGCTGGAGTGAGCTCTACAGGAGTGGGATTTTTTACTGTGGATGTAATCCCACCTGGGCAGAGATTTTCTTTGTGACATTAAAGAGGCTGTACCTTACACCAATCACTTGGCTGATACAAAAGGATTCAATTCAACACTGAAGCAAACCAACTCCAAGGGAAGAAGGCAGAGAGCTCCAAGGACCACCAACCATGGAGGTTTTTGAAGTCAAAACAAGAATACCGCCCACGAACCCTCAGCCCCCCGGGGTGGACAAAGAGAGCCTGCCCATCAAGCTGGTGCACTGGCATGATGCTGTCAGCCTCCGGTGCTGTGAGAACATTGACTTTGGTGTGTTAAAGGCACCCACTTGCGGTATGTTTGTGATGTCAGCGTGTGGAAACTATGGCAAGCCCCCCTCCCTGCCTCACAGCAGCAAAGCCTTGGCATTAAAACCCCGTGCCTTCTGTGGCGCTTGCCAGCTGTGAGAGGGCAGTAAATGCCCTTGGCTTTTCTGCTCCTTGTTGCGACCTCCCGCTGAGGCAGGGAGCAGAGGATGTGAGGTTGGAATCTGTTTTGTTTCATCACTACCCTTTGTCATCTCTCTGAACACTGTCATGTGCTCCTCACCAGTGCTTCGCCCTCTCTATCACCAAGCCATGTGCTCTTTAAAACATGCACACACACACACACACACACACACACACACACACACACCTGATATTCACATTTTGAGGCACATTTGTCTTTAATTCACTAATAATAACAATAATTATTCAAAGCCAATTTACCATCTGAAAAGAAATCTCTATGCATACACTTAGATCATGGATGCCAACTGCCTTCTTAAGAACATTTCCCAATGAAATATTCAGCAGCGATTATATTAAGCCTGAAGCTGTTCATCCAGTTTGTGTTAATCAAAACAAAAACAAGAGACAAAGGGATCCAAAAGGACATGTAAGATCATAGACTGAAAGTAGCCCCCTCGAGCACCAAAGGCTTGTCCAGAAGGGCAGAGCCACAGGTAAAAGCTATGTCTCTCTGGAGTTGCTGGCATTTAACTAGATGCAAAATGTCAGCGCAGGAAATGGCTTGCCCAATGCAAATACTAACAAGGGAGGCATGTGTTCCTGTGTAAATGGAGCTTCTGCCAATCCGGGCCTTCAGGATCCAGCTCCCATCACAGCATCCACGGGAAGCACCAGGGGAATGTTCCGTTTGCTTATTTTCCCTCTCTTTGCTAAGAAGAAAAAGAGCCTTTGTGGCCTAGTGGCTACAGGTTGGGCTGCTAATTGCTATATCAGCAGTTTGAAACTACCAGCTGCTTTGTGGGAGAAAGATAAGGCATTCTGCTCCCATAAAGAGTTCGAGTCTCAGACACTCACAGGGGCAAAGTCACAGGGGCAGTTCTACTCTGCCCTATAAGTTGGCTGTGAGTCAGCATGGATTCGATGGCAGTGAGTTTTCTAAGAGTAAGGAGTATCTAGGGGTGTAAACAGTTAATGAGCTCTGCTATTAAGGGAAAAGTTGTCATTCCCAACCCACTTAGAGGAGCTGTGAAAGAGAAGCCTGGCAATCTTCTTCAGAATCCTCGGCCATTGAAAAGTTTATAGAATGTATTAGCCTTGGTTGTTAAATAAATCCAGGTATATGGTGGAGCACACAGGGACCAATGTCATAAAACTGGGTGTGGGTGGAAAAAATCTCTGAGACAGATGCAAAAACTGTGAGGGAATGAGTTGTTGAGCCTGGGGGATCAGGACCATCGTCTCTGGGATTTTCAAAGTTCCTGAGCAATCAGGAAAGGGGCAACAGTTGGTCTCTCCCCATCCAGAGGACAGCAGAAGAGGAGAACTGATTGAGCACAATGAATTAATGACTAGTGACTCAAGCAACGATCACCCTCCACCACTGGAGACCAGAAGAACTAGATGGTGCCTAGCTCCCACTATCGACTGCTATAAAAGAGATCACATTAGAAGGGCTTGATTAGACTAGAAGGGAAATGTGGGGCAAAACTCAAAATCATGATATAACACCAAGCTTACTGTTTGGATAAAGGCTGGTGAAATTGCAAGACTATGGTGCTTAGTTACCATGCAGGTCTGGAACTGAACTCATCATGGCTCGATGTTCAACCAAACAATAGACAGGTCTATAATGGGAACAATGACATTAGAGACATACAAATACCGTAGAATAATAGATCACATGAGATCAAAAGACAGCATTCCCCCAAGAACGAAGTTCAAAAAAGTTGAGAATGAAGGCAGCTTGGAGACAAGAAACAAGAAGATGTGGGGGAAGTGATGGTACATTGTGGGAATTGCTGTCAATGACATGAAACAAAATGTGTATGCATTGCTCAATGGACAGCTGAGCTGCTCTTTAACCTTCACCCAAATCACAATAAAAATGTTTTTAATCAAAGAAAACTTCATGGTTCACTTCTACTATGACACACACGGGGTGATGAGGAAAGAGTGTCAACCGGGTTTGCTGTGCTTATGGGAGAAATAGCATGATGACGCTGGCAATACCGAGCAGGACCAAGATGGTTTTATTTGCCTGCATCATGAAGATGGTAGCCTGGTGGTGAGATGATTCAGAGCTCAAGTGCTAACCAAGAAGCCACCCAGTTTAAGCTCACCCAGCCCTACTGAAGGACATTTCCCTCCTCAAAGGTGTTGTTGGTTGTTTTGTGCCATTGAGGCGATTCTGACTCCCTGTGACGGGAAGGAAAGGCACACTGTGCTATAGTGTTAGGGTTTTCAGCGGCTACTTCCTCTGAAGTGGGCAGTGGGACCCTTCTTTGTATTCTGTTCTTAGCCTGGACGTTTCCCTGACACCTCTTCACTTGGGGTAACCCTGCTGGCATTTGAAATACCAGTCACGTGGCTTCCAGCATCACAGTAACACACAACTCACCACAGCACCACAAATGGACAGACAACAACAGGCTAGGAGTCTTCATGGGAGCAGGCAGTCTCGTCTTCACACTCTCGATGGGGATCAGCGAGTTCAAACTGCCAGTCTCTCTGTTACAGCCGCACATGCAACCACTGTGCTGCTAGATACATTTCCTTAAAATTCTGCCTAGAAAAATCTGTGGAACAGTTCTTCTCTGTCACAGAGGGTCACTGTGAGCCAGGATAGGCTCTGAAACACACAAATGCAACACCATGAAGCCACCTTACTCTGTCCTGCTCTTCTTTAACTCTATTCTTTTCTGAGCTATCTTTTCCGTATATTCAGAAGAGACTGGCACTGAGCAGTGTTAATTCCACCAAGGCCAGGAAGGAGGTCAAAGAGTCACAAAGGACTATCTCTTTGCTCTCATGCCACTGCACTAAGGAGGTTTGGGTGGCAGCTGGAAGCTGCACATTTCACTCCCTGTCCCTACACTCTTGGCTGAGTCTCCTCAGAGTGAGACTGCCCCTTTACCCAGCTCACTGCATTGGCTGTCTTGCTCTGAAAAGAGAATTCACACATGTGAGTCTGACTGGGTGACAGATGGGAATCTTAATGCTGCTCTTTGGAATATGAAAGGCCTCGGATCAGAGTGCTGCAGGGGAGTGATGTCTGCAGAAGACCTGCTGGTCTCCCAGTTAGAAAGAAGCCTTCCCCTGTGCCTCAGAGGTGCGTTCACTGTGGGTGGCAAGTCAGATCCTTGGGCTGGCACTCTCAGTAAACAGATCATATGGGCACCTTGAGAAGTGCTTGCTCACTGACCCAGCTCCTGAAGGATGTAAATATACCAACCAGGATGACTAAGGACACCAGTGCCAAGAATGATCACATTCTTTGCATGTGTACAAATGAGGTGGGCAGCTACCTGCGCTGATGGTGGCTGCACAGTGTCTGGAATCACACCTGGCTAGGTGGACCATTGAAAGAGTTGGTGACATGATAATAGGGAGTACACCCCCTTGCCAGTAAACCTGAGGAAATGGCATTTGAGGAAGCAGGGGCAGCTGGGTCACCAGCATGAAGTCAGCGAGAATGTTGCTTGTGCCTCCTTTGTTCACTGGTGGCTGCTGACATCTGGGTAGTGAGGACACCATGGCTACTGCCAGAATTCTCCACGGTCCCTGGTTCCACTCTCAAGTCGCTGGCTTCATCACTGCCATCGAGTTGATTCTGACTCACAGCAACCCAAAAGGACAGAGTAGAACTGCGGCTGGTGGGTCTGGGGGGCTGTGGATCATTATGAGAGCATTTCTATCTCGCAGTAGCTAAAGGGTCCAAAATGCTGGCCTTATGGTTAGCAGCCCAACATAACCCACTTGGTCATGAACCCTTGCCAGCTGATCCAGGGAGTCCATTCCCAAGTGCATATCTAAAAGAATGAAAGACGAGTACCCAGATGGATGCTGCACTAATCACTATGGGCAAAAGGTAAACAATAAGCCAACAATACCCATCAGTAGAAGAATAGAGAAAATATGATCTACACAGAGTGGGATATACATATAGTCTGCCACAAGAAAACTAAGGCCTTTGATTCAGACAGACTCTGTAAGACAGGTGAACACAAGACATGTAGTGAAAGACGCCAAACACCAAATGCCATGTATTGTGAGTCCATTTAGAGCAAAAATGCTGGACAGGTAAATCCTGTAGAGCCATAGAGTAGATTGGTGGTTTCCCAGGGTGGGGTGGGAGGGGCAATGGGGAATGACTGCTTAATGGCTGCAGGGTCGATGAAAATGTTCTGGAACTGGATGGTGGAAAGCTTTCACAGTGTCCTTAAAACTACTCTTAAAAAGGGGAGAGAAAGAATCTGCAGAAAGCACAGTTCTGATTGACTCACATGAATGCGGTCACCAAGAATTGGAATCCACTAGAATTGGAATAGCAGCTAGACTATTGTTTCCTTGGGAGGTGCCTCCAGGAAGGACCAGTAGAGAAGGGTAATACTGATAGAGCAAAGGGAAGAGGCCGATAAAGAAATGTCATTGAGTAGGTTCCCAGAGACAGTATAAATCCTCTTGTAGTTGTCCCACCCAAAGGCTGAGGGAACTGGAGTGTGGCTCCACCTATCCTCATGTGTCATTGGTTAAAGTGGCATTAGGTCCTGGAGGATGTCAACTCCCCTGTCTGCTCAATGACGGTTCCCTGTGTGGGGAGTTACATGTGCTTCCTGTGAGACCATTGGCATTTATGGGAGTGGTGGGTGCCAAATGCTAATACATGGGCACATTAGCAGCTGCTACAGCAAGTGCTGTACATTTTTAGCTGCTTGAGTGACAGGTGGGCCCTACCTCCTGCCTATATTCAGTGGTAGGGTGTTCAGATGGGGGCATCCGAAAAATAATAAGGCCCTATTCTTTGCAAATAGACATTATTATTATTATTTTAATCTGTCCCAACCCCCTTTCTTATCTGTCCCTGTGAACTACCTCACTGGCTGCAACATCAGTTCCCTGGGGAATACATCACATTTCAATACGGTCACAAGGCTGTTTTCATTGGCCCAGTGGAGACACTGACATAAGATGTGTCAACTAGACGCTTTTTCTGGAGCATTTCCAAACAAAAAACGAAAAAGAAAGTCCCGCTTTTGCAAGTGGCCTGGCATCTAAGAAGCATAATTCAGAAGCACATGTCCCGCCACGTGGAGGAGGCAGTCTATGTTGCGAGATTACAGCATGTGCCCTGAGAGACAGACACAAAGAACACAGGAACATGTCAGTGGTGGTCAGGAACCGTCGACAGAGCCAGCTGTCCTCTTGTTCTCCCCACCTTTCCATTTTCCTAGGATTCTCTCTTCCAAGTATTGGTCTCTTTACCTGTTTACAACCAAATGAGCCCCAAATAAGATCCAGATCATAGAAATAGAAGGAGGAAGTTGGATGGAGACTGCAGTTCATACTCCCCGGAAGCCATTCAGACTCCCTGAAAGAAGGAGACACTGTGATGGAATTAGCTCTGGATTCCTGACATTTATTGAGGAATGCTCAAGGGAATAAGCACCTGTGGGGGGAATCAAGGAAGGGCACAAGAGGGAAATCTCAACAGAGGTCTCAGCCCTGCCTATGGAGAGTGTCATAGTCAGTGTTCCCTAGAGAAACCAAACCAGTTATATAGCTGTAACTGGAGATATTGATATGTCCACCAGGGCTCCTATGGTTAACCACTGCACCGGCCACTCATTGCCATCAAGGTGGACTCAAAGTGACTGTGTAAAACAGTATAGAACTGTCCTTTTGGGCATTGGAGACTGTAACTCTTCAGGAGATTACGAAGCTTCATCTTTCCCTCAAGGAGCCCTTGGTGTTTTCAAACTGATGTCCTTGCTGTTGGATGCCCAAAGGGACACCCACTACGACACCAGAGCCCCAGAGAGTGAGGCTTATTTCTAGGAATTGGCTCACATAGGGAAATGGCAAGTTCCAAATTCATAGGTCAGGCAACAGCCTAAAGAGCTCTGTAGATGTTCATCCTAAAATCCATAGGTTAGGTGATGGGAAAAGACAAGAATAAGAATGGTCAGAACACACCCTAGGGAAACTCCCTTTCTGCGCTGAAGGCCTTTGGCTGATAGGTTTACCCCTTCCCACATTATGGAAGGTATTCTATTTTGCTTGAGACCAACTCCTTCATAAGAGCAAATTGATGAGGTGAAAAAGCGGCCATCTAGCTCAGAAGCAATAAAGCCCACCTGGAAGAAGCACACCAGCCGGTGCGATCATGAGGTGCCAAAGGGACCATGTATAAGGCATCATGCAAAAATAAAAGAATATATATGTATATATCTGTGTGTATATGGGTATATATATATATATATATACCATAGAGAATGAAGGGGGAAGTGCAGAGTGGAGACCAGAGGCCCAAATGTCGACCACTGGAGATCCCCTCATAGAGGGCTTTAGGAGAGGAGATGGGTCAGTCAGGGTGCGATGTATTACTGATGAAGAACACAGCTTTCCCCCAGATCCTGGATGCTTCCTCTCCCCAACTACCAAGATCCAAATTCTACCTTGCAGGACTGGATAGGGCAGAGGCTGTACACTGGTGCATATGGGAGCTGGAGGCACAAGGAATCCAGGGTGGACGATACCTTCAGGACCAGGGGTGTGAGGGGTGATACTGGGAGAGTGGAGGGTGAGTGGGTTGGAAAGGGGGAACTGATTACAAGGATCCACATGTGACCTCCTCCCTGGGAGATGGACGGCAGAGAAGGGGGGAAGGGAGACTCCGGAAAGGGCAAGAGATGACAAAATAACAATCTGTGGATTATCAAGGGCTCATGAGGGAGGGAGGAGCGGGGAGGGAGGGGACAAAAAAAGAGGACCTGATGCAGAGGGCTTAAGTGAAGAGCAAATGCTTTGAGAGTGATTAGGGCAAAGAATGTACAGATGTGCAGACCTTCAGATAGGGCTTTGGTTAACAGGCTCATGGCCAAGAGTCTCTCTTTGTGAATAAAATTCTATCAGCACACGGCTATGTCCTTCTCTACTGCTTGCTGCTATTTTCACACTCCATCAGTTGGGTTCAGTAATAGTCTCCAAGAGTATATGACCAGTGGAATCATAAAGTATGATTTTCAGGCCTTTTTCAAAAAAGAAATTTGCTGATCCTTGATCTAGGGGAAGAGTCAGGAAGAAAAACAGCAAGACTTTCGGAAATATATAATTTTAAACTATAATGATTATTTGACAGAATATAATATTTTAAAATTTTCACTTGAATGGATAGGTAAGAACTACCTACCATGGTTGTACAGTGGTGACTTGCCCAGTAGATAAATGAAAAGTCAATCATTCAGACCCAGCAACTGCTCTGTGGGAGAAATTTTTGGTAGAATAACCTCATAAGGAACTACAGGCTTGGTATTCTTATATGAGAAGTTCTCATCTGTCCTATAGGATTACTAGGAGTTGGAAATGATCAGTTTTAGCAGACTTTTAGTTTGGGTGAAAAGCAACTTTTTTCAATATATTATACTTGAATAAATGACACCAATTTTCAAACCACCAACTTTACAGCCATTAGTTGAGTCCCAGGAACTTCACTGAGTCTGCCTGAAAGCTATTCGACTGTGGCAGTTAAGTGATTTCCTGTCAACTTGCAAAGGAATGCACTCTAGCCTGTCAATCAGTTTGCAGCTAAATGACCTAATTTGGAGGTGCAAATAAGATAAACATCTCACTAGAGGCCACATACATTCTCTCCATGCGAGGCATTCCTGTTCACAAGTCACATGGAGCTACGCAAATAGCAGCCAGAGCCTTGGAGCTGGAGGAGTCCCATGGAAACCCATGTTAGCACTAAGATGCTTTCAAGGCCACTGGATCCACAAGACCTTCCACCCACTAACTAGCCTGTGATCTGCCTGTACTCAGCGTTGTTGCATATGTTGCATGAATCGAGAGGAATTTACAGATTGGTGTCAGACATATGGACTACTATTGGACTTATAAGTTTGATCTGTCCTGGGCTGGTATGATTTCTCAATTTACAATTGCTGCTTCTATAAAGCTCTTTCTATACACATAGAAGTGCCTATGAATTGATTTCTACAATCCACCCAGACTAACATACTGACCTCAAGACATATGCTGATCACCCCTGACAGAGTAATATACACTCCCTGTAGAACAAGCTCATTTGTTTGTTTTCCTCTCCAACAGAATGTTTTCTCTTCTTACAACTTTGAATCCACAAATATTAAGGGTAGGCACTGAATCATAAACAATATAGATTCCAAGTGGGAAACTATGAGATGAAGAACCCTGGATCAAAGTAAGAAACCTGACTTGAAACTCCCTCTCCAAATGCTCCAGAGTCAGAATGCTTCCTTCTTTTCAGGCCCTTACAGCACCCTACAATACACAGCTCCCTCCCTGCATGGGCGGTTCGTATCTGTACTCACACTGACTTCCCTCCGTGTGTCTTACCCACCGTAATACATGGAATTGTGATTGACTTTTAGACTGTCCATTCGCTGATACAGTGTGTTCTTGGCAATGTTTCTAGAGATGGTACACCAGCCTTCATGGAATCTACATAATATGCGATAGCAACAGTACTAATATGTGAAACCCACTGTAGGCCTGGAGCATGACTGATACAGGTCACAGCAGTGCTACTGAAAGTGAATCCAGAGATTGCACAAAAGAATCTCAAAGACATCTTAAGCTCCCTCAAGTCTCCTTCAGACCCAGCCGGTTGCACATTAGTGTTGACACTTGCAAACACAGAATATGCTGGTCATGAAAACCATGACATATTTCCAGTCTCCTGCTCCACACACTAGCTCTCAATAAAATGACTTGTTAAAATACCTGAGTGAGACAAGTCTGTGTTCATACAAACTACTGAATGGGCTTACCTGGGGACTCTGGTACTGATGATCTTTTCCCAGAGCTGTATGGTTGGGAATGGTGTGGATTTTATTAGCAGAAGGGGGGGGGCGGTATTTGCATATCTTCCTAATATACAGTGGCAACTATGGCTGAATATTTTCAAAATGCTCACTGTTCCACCTTAAACGTAAATGAGTCTCCCAGAAGGATTCATTGGGATTATTACTTGGAAATGGTTCCTTATTATGTGATTGCGATACACAGAATACAGTCCTGTTCATATTGTTTCATACACAATAAGCGATTTATATATAGCTGATTTAAGACAGTATGTATGCTCATTTGCTTAACATATTTCACTCAATTTATTTCATTTATGTGGCAATAGACCCATAAGTTTATATCTAGTCAGCATGAATTGATTTTAATGCTTAACATCTTAGAGAAGGAACACGCATATACTACAATTTATCTCTTTTTAGACATTTAGGTTATTTCTCATTTCTGGTTTTATAATGAAAGTTACTATTTGGGTTGAAATAAAAGAGAAGAGAAAAAAGCATTCACATTAATATTACAAGAAATCACAGGAACAGACATGGCCTTACAGTAAACTTTTCTTCAACACAATTGTAATATTAACAATAAATATCATATTTTTAGTGAGAGCGTTCCCATTAGGACAGAAACACACCAACGTCTTAACTTTGCTAGAGAAGATGTCTTAGATGACATTGGAACTGCATAAAGATTTTTCTAAAATATTTAATAGTTTAAAGCCTCTTGTGTCAAAGTCAATAGGATCTCCCAGAAGCACAGACTTACGACAATACTTGTTTTATTGCAGAACATATCTTAAGATGTAGATAACAAATGTGGCGAAGAAAGCTGATGTTGCCTGGCTATCGAAAGAGATAGTATCTGGGGTCTTAAAGGCTTGAAGGTGAACAAGCGGTCATCTAGCTCAGAAGCAACAAAGCCCACATGGAAGAAGCACACCAGCCTGGGCGATCACGAGATGCCAAAGGGACCAGGTATAAGGCATCATGCAAAAAAAATGTGTATATATATGTGTGTGTGTATATATATACATACCATAGTGAATGAAGGGGGAAGTGCAGAGTGGAGACCCAAGGCCCATTTACCGGCCACTGGAGATCCCCTCACAGAGGGGTTTAGGAGAGGAGATGGGTCAGTCAGGGTGTGATGTAGTACTGATGAAGAACACAGCTTTCCCCAGATCCAGCATGCTTCCTCCCCCAACTACCATGATCCGAATTCTACCTTGCAGGACTGGATTGGGCAGAGGTTGTACACTGGTGCATATGGGAGCTGGAGGCACAGGGAATCCAGGGTGGATGATACCTTCAGGACCAGGGGTGTGAGAGGTGATACTAGGAGAGTAGAGGGTGAGTGGGTTGGAAAGGGGGAACTGATTATAATGATCCACATGTGACCTCCTCCCTGGGAGCTGGATGGCAGAGAAGGGGGGGTAGGGATACTCCAGATAGGACAAGATATGACAAAATAACAATCTATAAATTATCAAGGGCTCATGAGGGAGGGGGGAGCAGGGAGGGAGGGGAAAAAAGAGAACCCGTTGCAAAGGGCTTAAGTGGAGAGCAAATGCTTTGAAAATGATTAGGGCAAAGAAGGTACGGATGTGCTTTATACAATTGATGTTTGTATATGTATGTACTGTGATAAGAGTTGTATGAGCCCCTAATAAAATGTAAAAAAAAAGAGGTAAGTAACAAACAAAATTGATTTCCTTCTAATCGCTTGATGGTGGCTAGGGTAGCAGGAGAGTAATCACTGACAAAATGCAACCAAACTTACCTCTCCTGAAACTCAACAGAATAAAATCACTGAAAGGCTAGGTGTACATTCATAAAAATCTATATCTGACACAGATAAGAACAAATCTGAAATTATGTCCAGAAGTTACTCTTCAGTTTGTTTGTGTATGAAGTCTTCCATTTCAAGAGGAACATAGACATTTGTAGCTGAAAATATTTTTCAACAAGGGAAAAAGGAAAGGGCAGGCACAGCTTCTCGACCTTTGCAGGAGGAAAGAAACAACGAGAAAGTCGTATCTCAGATGCAGGTTCTAAAAGGAAAGAAATGGGCTTACTTCAGGCAATTGTAGTTACCTGGACTTGAGGTGGGTGATCTTCAGTGGGGCCTTATACCCTGGGTACCATCAATCCTCCAAGGCCAAGCCAAGCAGCTCTTCTACTGAGGCATCTTGAGCAGGTTGCTCCGGAGGTGTAGTGGAATAAACTGTACCACACACTTTGTGTTGAGTGGGGCAGTCATTTCCCCAGCAACCTTTCTGTTCATACTATGGACATTACTTTCTTGGAGGTAACAAATTAGGACATACATTTGCCCATGGCCCCGAGTGGGAGCATCTGAAGCAGGGTGCTCATGGTTCACTCGTGGGCGGCCCAATAACTAGTTTAGATACACCCACTCGGTCCTGGAGGGCACTTGCTAACATTTGAAATTTAACCTTAAGTCTTGATAGCTTATATAACTTTTCCTGATCCTCGCTACTGTTGAAAACTTTGAATGCTGCACTGCGATCTTGCTGTGAAGTCTGGGGTCCACAGTCTAACTTTTTAAGGTTTCTTTTAATGTCTGGAGCTGATTGTGAGATGAAATTTGAGTGACGTACAATGATCCCTTTTGGTGTAGTAGGGTCTACTTTCATATATTTAAACATTCTGGAAGATGATGTGACAGAAATTTGGCAGAATTTTCATTTGGTTCCTAAATGATTTCCCTAATTTTGTCATAATTGGCTGCTTTATTTGAGGCTTTTGGCAAGCCCTCAATGAGATGAAAATCATATCATTTTGAAGAATTGGGTGCTCATGATCATCTGATAATTCTAATTAGGGTTGTGCTTGGGAACTGCCTTGAAGTCCACGGGCTTAACCCAGTCTGGGCATACCCTTCATCAGCTCTCTTTGTGCAGCTATCCAGATTCTCTCCCGATCTTCAGGGGTCAAGGTAGTTGTTAAAATCATATGGATGTCATGACAGGTAAGATCATATGACTGAGTGAGATATTTAAATTATTTTATTGTTTATCTTTTATTTCATAATCATAAACTTAAATCTGCTTTCCAGCTGGACACAGGAGAAATAAGGAAAGTAGGAAACCTGAGTAACTGGAGGGAGAGCACAAGATTAAACGATACTGCAAGCACATTGGGAACAGAAGGGTGATTTCTCAAGCTACAAAAGGAATGGTCTGGTGCTTAAGATAAAACATGAAAATTCAGATCAAATTTAATTAGAGTTGTCCACAGTCAGCAATGGTGATCTTCTTGCTGGTTTTGCCATTCGTGGAACCAAAACGCTCCATGGCTTCCACAATATTCATGCCTTCTTTCACCAGACCGAAGACCACGTGCTTGCCATCCAACCACTCAGTCTTTGCGGGACAGATAACTGACTGGGAACCGTTTGTAGTGGGCCCAGTATTTGCATAGACAGGGTGCCAGGACTTGTGTGCTTTAGGATGAAGTTCTCATCTTCAAATTTCTCTCTATAGATGGACTTGCACCAGTGCCATTATGGCATGTGAAATCACCACCCTGGCAAATGAACTCTGGAATGCGCCTGTGAAAGAAGGAGCCTTTATAACCAAAGCCTTTCCCCTCAGTACTCAGAGTGCGGAAGTTTTCTGCTGTCTTTGAAACTTGTCTGCAAACAGCTTGAAAGAGATGCAGCCGAGGGGCTCACCATTGACAGCTATGTCGAAAAACACAGTAGGGGTGACCATGGCTGGACCAGAAACCCTAAAAATTCAAGCAGCAGCATCTGCAAAGCCGATATTTAAATTCTTTAATGTAAGTGTCTGGGTCCAATGTATAGCATCTAAGATGTTTTCCTAAGCCTGAAAAATAATTTAACAAAAAAGGGATCTGATTTTTACTAGCCTCTCTGCTCCTGCAACATCACAGAGGGTACTGAGGGGGGATAGGATTGAGCATGGATGCTTTGGATTTGAAGGAGCTGTCTTTGTGCTGGAGAGGGCTGGACATAAAAGAATGAGAGGTGGAGATGGTGCTGGCAGTAGGGGACAGGTGTCAGATGTCTTATAACATGGCAAGGGTGGGAGGGGAACTGGTGACAGAGAGGTGGGAGGACTGGACAATCATGGTGTGGACAAGGGAGGAGTTTGGGTAGAAAGTGTATGAGGTAACAGGGTAGGGGATACTGGATTACAGAGTGTGGGCTCAGAGGTGGTGGGAGGGTGTTGAAACAAGGCAGGAGTGGGAGGAGGTGGTGAGGAGGAAGGCTGAAGAAGAATGAGACACTATAGCAAGAGATATAGGGTTACAGTCTGGCAACTGGGAGAATGTAGCAGCATCCTGTGGGTTGGAGAAACCTGAAGGAGGTTGTAAAGGGGAGGGGAGAAAGAAGGCACAGCTGCAGTTTGGTCAGAGACAATAGGCACTGAAATTGGCGGCATATCATGAACAGAAGGATCACAGACTGATTCTTAGTCTGAGAGAGGAACATTCTCCTGAACCAGTAGGACTTGCATAGTGGAACAATTCTGAAATAAATGAGGTTGATTACAAAGGAGAAAACTTGGATATACGGAATATCAGAATATATTTTGTAGATTAAAAAGAAATTATTGAGATCTTGAAAAAATTTAAAATCAAGTATACCACCTGGTGACCATCTTGAATTGTTGTCCAATTTGTACTGCAGTCATGCATTATTACATAAGAAAATCAATTTTCCCCTATGAATAACTGATTTAAGACCGAGTGAATTGAAGTTTGCCAGTACACAAACTAGAAGTATTTTATGCCATTGCTTAGTGTGGTAGTTATATAAACATTTGACAATTTGATGATTAAGACTGAAGGGGTGGAGTCCAGGCTGCCAATCAAAATATAACCAATGGCCCCTGTGTGGGTACGGCCTTCTCCTGGCAATTTTGGAATTCCGGAATTTCCTTATTTCCTTCTTGGAGGCGGGAGACAGTCTCTCTCTCTCTCTCTCTCTCTCTCTCTCTCTCTCTCTCTCTCTCTCTCTCTCTCTCGGCTCACTCTCTTAGAGACGCTCTACTGACCAGACACATGATACTATGCTGATAGACCCCATGCCCTGGGAACTAGAGAAGCCACATGGAGACCCCTGCCAATGCTGAGATGCTTACACCACCACTGAATCCAGACTTTCTACCCACTGGCCTGTGATTATCCTGCATTCAGCATCATTGCATGTGTTTCTTAAGTCTGAAGGGGACTTCATGGATTGGTATCGGACATATGGGCTAATATCAGACTTATGGGCTTGAACTGGACTGGGTGGGGATGCTTTGTTAATGTACAATTTCTCTTTATATAAACCTCTTATACACACGACTTTCTATGAATTTCTCTAGCCTACCTGGACTAACACACTGAGCATTCTTACAACCCATTTTAAAATGCTGAGTGAAAATGTGAGCTCTGTTATATGAGGTAGTAAAACAGGAGAGCGTCCTTACACTGGGTAATTACCACCTAAGCCCCCGGGGCTGGGAAGACAATCTGACTGAGCAAAGCTTTCTGGTACGTGGACATTTTCAGAAAGGCCAAGAGAAAATGAGCAGATGACCTTGAAGTAGGGAGCTTTGGATTTAACACTCACCAATGTGTTGTCAGAGGGTCTTTAGCTGAAGATGTGGAGATCCCTCTGTTAGGCTCACTGGCTTGAAGGGGGTCCAGGAAGGCTGCTGGGAACTTTAGAGGCTAGGGAAAGGAAAGTGCCACTCCAGTCCTAGCCTCGACAGCCCCCCACCTCCCCCGTGCAGGCCACCATATCTCAGGTTTTACAGAGATAAGAGACAGAGTGAGACCTTTAATTTATAGATTTATTGAGGGAGGTGTGGTTTGTAGGGAACAGGAAATCATAGGGGTTTAGAATAGTTAGGTAAGAAAGGTTAGAGCTGGCCCTTCGTCTAAAGCCAGAGGATTAGCTAAATTAAAATGTGTAAAATCCATGAGACCCACTATTACATAAGAGAACATGAACAAACTACAGTAGAATTGGTGAGGAAGGGGTTAAATAGCTCTAATGTCTGCTGCAGAACCTGCAGAAAGAATCTAAGTGGGAGGGAGAGCCAGCCTTACAGGTAGAGAGAAGAGGTGAGAGCAAAAGAGGCCAGAGCAGCAGGAGGGTAGAAGGAGCCCAATCCAATCCAGGCTCAATTTGAGTGTGTAAGTCTTTGGGATATCTGTACTCTTTTTGATAGGAGGGTTCCCCCACATCTTTGTGGGTGGTCTGGATAACTCCAATGGACTGGCTGCCAGCTTCCACAGACTGACAACACAGCTGGGTGGCAAGATAGATGGAGGAAGCTTTGTAAACATAAGAAACCTATGCTTTCCTTAGTAAATGCTTCCAACGAACCCTAGAAGGGTTCTGGCCCTTCTAGAGACCTATAAGCTTTTCCCCAAAATACTGGGTCTCCCTTTGACTGAGTTCCAGGTCACTGAACCCAATCTTTCTTGGGCGGGGCCTGTCTCTTCTTCTCCTGCCAGCTGCCAAGGTGTTCACTAAGAGCCACCGAACTGGGCCATCTCCTTGAGGCCCCAGTCCTGGAAGGGCTTAGCCCAGCAACCTGGGAATGCCAATCAGTTTCAGTGCATGGTGGCTGCACTGGAATACCACTTCTACACCCACAAGGCTGAAACTCCCTGCGGCCACACAACAGCTGGCACTAAGAGCCAGGGAGTTTCTAGAACTGGACCTTGGGTTCTCCCCCGGCCCTGCTTCAGAAGAAGGTACCGCACAGGTGACAAGTCTTAGCAAACCTCCGGAGGAAGCCCTAATGTTTTGCGCACCAGCTGCAGCCACTAGCTTCTGGAGACGCGTGCTCTTCTTCGTAGTGAGAGAAACAACAGACCCCAGGGCTCACCGTTGAGCTGATGAGGTGCAAGGAGTCTCTGGGAGAAGGCATCGATGTATGGAAACAATGAAAAGGGGGGTGAGCAGAAACCCACAAGGCAACGAACCTGGGAACCTCGAAGACAAGACCCCCAGCCTGGGATTACCTTTCTCCAACAGGGATTTCCACCAAGAACCCCAACCAATCCAAAAGTTGGGGGATGGGACACCAGCTCACCTCTCACCACGAGAGGAGCGTCCCCTGGGGAAGGTGAGGAGAAGAGAAAGGTCGCTTACACCCCAGCAGGACTTCTGTGTGCACCAGGGTACCCCAAACTGGCTGCTGCCCACACGCACATCCTTGGGAAAGAGCGCCCCTCACCTGGGAGCGCTGGCTACTACGCAGAGCTAAGGTACCAGGAGGTTCTCTCTCACCACATGCAGCGCACAGTAAGTAGGACGCTAGGACGCGCCCAATAAGCCACACTTCCGGCTGGGACATCGCCACTTCCACCCCATCTCTGAGCACCCGGGTTAGGAGGAGCCGGCGGGGTTGGTCTCTGCCTTCACTTCACCTTTGAGGCAGTTCTGGACCGGACCATTGGCTTGGATGCACACACCCAGGTGTCTGGGGAAGGGAAGAACCAGGGTGCTGTTTAGGCTGGGGGCGGGGCCAGAGGCGGGGCCTGGGGCGGCGCGGGGAGGAGCCAGTGATAGTCCTCCCGCAACAATGGGCCCTCAGACTTTGATAATGATGGCCAAGTCACCTGCGGGCAGAAACGGTACTTTCTCCCAGCACCGAGAGTGTGCATGGGAGACATAAAACGATGTACAACGTACGTGGACTGTGTAAGCTTGTGATCAGATTCCCCAGATGGGGCATCCTCCTCACTAACATGAACCATCCAGCCATTCAACCCTGCCACGGTGTTAATGGTGCTGACGCAAGAACCGAAACTAATGACCTTTGAGGTGAAGGGCCATTCTGCTCCCCAAAGCAGTGTCATGTATGAAGACTGCCTTTAGGAAAAAAGAAGTAGCTGGCATCAAATGCTCTAGGTAAATTTTATGTCAGAGTAACAAAATTTAAATATAAAACAAGCGGGAGCACTAAAACGTGATGGGAGAAGGGGGGAGGGGAGTTGTTAAACTTGACTGTCCTTAGAGTTGGAGTTTGTACTTTTATCTTGTTTTATTTTGCTTGAATGCTATTGGGGCAGTTAAACATGACAGTTCGATTCAATTATGCATATCATGATTTCCCCACTCTGCTAATTTAATTTATCACTCACCAGAGGTTCTATCAATCCAATGGTTTCAAGTGCATGGGCAGAATATTTGTAGAGACTCTTCCAAATTGCGAGGTCTGGAATTTAAATTTAATTCCTCCAAGTAACTCTTGTCTGTTGGGTCTCTCACAACAAGTGCTTATGGGACAGATCAAAGTGAAGCATGTCCCTATTAATTTGCATCCATAAAGACTATGCTTCTTTTATGGCTGTTATACTAGATAATTTCATTATGAAAGTTCTAGTCAGATTCCAAAGTTGCTGGCTGAAAATGGAGATACAAGAATTTCAATATTGTTACATTTCCCAATTTGGTGAGATCATTCCACAGACTATGGAATACTGTCGCCTAACTTTATAAGGAATCAAAAAAAAAGTCACTTATCAGCAAATATTTACTGAATTAAACTGATTTATGTTGCCAGTTCTGATGGACTCACCATATCCTTAAATCTTGGGAAACAGAGACTAGATTTTGCAAAGAAAAGGGGACTTCTCTTGAAATACCTGCCCTGTTCGACTGGGTAGGCTAGAGAAACAAATCCAGGGACACTCATAATGTATACGAAAGAGCTTTATATCAAAGTGTAATTGGATATCAAGAAAACATCTCAGCCCAGTCCAGACCAAGTCCATAAGTCTGATATTAGCCCATTACTCCAATACTAGTCCATATATTCCTCTTCAGACTCATGCACCACATGCAATGATGCTGAATGCAGAAGGATCACAGGTCGGTGGCTGAAAATTCTTGTGTATCCAATGGCGGTAGACTTTCTTCGTGCTGGCTCAGGTCTCTATGTGGCTCTTTTGGCTCTCTGAACAGTGTGAAGGTGAATCAGAGAGAAAGAAGTTGGCCAACTTCCAGGGAGAAAGAGTGGAAGTTCCCAGAATTCTCATGAGAAGGTCAAGCCCACCAGGAAGCATCATGGAGCTTTGACATGAATGACAGGCTAACCTTCACCCCTAGACTAATTTATCAGGTGAATTTGAAATTATGTAACTACTACACCTGCTTTCATGTGAGGTTTTCTGCCCCCATGGATAAATCATGAATTGTCAAAAAAATAAAACAAGCAAACAAAAAATCAATCACTGCGATCGAGTCAATATGGACTCAGAGGGATGCTTATAGGACAGGGTAGAACTGCCCTTGTGAGTTTCCAATTCAGCGTCCAAATTAAGTTCCCATGGTTCAGATGTTTACATATTTTTGCAGTAGTTGATTTCACAGTACATGATTTTACATCTACCCTGTAATTATAATTCATGAAGTGTTGTTTTACTTCCAGTATTGCTGCTTCCAACCCAGTAGCTGCTTTTAACAGACTAGATACTTTCAACACAGCAGCTGCTCTCTACAAAGTAGCTGCTCTCTACACATGTGTTACTGGTAAGCAAAAGCACATTATGGCACTAACCCTGTCACACACACTTGCATTTGTACGGGGTGTATGTGATTGGGTTGGAGTTATGATATCATTACGCCAGTTACTCATATGTGGGTGTTTTTTGCATGTGGGAGGATCTGCCTGGAGACAGATAGAGGATTGGTGTCTTGGTTCCTAAGACCATCAGAAATATGTGTTTTCTGATGGTCTTAGGCGATCCCTGCAAAACGGTGTTTGTCTGGGTATTTTAGAGAAACAAATCCAAAGAAACTCATGTATCAGAGAGAGTTTTATATAAAGGTTAAGTACACATCGAGAAAATATACCAACCCAGTGGTACCCAAGCCCACAAGTCCAAGATTAACCCTTATGTCTGACACCAATCCATTAAGTCCTCCTCCACCTCACAAAATACACACAATGACTGGAGGAAAGCCAAATCAGAGAACATGTAAACATCTCAGTGCTGGAAGGGGTCTGCCACGGCTGCTCCAGGGCTGTATTGGGGTAGGTCCATGCGACTTCTCCTTGGGGATGTCTTGCAGGAAGTGAACCTTGTCAGCTTAAGCAGAGAACTGGCCAAGGCCGCTGCACCCTGGTCCGACCATCACAACGCAAGAGACCTGGGAACTAGAAAGGCAAGGCTCACCGAGTCATTTATCCCTCGGCCCTTCAAACAATCCCACATGTGTTTATCGGCCAGGTAGGCACAATAAACTAATTACCTTGAGTAGTTCGACCTCCAAAGGGGTATCGACCCTCCAAGTTGAGAACCAGTGCTCTATAGGGTTTATATCAGTCTTAAGTGACTGGACAGATGTGAATTGTATGTTTGGGGTCCAGCCTCTAGCGTTGCACCGGAGATAGACCCAAGGTAACAAGGACAATCACAGTTAGCCATGTGTTCAAGAGGAGCATCTCCCCACTCTCATGTCTGAATTCCTAAGGTACTCTCCTCTGGAAACAGCTCCCAGAATGGACTCACTTGATTTGATTTTTCTAAATATAAATCAACCAGTTTTTAGGGAAGAGGCTGAAAAGAATTTATTTCTACATAAGTCCAATGGTCACAAATCATAATATGCTTCATAAAGGAAAGGCAGATGAACCACTCAAGAGAGATTTGAAAACAGTTTCCCCTTGCAAATTAATGGATTGAAACCTGAGGACACAGGCTTGAATGACCCAGCAAACTATAGTGAAGAGCAGTCATTGTGAACTCCAATGAGGCTAACCCTACTCTCTACCCCTGGTTTTTCCAGCTTTCCACCTGACCACTTTTTAGCACTTATTTCATGGAATATATTTGTTTTCCCTTTCCACAACTTTTTACTTTATGCTACTATTTCCTTTCTAAAGCTTTACAGCAATCCCTTTCTCGTTGTTGTTCTACTAATTCTACTACTTCTGCTTCATCTTCGTTTTCTTTTACATTAAGAGAAAATAGAATGGCTCCTACTGGAATTCCTACTAAATCTGTTGCTAAAATCCAAATTTTGTTTGAACAAAATAAACTAAAAACCACAGCAGACCATCCTATTTGTGCTCTCACTTGCACCTACTCCTGGATCCTGGGCCTGTGCTTTTTGGGCCTGAGCACACCCATTACCCTGAATTCCCTTCAGTTCAACCCCAACCCTGTGCTGCAGGGTGGTTTATATGGGAACTCACATTAACTTTCCCTCACTGTGTCTTCTTGCACAGTCATACGCAGCCGGGTCCTCCACGGCCACAGTGCTCAGGTGCAGGGAGAACTGGTTCTTGGATGTGTCTGGGTTGATGAATAGATGATCTCTGAAGGATGGTGTGTATTCGCTAAACCACTCTTACCTGTAGGAGCTCCTTCCTATCCACCCAGGGCCTCTCCCAGGGCTGCCTGATCTGCTCCCAAATAGCGCTGGTTCTGGAGCCTGAGTCCCCAGTGATGGTGCAAGTGTGCGTGAGGGTCTGTGATGCCCTCACCACCTCATGGTCTGACTCCTGCAGCTTCACTTTGGACGGGACACAAGGAGACTTACAAAACAAGTATTAAATATCCCACCTGTCATTAAAACTGCTGTGACCTACTGTATCTCCCTGCCACTGACACGATGGGAGACACAGTACCATCAAAATGAGAAAAAGAATGCAAGCAGACCTTTCTGTATCAGAGTCTCCCTGGTACAGCAGGCTCTGGAATTCTGCTGGTTCCAGAGGGGAATCTTGAGGGTGGGGTGGGTGTTCATATAATTTAAATAATAAACCACACCAGGCTTTTGCTTATGAGTGTTACTGGCTGTTATCAGGGGGTCAGAGGATGACTATTAAGAGTGTGCTAATTGACAGGGCTCACAGCTCCACATGGAAGCTTCTCCAGAGCTGGTTCTTGAAGCACGTTGTATGGCAGTGATATGTAAGCAATGAGAGTGGGGTGGCCCACAGGCATACACTGAATTTATACCCTCCCAGATCCTAATATTTGCAATCATAAAATTATCCGAGTTCCAGTGTACCTTGTATTGTTTGATTTGAAAAAATGCATCCACTAGTGTGTGCATTAATTTATTCATTTGAGTTCTGAGAGCTATGAACACGCCAGTCATTCTTCTGCACTGAGGGAAAATCAGTAAACCACGCAACTGAGCTAGGAAATGAATGATCTCTTCCTCAAAAACTAAACCCACTGCGAGTGCACCTGTCCTGATTCATGGGAACCTTATAAGATTGATTAAAGCTGCTCATAGAAATTCTCTGACTGTAAATAATAACAGGAAAAGACAACCTCATCTTACTTAGGAGGAATGGTTGGCTGGTTTGTGGTGAGCAACCCAATACTTATCCCATTACATCACCACATCTCTGTATATCTTTGTACTAAGAAGCCCATATTAAGGGCTTTTTAAATGTCACTTTGAGAAGCCAAGTGGTGATACTTTCAATATTAGTATATGAATATGAGCCCTGGACTATGAATAAGGGGGTCCATAACCACATTTATGGCCATTCACTTACCTTTTGGAAAAGAATGTTGAAAGTACCATGGACTGGGCTATCAATATAACAAGCAGATCTCTTGTGAGGGAAACATAGCCTGGGAGTTCCTTAGAATGAAGGATGGTGAGACTTAGTTTCATGTACTTGAACATGTTATCATGACACCAGTCCATTGAGAAAGACATCATCAATGATAAAGGGGATCAGTAAAGAAGAAGGTGATGGACTGACACAGTGGCTGTAACAATGGGCTCAAACATATTTATTGTGATAATGGTGTTGAACTAGGCATTATTCAGTTCTCTTTTGCGTTGAATCACTGAGATTTGAAATTGATTCTGTGGCACTTAACATCATCAAAATTAAATGAAAATACACAATATTCTTCCAAAGTTGAATGACAGTGCTGGGGAAAGGATATATGTTTTATTTTCCTTAGCAAAAGGAAATATGTAACAGACTACACTCTTTATAATTGTTCTTATGTGGAATTTCATTTTGCCTTGGTTAAATATTGGTTGCAAAAGTCTTGTCTTCGTATTTATAGAACATTAAGCATCCAAGGTTGTTTGGGTGCAGGAACATAAAGACTCTTAGTGACCCTACATGAAACAGAACTCTCTGAAAGGATTTTCTTTTCTGTAATAATGATGGGATAACCTTATCAGGTCTTTAACCAACTGAGTCACCATGTGGTTTTGAACTGCCAACCTTTTGGCTAGAAGTTGAGCATTTAATCATGCCCACATAGTTTTGTGGTCCAGGTTCTACTACATATAATTTACATGTATCTACTTTTACTTCCTACAGGTGAATATTTATGTGTATGTTGACTGGTCTTAAGACATTATGTAGAGTTCTTCTAGGTCAATACTATTACTATTATTTGTTCCTTGAGTGTTTAATATGGGATTCTGTCCAATGCATTGTGTGATTTTAGTAGTAACCCTGGGCACCGTCTTCAGTGCCAGAAACACCTCCCAGAATTGTGAAAACTAAGAGTGACTCCTGTAATGGCCAAATACCCCATAAGACATATCAAGGAATTGATGCATTTGGGTTATGTTGTGGCAGTTTCATCATCTCTTGTCAACTTGGGAAGGGATGGAGTCTAGCCTGTCAATGAGATCTCAGCTTGATGACTTCATTTGTAGGTGCAAAGGAGATGAATATCTCCCTGGAAGCCAGACCCAGATAGCATCTCTTCTTGTTGAGACATTCCTGTTTACAAAGCCACATGGAGCTACACTGATGCAGCTAGAGCCCTGGAACTGGAGGGGCCATGTGCAGACCCATGACAGTGCTGAGATGCTTCCATCACCATAAGAACCACAAGACTTTCCACCCACCGGCCTGTGATCTACATCATTGCATGTGTTTCATGAATCTGAAGAAGAATTTATAGACTGATATCAGACATAGGGGCTAATATTGGACTTATGGACTTGATCTGAGCTGGGATGTTTTCTTAATATACAAATACTCTTTGATATAAAGCTCTTTCTTACACACATGTGAGTTTCTCCCTGGATTTGTTTCTCTAGTATACCCAGAATAGCACATGGTGTTAGAGAATAATATTAAATCTGTCATGGGCTGCCTGAAGGACAAGCAGGTCTGTCTTGGAGTAAACACATCTTGTTTAATTCTTGTAATCATTCAAATAAGATTGTATCTCACTTATTTGGGCATGACATTAAGGAGAACCAGAACCCAGAGAATGATCTTGTACTTGGTAAAGTAGAATGTCAATGAAAATGTGAGAGACTTTCAATGGGACTGATTGTCCTAAGGCTGCAATGATGAGTCCAAAGAGAGGGATGATTGTAAGGATGGCGCACTTTCGGGCAGTATTTCATCCTGTTTGTATTAGTCTGGGTACTTTAGAGAAACAAATCCAAAGAAACTCATATGTATAAGAGAGCTTTATATAAAGGTAAGTGCACATCAAGAAAACATCCCCAACCAGTGCTGCCCAGGCCCACAAGTCCAACATTAGCCCATACGTTCAACACCAATCCACAAAGTCCATTTCCATCTCAAAAATACATGTATTGACACCGACTGTAGGAGGAAAGCTGAGTCAATTAATGTGTAAGCATCTCAGCTCTGGCAGAGGTCTCAACATGGCTGCTCCAGTATCTACGGTGCATTGGGGTGGGTTCATGTGGCTTCTTCTCAGGGATGTCTTGCAGGAAGTAACCCTTGCCAGCTGAAGCAGGGAACTGGCTAAGGCAGCTGCACCTTGGTCCAACCATCAGAAAACAAGAGACCCGAGAACTAGAAAGATGAGGCTCACCGAGCCATTTAGCACTCTGCCCTTCAATTAACACCACGTGTTTATCCGCTACATTGCACAATAAACTAACCACCTCACTGTTGTTCATGTGATCACTGTGAACTTAAGCCAACTTAAAGATCCCTAACAAAATATTATGCACGTTATTGTAAGTTAAAATTATTACATAAACATATATTTGTGAGTATTTACTGGAATGAAAATATTGGATATGCAGCTGATGGATTGGAGAAAATTTGAGGCTCACATAAGAATTTTATACTGCATTAATATTTTTATAAGGAGTTTTGGTGGCATAGTGGTTATGCATTGTGCTAAGATTTGCATTCACCAGTTTGCAACTACTAGCCACTCCATGGAAGAAAGACAGGGGATTCTACATCAGTAAAAATCAGAAACTCACTATAAATTGGCATTGAAATAATGGCAGTGGGTTTGGTTTTCTTTTAATATTTTTAACTTGACAACAAATGGCACTAGTTAGTATCCTGAATTGGAAACTGAGATCTGAGTACATATTGTTGTGAAGTCTGCCTTTGGGTAGATGGTAAATAAAGGCCATCCCTATAAAAAGAAGTATGGTCAGATGCCTGGAGATTCCCTAGAATCACACTCTGCACAATGGTCCCTAGAGAGGTGCTGACAAGGCGAGGGAACCACAGCTTCTGAGAGGAAAGCATCACTGACCTAAGTCTCTTGCATCTGCTTAAACCATGACCTGATGTACTAAGGTTTGTGTCTGGGCTCACACTGACTTCCCATCACTGTGTCTCTAGCACAGTAATACACGGCTGTGTCCTCAGGATTCACAGAGCTCAGTTTTAAATAAACTTGGCTCTTGGAGGTGGCCCAGGTGATGCTGACTTGGGCCTGGAGAGCTGGATTATAGTCTGTGCTCCCATCACCCCGTATATCACCAACTCACTCCAGTCCTTTTCCTGGGGCCTGGCAGATCCAGTACACACCATAGCTGGTTAAAGAGAATCCAGAGACAGTACAGGTGAGAGACAGGGTCTGTGAGGGCTTCACCAGTCCAAGACCTGACTCATAATTGCACCTTGGCCAGGATACCTGGGTATAAAGACAAACACAGTGAGTCGTGTGCTCAAATGCTGTAATCTCAGACTTCCTGTACGAATCTCTGAAGCACTCACCTCCCAGAGTTGCCACCAGAAACAAGAAAAGCCATACACAATTCATGTTCATGTGGCTGAGATTCATGATAAAGGAATGCTCTCCAGGGTGAGAAGGCATATGACTTTAAGTACATGTATGCTGTGGTTTCATCTGAATGCATATTAGGTATTTGCATGTGGGAGGTGCGGTTGTATGTAAAAAGTTGGAAAGGGCAGAATGGTGGTGTCCAAGTGTGTAATCTAAAAAGACTTTTCCCCAGCTTTGTCTTCCCTAAAAATATGCCAAACATTAGAGGCTATTTGCCAGCGTATTGTGGGAGGTAATTGTTTCCATGGAGAGCCAGAGAAGTGGTCAAACCTGCTCAGTGACATCCAAAGTTAGGCTGCCATCCTGAATCTGAGATCCGTCCATCTTGGCACAGGTATACCCCAATCTCTCCCCTTCCTATTGCCTGTATACCCCTAGATTTTCATCCTCTCATTACTGTATTACCTATAGTACGACCCCTCCCTGTGATGTGTGTCTTTACCTGAAATTAGGGGGCTTGCACACCCTCAAAGGTATATAAATCTTGGTTAGAAATAAAGAATCTCTCTCCCGTGGTGCTCTCCTCTGCGGTCCTCGCTTCCGTGTCCCCTCTCCCCTTGTTCGCCTTCCCCTCACTCTCCTGCCCTCAGGTCTCCCATCTCTATGGGAATCACCAAGCGGGGCTACGGTGAGCATGCTAACATGAAATTTGTCTGATTCCATCATTTTACTCTTTCTTCTATCGCCTGTATTTCTCTATGAGTTTACTATAATCTTTAATTATTATCACTGTACAATTGTGCCTACCAGACCTGGGATGATTTGTGAGGCGCTGGCTACCCTGACAGCCATGGGAGAATACAGTCTTCTCCCTGAGGTCTTCACTCTAGCAATCATACAAACATCTGTGCAGATTTCATGTTTAATGTAGCTTTATGTCATTTCCATCAAAATACCCAGATGTTCTATTGAAATTAAAGACAATCTCTATCCTCACGATATTTAGGTAACAAGACCAGGCCTACCTGAATCTTTCCATACATCTGAACACATAGGGAAACAAGAGTATGTCATCCATAAAGCTCCTTGGCCCTATGATATTTCAGAATATTTAGAAAGGAGTAAAAATACTTTAACCCTATCTTCTAGATTTAGAGTTGGAATAAAAGGTTTCCTAACAATATGGTTATTGTGTGGTTAAAAGAAACCACAGAAATAAGAAAAAGTGCATTTATCCTCTCATGAGTTAGTACCGAGGGTGGGCATTGGGCTCAGTGTATTTTGAGAGGCGCCTGCTAACAGCGAGAGGCGTTTCCTGGACTTACACTGTCTTCCACATCTGTGGGTACCTCAGCAACATTCTTTTCTGGTACTGAGCTTTCAGACTCTTGGTCAGGAGTATTACCTGGAGTTGTCTTTGCAGGTTTCCTGCCATGGGCAGTAGAGCTACCATAGTGGTCAGCACAGCAGTTCTAGCTGACCAGGCACTGCAGTCCTTACCCAGACTCCTGTCTTCACTTCTATCTTCTCTTGGTCCAGAGCTGGTGGGTCCTTAGCATCCATGCAAGTCTGCTTTCTCCCTGAGACTGGTTTTCTGTCTGGACTCACACTGACTCTCACTCACCGTGAAAAGCTTTGGCCATAGAGAATGATACAAGTTGCGAACACTCTGAATTGGTTGCAGTGGAATGAAGTGAGATCAATTCATGTAGATATTTATATAGATATTGTTATGAGATATATGCCACAATAAAATATCAATCAAGAAAGACATTTGCCTGAAAGACAATCAAAGTATTAAACAGAGGTTAGGGTTCATTCTGTCCACAGAAATAGGAACCATACTTAAAGCAGATTTCTATTCAAAGTAATTCAAGCAAGAGAGTTATAGAGTTATTTATTCCATGTTAAAGAAGAAATTGTCAAGTGAGAATTTTTTTATGGGTTTCTGTGATGCGTTTGGGAGGGAATTTTGCAGCTGTTGGAAATTGTTGAACACAATAATAATCTAATGCCATTTGTGTTAGTCTGGGTACATTAGATAAATGATCCACAGAAACTCATATGTATAAGAGAGTTTTATATAAAGGTTAAGTGCACATCAAGAAAACATCCTAACTCAGTGGTACCCAAGCCCACAACGCCAACATTAGCCCATATGCCCAACACCAATCCACAAAGTCTTCTTCCATCTCACAAAACATGCACAATGAGGCCGATGGCAGGAAGAAAGCCAAGTAAGAGAATGTGTAAGCATCTCAGCACAGGCAGGGTCACCCCTCAGCTGTTCTAGCACTCAGGGCTTCATGGGGGTAGGTCCATGCAGCTTCTCTTAAGGGATGTTCTTGCAGGAAGTGAGCCTTGCCAGATGAAGCAGGGAACTGTCTAAGGCAGCTGCACCCTTGTCTGACCATCAGAAAACAAGTGACCCTAGAACTAGAAAGGCGAGGCTCACCAAGCCATTTATCCCTCGGCCCTTCAATTGACCCCATAAGTGTTTATCGGCCAGGTTGGCACAATAAACTATGTACCTCTCCATTGAATTATGTATGAGAAGAATGTTGAAAATATTATTTTGTAGCACATATATGATAAAAATAACTTAGAATATGACATAGTTTTCATTTTTTACTCACAATTAGAAACTGATGGAGAGTGTTGCTGGTACAACATTTCAAAAGACTAGCTAAAATATTCAATCAGAAAAGAGATTATGATATAAGCCAGAAATTTGAATTTATAAAAAGTGTTAGCAATGGAATAAATATTCTTTATTTAATATTTTATTTATTGTCTCACTTTTCCTCCAAAACTGTTTTATTGGGAGCAAATGCAGTTGTCATATCCATCCGTAGTTCAAGTGCATCAAGCAGTATTATACAACTGCTACCCCAATTAGCTTGAAAACATCATCTTCCTTTCTCAACTAGTGGCACCATCTCCCTTTATTCCACCACCACCACCACTCCACTGTAGTCCCAGAAACCCTTATTCTACTTGCTGTCTCTTTATGTTAATCAATTCTGGCTTTCATCTACCATCAAAAAGAAAAACATATCGCTGAAATTCAAGAATGCTATCCCCCAATGACAAAATACATGAGATAAACTCCAATAAGAATTTAAATTGAGGAAGCAGGCAGTCCAAGTGCAGTCAGCAGCCCTTCCTCGGAATCCATAACAGACCTAGGTGTGCTTCGGATGTGTCAGTCTGGCTACTGGAATGTGAGGATCTTGTCAGTTGACTGCCTTTCTCAGAATATTCTGGATCCAAAAGCACTCTTTAGTAGCTGGTGTCCTGCAACACGCCCTGTGGCTCATGCTGAACACGCAAACTGCTTGTCATATGCATGATATTGAATACAGCAAGAAACAACAAAAAACACCTACTCCCTGCCTTCAAGGAGATTTCAGCTCACAGCACAGCCTTATTTCTCTATGTTTGCTGTTCTTCAACTGCAGCACAAAGGAGGGATGCTTGCAAACCTCCCTCCCTGCACTGGCCACAGAGTGAAACCACTGGCTGTGAGGACTGCTGCCTACTCTGATGGTGAGCCGGCTCTGTCTCTTCTCTGTGAGCAAACTACTGTTGCACACAGAGCCTGTGTGTGAGCTGAGCTTTTGTCAGTGACTTCCGACACTGGTTTAACAGAAATCAACAGTTATATGTGTGCAGTACACAAGAAGGGGAGTAATTCAACCTGAAGGGAGAATAAGGTTATTTTTATAAAAGAACCTTGTAAATTGAAGCACAATCAGGAAAAATATATTTAAAAGGAAAACCATTAACATGTTAATAAAGATTTTTAAAATAATATAAAAGATGTCACAGAAAAGGATGATATAATTAAAATGAGAATACGATATATGAAGTTTTGTGGAGACCAGGATGATGGAAAAAATAGAACAATTTTTAAAAATAGAACAATTCCTGATAATAATATGAAGTATGATTAAACACAATGCAGAATACACAGAAAACAAATTAATGGACATAAATAAACAAAACAAGATGCAAATTCAGAAATTCGATAACTATAAGCCATTGGCACCGTTGAATCCCGAATCACAGTGATTCTAGGACAGAGTAGAACTGCTCCGTAGGGTGTCAGACACTGTTAATCTTTTGGAGGAGCAAACAGCCTCATCTTTCTCGCTTGGAGGAGCTGGTGATTTCAAACTACTGACATTGAACTTTGCATCCCAATGCAAAATAGATAAAAAGATGGCAAAATGAAAACCCGTGTCAGGGGAGGCTAAGAGTTAAGTGAGAAAGCCCTAATTCCAACAGGAAATCCTCCCTGTCATCCACCTGTGCCTGTCTAAGGCTGGGTTCTCTGCGCCCCCTGCTGCCCAGTGTCTTCCCTGCAGGGGAGGTTTGTGTCTGGGCTCACACTGACTTCCCCTCACTGTGCTCCTTGCACAGTAATACGTAGCCGTGTCCTCAGCGGTCACGGAGCTCAGCTGCCGGGAGAACTGATTCTTCGATGTGTCTCTGGTGATGGAGAGTCGGCTTTGGAAGGACCACCATAATCTATGCACCCCATCCACTGCAGCCCCTTCCCCGAGGTCTGGCGGATCCAGCTCCAACAGTAACCACTGCTTGTTATGGAGAAACCAGAGACAATGCAGGTGAGGGACAGCTTCTGGGAGGGCTTCACCAGTCCTGGACCCGACTCCTGAAGCTGCACCTGGGACAGGACGCCTGCAAATTAAAAAAAATATATATTCCATGTCAGTCACTTGAAGTCATAACTATCTCCATAGACCCAGGTCGGATATCTGAATCTCTCACCTTGGGGAACTGTCACCAGGCACAGCAGAACACACAGCAATAGCATCTTTAGACCACAGCTCTGTTTCCCAAGAGACCCACAGCCCTGTCTGAAGAGAACTGATAGTTTTCCCACCCCAAGGGTGAAATTGTACCGTAGTGCCTGAAAGATAATTTGCATATGAGGGAGTCCTGTCCTTATAAACAGAAAGTGATAGAGGCCAGGCCCCCCTTTATCTTCTGAGCCCATGGTACGGTAACTGTTTGAACTCATATGTTAAGCAGGGACCCTCAGTTCTTGCTTCAGCCCCATTAACACTTTGGCAGAGTTGGGGGGTTGGGTGTTTCCAGTTTGTTAGGAGGATGCACATCCACACCCAACGTACATGGTTCTATCTCAACCATGTCACCCATGCACTCCCTCTGCAAAGGGCCAAATTACTGGTGCCTCAGCCATTGTTATCTGAGTCTTTGCCGCTGGAGTTTCAGCCACAGGTGTGGGCCCTTTGGCGTGGACCGCCTCTCTCCTCTCTGGCTCCTCCCCGAGCCCCGCCCCAAGCCGGCCAGGCCCCGCCCACCCCCTCACCAGGCGCCTGTGCTGGCATATCAGCAGAAATGGGCGGGGAAAGAGCTGCCTTGAGAGGAAGTGAAGGCAGACCCCTACCCCTCTCTGACCCCGCCAGCTCCTCCCACCCCGGGTCACGCCCAGACAGGGCCGGAAGTGGCGGTGTCTTATTCTGAACTGCAACTCACTGCAAGGATTCCACTGTCGGTACTCTGCTTGGGGTGCCAGAGAAGCGCCCACAGCCTGAGCACCCTGTTGCCGGCGCTCCCAGGTGGGAGGCTCTGGGCTCCGGGACATGTATGTGGGCGGAGGCTATTTTAGTCCAGCTGACTAGGGTGCAAGCGCCCTTTCTCTCCCCCAGGAACCCTGCCAGCGCTTCTCTTGGTGAGAGGTGGGCGGGTGTCCCTAAGGCCAGTCCTATTTCCCCGCTTTCGGATTGGGTGGGGTTCATGGTGGGAGTCCCTGTTGGAGAAAGGGGATCACGGCTGGGGTTTGGGGGTCCGGGTTCCCAGATTTGTTGCTTTGTGAGTTTCCTAACCCCCCTCCCTTGTTTCCTTCCACACAGCGATGCCTGCTCCCCGAGACTCCTTGCACCTCCTCAGCTCAAAGGTGAGCCCCGGGGTCTTGTTCTGCTGACCTCCCTCTGGACCCGATCAGAGTCTGTTCTAGGCACCAGATTTCTTGCTGAGTTCGTGACAGAAACGTCTTCCCTGGCTTTAAAATATTGGTCGCGGCCCTTTTTTTTCTTAACCCCTTGTTTAGAATTCTATCTATATATTACTATGGTTTTTTAAACCATTCCCATTTCCTTTCCTTGGTATTCTTTATTGCTTCTGTTGGGTTCAGTTTGTGAAGCACAGAAGGAGTGGATATCTGGAGAGGAAATAACATGCGATGGTTTGTAAGGATGTCTGGGTGGGGTCAGGGTTGGTGGCTGGCGGAGTTGGGGACTAAGAATGAAGGATTGAGGGGACTGAACACTAGAACTGAAAGTGACTAATAAGCCTTTTTAAAGGCGATTTAATCATGGTGGGAAAATAGACAATATGAAATCGATTGTGGTAATGATTTTGCAGTGCTTAAGATGGCTGAACTATGGAATTGTGGGAATTTGTGGGATATGTGGATTCAGTGCCCCAAAAAGTGTTAAAGAAAAAAAGAAAGTTCTCCATCATAAAAGCAATCTAACTAAACTATGCACAGAAGAATCAAAAAAACAAACTGAAACAAAGAAACAAAAAAAAAGTAATGCTAAAGTACTTGATTTCTATTTTGGGGATGAAAATGGAAGTGACCCTGAAATGGGCCCTTGGGTTATGAACGTTGTGAGGCTGAAGGACAATTTACTTTACTAGAGTGCAGCGAGAGCTGGCCAGCCTGCCTGCAAGGCAACAGCAGGCGCAGTTGCCAGGATGTCCCAGGCTTTGATGGTGGAGCAGTTTGGAATGTGCCAGTTGAGATGCCTGGTAGGCGATGAGCCCACAGTTGTTGATCAACGAGTGCACGATGTCCATGGCCCTGAATGAGATGCTGAAGTCCAAGGGGACTTACTGGAGCACCTTGTGCACATACACAAGAGTAAGTCTCTGCTGCTGCACTGGCATTTCTTACAGTGCTCCCTCTGAGCCTTAGCTAGAGTCTCCATGGACTTTTCAGGGTCAAGTGGGTTGTTTGACTGGGACAGTACACCTGGCAAAGGTAATGTAGGTGTCTTAAGGTGAGCTGAGGGAGGACAGAAACCTCCCCTGGAGCAGAAGGGCTAAAGCTTGCTGGATCTTGATTTTCAGGAATATAGACTGTGAAAGCAGGACCTCCAGATTCCTCTGACCTTTTGGGTTTTCAGCAGGAATTGCTGGAAAAGTTACCACAGGGATAACTGGCTTGTGGTGGCCAAGTGTTCATAGTGATGTCACTTTTTAATCCTTCAATGTTGGAATGATTTGATCTGATCTCCCCTGTAAGATGGGGGTGGAGAGAGAAGGGCTGGGTTAGAGGAGAGAGGAGGGAGGACAGAGGAGCGGAAGGAGGAGAAAGAGAGAGATTGGAGCAGCTTCCACACACCCTGATGGCCCCTAATCTCGATTCCCAGGCTGCCCCCTGCCCGACAAGGTGGGTATACCAGCCACTGAGTGGGGACTTAATTGTTTTTCTAGACACTACGTAGGTGGTCGACTGGTAGATCCTATTAGGAAAACACGTTGGAGATGCTCACATTGTGCACTGTGTGTCAGCATGCCAGTTGGATCCCTGGCCCACTGTCGGCGCTCTCCAACCCTGGGGTCCCCAGGCTCTCCCTCCTGTTCTCACAAACTTTTAAATAGTTGAGTTGGATTCCATTTTAGTTTCTTAGATCTTATCATCGTTTCAAAATGTTTCACAAAATGTCTATTTTCAATTCTATTTTTTTACTTACGTGATTTTTGTGTGTACATATGTGCATGTGTGTGTACCATGCACACGTTTTTGTAGTATCCTTTTGGATCACCACTAAGGAGGTCGACCAGTAGTCTTGTTCGGAAATATGTGTGCTACCTGCCAAGTGCGTATATAAATCCACTATTCCTGTTTGTGCCCATTTTAGCCCTGCAGCCGGGCTGGCCAGCTCACTATTCGCTAGCAAACAGCATCACCTCCTCCTCCTCTTGTGTTTTAGGAGGGTATCGCTGTGTTGGAAAGATGGTCAGCATCTTAATATATAAGAGTTAATAGTTTGGGAGTTGGAGATTAGCAGTTAATCACTAGGGATTTAAGTACCAAATTATTTTTGAGTGTTGAAATGTAGCCTACAACTTTTTTACATTTACTAGCTATAGCATTTATCACCTATTTGGCATCTTTTTATATGAAATCATCAATTTATGATGAAGAAGGAATTTTCATTTGTTTCTGGAAGTTTTTCTTCCTTTTATTAATTCTTTTTTTCTGATTAATCTAGCTAGTACAATTTTTAATATGAGTGGTGGAAATGGACACGTATGTTTATGCTGATTCTGAGGTAGTGTGAATTTTTTCCTCTTCTACATGTGAAATTTGCAGTTTTTTTCATGAATGTGTATTAGCATATTGGATTTGACCTATTTCATGTTAGATTTGTAGTTGTTTTTAACGTGAAAAGCTTTTGACTTTGTTTAGTATGTATTCTGTGTCTATTTAGATAATTGACTTTCCCCCCCATCAGTAGACATATTTGAGTGTTTATTTTCTTGTGTTAATTCAGTTCTGGGATGAATTAGAATTAATCATGATACATACTTATTTTAATATATTATCTGTCTCAGTTTCCTGCTTTTAATGTAACTTTTTCATTCAGATCCCTTATCAACACTGGTCTACAGTTTTCTTAAAGTATCATTATCTGACATTGGTCTCAGGTTACTTCTGGTCTCATAGATGGTGTTACTAAGTACTCTCTCAAAACTATTGTTATGTTGGAACCCAATAAGTTGAACTTAAACAACAAAACAGTAAAAAAAAGTGTTTATTCATCTTTTGTGAATACTCTGCCAAAATTTTTAGTTTTCATGTATCATACAGTTAGGCTGGAAGTTTCTCATGACATTTTATTTTGATTCAATTGATTATAGACCTTCTAAACATACTGAAATCCAGTGAGTTAACTATTGTCAGTCTCTTGCTCTGCTAGATCTCTGATCTTCCAGCTGAACCCTCAGTGTACAGGACTACATGATTCACAGTTTCCTTGAAAGACAAATAGCTACTCAAAACTTAGTGACTTTGGTGTATGTGCTTGGCTGGGGAGCCAATGGGGCAAAGCTACCATCTGTGGGATTATGACTGAACGCCTCTAAGTCAGAATCCCGCCCAGGAGGAACGATACGGCAGCGCCGCGGAGCCTCGGTTGGCCTCGGATAGCTGGCGCTCCGCCATCCCCGCCGGCAGGTGGGCCACGAGCGCATCCACCTCGGCGGGCCGCGCGCTTGCCCCCGCTGTGCTTCGGAACCGGGGTCTGGTACAGAGTGCCCCACGTCCCGGGAAACGGGTTGCGGCCGGAAAGGCGGCCGCCCCCTCGCCCGTCACGCACCGCACGTTCGTGGGGAGCCTGGTGCTAAACCATTCGTAGACGACCTGCTTCTGGGTCGGGGTTTTGTACATAGCAGAGCAGCTCCCTCGCTGTGATCTATTGAAAGTCAGCCCTCCACACAAGGGTTTGTAAAAAAAAAAAAAAAAAAAACTTAGTGACTGTGCTGCCCTTAGACTAGAGCTCATGTTTGTGAAAATACTCTGCCATCTGGCATGCTGTGAGGCCCTTAGAGAACTGCCTTCAGCTCACCAAAAGAATGGATTAATGAGGGGTAGGAATGCCTCAGTGATTTCGTTGTCACCTTGTTTGTTCCAATTTTATTAACTGAAGAAACCTCTTCCCTTTTTTAATGAGAGAATTAATACCTTATGTAAACACACACTAATGTCTTTGTGTTTGTGCTGGATGCATATTTGTGGATTCTGAGACTGTTATGTCAGCTGTCATTGAGTCAATTCGATTTCACAGGGACCCATTGCACAACAACAAAGCACTGCACTCTCCTGTGCCATCCTCACAATTGAGGATGAATGTATGTTTTTAAAATTTTAATTAATTAATTTATTTTAACTCATTTTATTAGGGGCTTATACAGCTTGTATTACAATCCATGCATACATCCATTGTGTTAAGCACATTTGTACATATGTTGCTATCAATTGTTTTTAAAAAATTTTCTTTATACTTGAGCCCTTGGTATCAGCTCCTCGTTTTTTTCCTCCCTCATGAAGCCATGATAATTTATGTTTTTATTGCTTTTTCGTGTCTTATATTGACAGATGTCTCCCTTCCACCCCTTTTCTGTTGTCCATTCCTGAGAAGGAGTTATATGTAGATCATTGTGTTTATTTCCCCCTTCACCCCCCACCTACTACTTACCCCCCTGGTATTGCTACTCTGATTATCGGTCCTGCTGGGTTTTATTTGCCCTTGATTCCCTGTGTTTCTAGCTCTTATCGGTAACCATGTGCTTTCTCTAGTCTAGCCAGAATTGTATGGTAGGTTTGGGTTCATGATAGTGGGGCGGGGGGGGGGGGTTGGGGGGTGAGGGAGCACTAAAGATGTAGAGAAGAGTTGTATGTTTCATTGGTGCTATACTGCACCCTAACTGGCTCTTCTCATCCTTTCACCTTTTCTGATAGGTTGGTTTATTGTGCCAACTTGGGCAATAGGAACATGGTATTAATAATGTTGCAGTTTGATGGGAGGGCAAATAGATAAATGGCTAGGCAAATCCTGCCTCTCTCTCTCTCTCTTGCTCCCTTCTGATCAGATCAGGGTGTGCCTGCTAGTTCTCTGCCCCAACTTGTGAGCTACACTAACAGTGGGACTGCCAACCTGTGGATCATGTCGCTAGAACTTGAGATTCCTTCGATAAGTGGTTCATCATGTTGCTGGTTTATACATCACTTGAGCTTGGGACTGTTGGATCCTATTGTCTTGCTGACTGTTGATGACCTGACCTTCTGTTTGCTTCCTGTGTCCACACTGCCTGCATTGCCCTACATAAGACTCACCTGTCTGCTTCCTTGACCTTGGACCCAGGGGCTCTCATGAGTTGAAGGATTTCCAGTATATTAAATGTTTCATGGAAGTGAGATGAACTGAGCACTTTGTACAGCTGTGTGGACTAATTAGCTGCTATATTCTTTTGTGCTTTATATGTCTATCCATTATATATAATACATAATAATATATAATGATTATATATATTATATAGAATGATTTTATATATCATGATTATACATAATATATATAATAGATGTATACAGCACATAAATATATATACATATATATGTATATATATTTACAAGTGTCCTGGTTTAGTTTATAAAATACCCTTCTGTAAGGGGGTGTCCACTTGCCTACAGATGGACTGTATGTCTCATTCCATACTCCCCCTCTTTCACATTAATAGGATTTTTTGTTTTGTGTCTCTGATGCCTGATCCCTGATCCTATTGATACCTCATGATCACACGGGTTTGTGTGCTTCTTCCATGTGGAGTTTGTTGCTTCTCAGCTAGATGACCTTTAGGACCCCAGATGCTATTATTTTGATAGGCAGACAGCATCAACTTTCTGCACCATTTTGTCTTAATTGATTGTGTCAGGAAGCTGAGCATCACAGAATGCCAGGTTATTAGAGCAAAGTCTCCTTTCATTGAGGGAGTACTGGAATAGAGGTCCAATGTCCGTCTGCTACCTTAATACTTAACATTTAAATATATGTACATAGATTTATTTCCGTTTCATCATATATATTTAAATATGCAAATGACTGTATTTAGAAATTTATAAATGCCCTTTGTCTCCTAGTACTTTCCTCTATTTCCTTTTACTTTCCTCTTGTCCCACTATCATGTTTGGCATTCATCAGTTTTCAGTAATTCCTCTCATTACATTGCCCTTGATCACGCCCTACCAGGCATCCCAGACTATCTTCGACATTGATTTTAGGATTTTAGATTACTTGTGTCCTTGACCCCAGGTTAACAACCACTTCCTTTCCCCCGCTTCCCCGTCTCCTGTATCCCCCCCCAGAACCATCAGCCCCATTGTTTTCTCCTCTGGTGTGTTTATCTTGCCTATCTTATCTAGATAGACATGCAAAGACAATAGTAAGCACAAACACAAGACAGAGCAAAACAAACAAAAAACAACTATTGGAGAAAAAGAGAAAAGACAAGAAATCGTCCCAGGTTTCTTTTCTGACCATTAAGAGTATTTTACTATCGGTTGAGTTTGATGTGGTACCATGCCTTGGCCACACACTCTATTTTTTTATTTCCCGGGCACTTCATTGCTTTGCTCCCCTTGCTGCTCTGTTGCATGCCCTTAGCATTTTGCCCCAGTGTGGTGGAGTCAGATCGAGCACATTTCCCACACTGTGCCACTAGTGTTGTCCCTCAAAGTGCTATGGGTCATTGAGGGATGTTGTGTCTTGTGGTGTGGCTGGGCCTATGGTCCTCTCTGTGCATTGGCCAATTTGAGCAGGAATATCATGCTTGGGGTTTGGTGGGCCGTGATGTGAGGGTGAACAAATTGTCGCAATCACTTTGTTAATCAATTTAGTAGAGGGATTCATGTTTTTCACTGCCCTTCGTCTTTTGCAAACAGAATATCCTTTTCAAGGAATGATGTTTTCTGATAATATGTCCAAAGTATATAATATGAACTCCCACCATCCTTACCTCTAAGTAGCACTCTGTCATTACTTCTTCCAAGACAGACTTGTTTGTCCTTTGCCTGTCCATGGTAAGTGAGATATTCTTGACCAGAACCACAATTCTAATGCATTCATTGTTCCTCAGCCTTCCTTTGTCCATCTTTCAAATGCACATGAAATCAATTGACAATAGCATGTTTTGGTCAGGTGAACCGAGTCCTCGAGGTAATATCTTTTCCTTTCAATACTCTAAAGAGGCATAGTTCAGCAGATTTAGCTAATGCAGTGTAACTATTGATCTCTTGACTATTATTTTCAGTATTCAGGGTTTTTGTTTGGTCTTTTTTCCATAAGCTAACCAATTTTCTGGAAGGAGTTAAAATTTACTCAAGCTTTAGATTAAGAATTTTGATACATGAGAGGCTGTCAGAGCCAGCCGACTAGTCAAACAGTCCTGAAAGGGGGAGTGATGATTAAGGAAAAAGGAGAGACAAAAAGTATTGGGAGGGCAACAGGGAATACTGAAGCCTGGAGTTTATTTTACATATTTTTTTTATCCATGCAGATACAACCGGGGTTAATTATCTCATTGTTAAGCAACTACATTTGATACATTTGCATACTTCCTTGTTCTTGTTTTTAAGTGTCTATTCTAAACATAAAGTCGCAGAAGAAATCAGCACACAATGATACATAGGTCATGAGAATTCTGTCCTTTCAAGGCTGAGTCTTAATGGCCTTCAACATCTCCCCCTTTTCTATTTACTGAAGGTGTCTTTACTCAAAATGTCGGCAACTGACTGTGCCTGTCTTAGGTTGTGGAGTCCTCAAATCACCCTTACCTGTCATCAGTCACAGTCCTGTTGGTGACTATGACCCGTCTTAGTTTGGGAAACTCAGACTCCATCTTACGCATCTCTGACTAACCAGCCTCCGTCTTACACCCCTGTTTGGGGAGGGGGCAAAGTGCACAGGTGTACTTCATGAAGCTTTGTTCTTAAGTCCAATAATTCAACCATAACCCTGTGCAGTATCATAGGGAGTATGCATGAGATCAACAATACACACACTCCCGCTCTGACTGGAGACATAAGCATGTGAGGTAGGCCTCTGAGATTTCCTAATGAAGGGAAAGCAACTCAAAAATGCTGGAGCCAATCCTCAGCAAGTTTAGCGGCATCAAAATCAAGAGACTTAGCATATTTTATGGCTAATATTTTTTGATGGAGTTGTAATAAATCTAAAGACTCATTAGTATTGTGCTATATACCTTGAAGATGGTTCTTCACTTTAATCCAGCTATACTGACTGTTATTGTACTATTTAGGTGTAACACAGATCCATGTACGTACAGCATGGCACTGTAGACTAGACCTGGCCTTAAGCCCTTGCACCTCATCTCCTAAATACATGACCATGTCATAAAGAGCATTTACTTTTTGTTCTAACTTCCTGTCTATATCTTCTTGAGTTCCCAACACAGTAGTCACATTTTTGGATAATTCATTTACACAGTGGGCAGTTTGTATGATTTGTGAAAGTACAATTGCTGCAGTAGTAGCAGTAGCACCTAAACTTAGTATATCTAAAATACTTGCTATAAGCAAACCTACAAAGCACATGGGTCTGGTTAATGCTTTTCAATCTCTTCTAATACCTGTAACCCTCTTTCTGAACACCAAGCCCCAGTAATATTCACTGGTAGCATAACAAAAGAAGATTGATACAAAATGGCGATGATAATATCTTCAGGGGACCAGGTAATAAAAGTAGGCAAATTACAATTATTACAAGACATGTTAAACTTAGAATCATCATGATCTATAGTAATATTCCCTGCCAAAAGTACATAAGGCGATGGTACGCAGGCAGTAACATTTCCCTGCGGTCTGGAGGAAGGGCCCATAAGCTTCGTGTCCACTAAAGCAGCCCCTATTTTCCACCATTGAATTTGTAGAAAACCCGAGTCTGACCACCAAAGTCCTGCAGACAGCCCCCTTTCCCATTCAGCAGTGTTTTTTTTTTAGAATTGTCCTGGTTGCGAGACCAAGCTATGATATATAATTCCTTTGAGATATTATACCTGATGGGCTTGTCCGTGAGACACAATCTCTACAATACGCTTTTATTCTTTTGAGTCTCTAGTCCACAAGGGGAAAAAGACTGCGGAGTGGGTGAGATTACATTTCCTTCACTTTGTACAGGGAGAGCATGAGTCATTAACTCACACCTTGATTTCCGGATCTTCCCAGACAGGAGGATGTAAGAAGGGTAAATCAGGAACAGAAGCCTATACTGCTCACTGAGCAATGTCCTCAGAAACACACCGAGGCAAATTACCATCCGCATGGTTTGCAAACCGCACCAACTCTTCAGGCAGCCACCGTGCTCCATCAGCATCCTGTGTAAAAACACAAACATGCCCTCGTCCCCATATTAATTCCGGTTCGGGGCCAAGCCTTGAGGCAAAACAAGCCAATGAGATCTCTTCATAGGCTCTTTGAAGTTGGTGGAAGGGACGCTAAAGGCAAATCTTTTACAATCATTTGGATCCAAGGGCATGGTATAAAAACAATCTTTTAAATCTAAAATGATCTCATATGTATTGGCTGGAATAGCAGAGGGGGAAGGGAGCCCAGCCTGCAGGGACCCCTTAAGTTCCATAGTATTATTAACCCTCCTTTACTGTTTTTCCTTACAAAGCAGCTGCTGTCGCAAGCCCCTGAGTAAAGAAAGGTCCAATGTCCGAGAATAGTCTGATATATTCGGACATGTTGCTCTTTTTTCTAAAAGGTCTCAGCACTGCCTGGCATTTTCAAAAGCCAATTGTTTCCATTCTGTGAGGGCAAGTACCGCGATGGAGAGTGTATCTAATAAAGATTGAGTAAAAGGGTACTCGGGACATATTGGTCACAAGCAACCTTGAATTCTTTTAGCTGTTTGAAAGGAATAGGAGTATGATCTCTCATCAGATTACCCTGGGCATCCTGTCACTCAGTTACAGGGAACTGCATACTGAACTCCCCTATATCCTCTCCTTGTTTTGCTGCATGTGCGGCAGCACTAAGCATAGATCCTTTCCTGGAGCCCCAGTCACAACCAGTGCTGCAACTGGCAAGTCTTCTAGAAAAGGATTCCTTTCACTGAATGCACTCTGAAGCCTCTGAAATACCTTGGCCCCAGTAAGTTTTGGCACCCATTCATGGGACTCTATCTCAGAGTGCTTTTCTATTAACTTGACTTGCATTTCCCTCATCTTTGCTGCTAATGATGCATAAGCTTCCTCCCAGCCCACCACCTTTGTTTAATCTGGGCAGGACTTCTGAGTATCTTGCACCAGGTTTTGATTCTCAGGTTGAAGTGCCTCGGAGGCAGCGAAAATACCCAAATCCTCATCATGATAATGTGCCACCTTGTCCTCTAAGGGCTCCACATCGCCTGGGTCAAGGGGTTCCTCATCCTTGCTTTCAAAGCCCTCCAGTTAACTTTTCAGTGACTTCAGTGGTTGAGGAGGAGGCAGAGGCGCAGAAGGAAGTTTACTTTCACTTTTGTTTGAGCATGCAAATTGGTGTTCAGGCTAGAGTCCCTCATGCCTATGGTACAGGCTATCCCTAACTAAATCCCATAAGCTAAACGTGTCTATGGGAACCTTCTATGTCCATTAGTGGTGTAGTGATCTTTTAACCATTTCCCTACTTTTTGCCAAGTTTCAATATTTACAGTCCCTTCCTCAGGAATCCAAGGACATACCTTAACCACAAAATCTAAAAACTTCTCTATTCTTTGGTAGCTTACTTTTGCTCCTCTAGCTTTTATCATATCTTGAAAAATATTTACAAAAATCTGTTTGCTATTTCCTTGCCCCATTTTTCTCCCAATAGCTACTCACGTCACCACCAATCTCTTTGTGTACACCTTTGTAATCCACGGTGTCCTTCACTTTGTCCCCCGTTTTCAGTGTCCCTGGTTTGGGCGCCACTCTTGTCCAAGCCAGCCCATGAGTTGAACAGTCCTGAAAGAGGGAGTGAGACAGAATTTATTGGGAGGGCAATAGTGAATACTGAAGCCTCGCGTTTATTTTTCATACTCCTTTTAACCATGCAGAAACAACCTGGGGTTAATTATCTCATTGTTAAGCAAGCATATTTGATACACATAGCAACTCTTGTGACCTATTTTCCCAGAGCTTGCACACGTTCTTGTTCTTAACAGTCTGTTCTAAATGTAAACTCACAGAAGAAATCGGCAAACAGTGACACATAGGTCTTGAGACTTCTCAGCCGTTTCAAGGCTGAGTCTTTATGGCCTTCAACAAGGGTCCTAGAATCCAACCTTGTTCTTCAACCTGCCTGCCCCGGAGCTCTGAAATTGGAACCTGGACTTATAACATAGGGGAATGGTGAGCCTTATATTCCACATATGCATGATGAGTGGGTAGGAGAAATTTTATGAAATGTGTATTTCTCTAGTAGGCTGATTTGCAGATTAGTTTTATAGGGGCACTAACCTACACCTCTGTCAGATAACTGCCACTTCACACCTCCTTGCCTTAGAAACTCACTGGTGCTTGCAAAAGGCCAATGGTAATGATATCCAAGTAGCCACTCAGGCTAATGCCTCCCCACTTGATCGCAGCACAGCCTCTTCCCTCCACACTCATTTTGTCTTCCTACCCCTTCAGCCTCCTGGTGGAGCATGTTTTACAAGCTCATGCCCACACACTAGCTATCCACCCTCTTCCTAGAAGCCCAAGTCTATGGATGGGACATCCTAGAATACAAGTGAATAAGCCCTTTCCAACAGTTTGTGTTGTTTGTCATCAGTTGAACATTATTTAGAGAGCTTGAACCTCATGCTCTGGGCAAAGATGACGGAAGATAAGTTATCTCTTTCCTTGATCCATCTCATTTACCTTCAAGCTTCTGCCGTCACCTTGGCTCTTGGCATTACCCATTTACCTACAACTAGGCATTCTTTGAGTATAGCATGCATCCTTTTACAAAGGCTTTATCATTGCCATCTGTAAACACAAGAGCTGCAGAGAGGAGAAAATAAGCATCCCCCTTGGCCTGTTTCCTAGTTAAGGCTGTCTCTGCATTGACCAGCTCACCTCTAGGATTTGCTGTTCATGTCCCTCTGTCTCTTATTGTCCACTTCAAAAAGAAGTTTCACTGATTAGCACACTCTGCTGTGCATATTACTATGGGCCTCTAATGGATTCCCCCAGCCTAATTCATTTCTTAACACTCAGTAGATTATTCAAGGAGATGCGAGCTCATAAAGTTTGATGAAGAGCCCAGATGAGTTGGAGTGAACACACACTAGCAGGAAACTCACAAAATGACATTTGTATTCTAACAGTCATATTAACATACACATGCATATTGTGAACAAATTAGCACATCTACTACAACTAACAAATCTTCATATAATACCCTCAGATTAATAAATACGCATGCATTTACTTAAGAAAAACCACAAAGACACACTAAAATATACTAGAATTATAATAATAAAATAAATGCAGAACAGACTACAAGTTCTGTCACATTGTATAACATCTTAAGGCAATGTGCTAGCACACACAAAACACACAGACATAAAGTGCATACAAGAACATACACTGAGCTACAAGAATGTGGAGGTCTGTGGTAGGAACATTTTCTCTGCAGGTAGAGGAAATAGGTACCTAATTTAACTAATCCTTCTTAGGCTCCACTACATTTCTCCCCTGAGGGCCCCTTTTATCTGTGGGCTTTCAGTGACCCCTGAGCCCAGCCATATCCCTGTATTGGTGTTTGTGTCTGGGTTCCCACAACCTTTCCCTCTGTGTGTCCGACTCAGAAATACACGATCGTAACTACAGCAGTCACACTGCTAATTGAGGGAAAATCAGTTCCTGGTCATGTCTCTAGAGAAGGATATTCTGCTCTCAATAATATGTGGAGGCATAGCCACCCACAGAACTTGAAGGGAACCTGTGGGTGCCCTGTGCAGAATAGGACGTGTATAGCCCATGCACAAGGGGACATAGGGCACGAAGGGAGGTGAGTTCTGTGGAGGTACCTTGAGACTAAGCATAAAATGTGTCTTGTCTCCCTTTTCCCACTCTTGTATCAATATTCACAACTACCGAATTAAACAAACAGCCTTTGGAGAAAAAAAAAACGGACTCTAAAATCAGTCTGTGGTGGACAAGGGCAGACAGGAGGTGTGAATTAATAAAATGAATGAACTCAGAGAAGAAAGTCTCCGATTGGATGAATGGAGACAGGCGACTTGATATAGGATTGGGCTACTGGTGGTAAGTTCTTGTAATATGTTGTCTGGAAAAATATATATATACACACAAGCTAATAAAGTGAGATCCTTTGCACAGCAGGGACTGTTGTCCCAGGGAAGGAGGGAATACAGGAGGGGTATTGAATGCAAGGCATAAAGAGCTTGATGAAGCAGATGATGTGAACAGAATTCATCCTAGATGTAGGAATTACCAATTATATGGGAAATGTGGCGCGATTCAAGGGGAAAACGAAACAGAAACTAAGTTCAAAATCATCCTATCGTCACAGGGAGATTGGGTGAGTGTTTGAGAAAGACGTGAGGAGATGCACTGATTCCCTGAGGGATACCGAGAAGGAGAAGAATCCCCAGACACAACAGGAAGCCAGTGGTGAAGCTCCATCTGCACCTGCTCCTCAGTCTGAGACCTGTGCTCTGGGTCCTGAGGGCCCCTGCAGCCTAACCTCTTCCACTAGAGTACATTCGTGTCTTGGTTAACTCTGACTTCCCCTAACTGTATGCGTTGGTCTGGGTAGATTAGAGAAACAAATCCATAGACACACGCATATTGTGTATAAGAGATTTAATATAAAGGGCAATTGTACATTAAGAAAGCATCTCAACCCCAGTTAGGTCCAAGCCCATAAGTCCATAATTTGCACATATGTCGGATACCAATGTATAAATTCCTCTTCAGACTTATGAAGTACATGCAATGATCCAGAATGCAAGATGATCACAGGAAAGTGGGCAGAAAGTCTTTGGATCGAGTGGCATTGTAAGTTTCTCAGTGCTGACGGGGGCTCTACATGGATTCTCCAGCACCCAGGGCTTCATGAGGTAGATCCACATGGCTTCTACTCAGGGATGTCTCACAGGGGGTCACCCTTGTCAGTAGGGTGTCTCCCAGGGATTAGAAAGAGTGTCTTCCCTTCAAAGATGGAATATGGGATTTCCCAGAATTCTCAGGAGATCGAGATGCCCACACATAGGCGTCATTGGCTATGATCCAATTGACAGATTCCAACCCTTCCCTCTTTATCCTCTCAAGTCCCAAATTTACACCAGATTATATAACTACCACACTGTTGAGTCTTTTGCACAGAATTACAGAGCTATGTCCTCGAATTTCAGATTGTCCATTTGAAGTTATAGTATATTCTTACTATTGTCTCTGGAGATGGTAAATTGGCCCTTCAGAGAATCTATGTGGCTTTTCCTACCAACACTATTAATGTATGAAACCCACTTCCGCCCATTCTCTGGGCCTAGGCAGACCCTCTGTGTATTATACACACAGACAGTGAATGCAGAGACAGCAGGGGAGAGTCTCAGAGAAGCCTCAGGCTGCCTAAAGTCTCCCTCAGATTCCATAGCTCCACCTCACACTGGACACCTGCAAACACACAGACATCCTGATGATGAAAATCATAACATATTCACTGCCTCTCACTCACGCCCACTCATACACACTTTATCTGCATCAAAGCACCATTTGAAATTCCAAAAAGGAAAATTGAGCTCAATACAGATTCCATGGTGACTTGATGTGTTCAGTCCTGAATGTTGGCACCTGGGAATTCCAGAGTTGGAGCACCTCTCCAAGAACTTCAGAGTTGGGACTTGGATGGTTTTCATCAGCAGGGGAGATGTCTATTTGCATACCTTTTGCCTATATAGTCATAAGTAATGTTGAATGACTTCTAAGAGAGTCACTCCAAGAGTAGCTAAGGATGTTCTAGATATCTTGGAGAGCTCTGCGTGTGGAGTTCATTATGCGATGGGCTGCTAAATTCAAGGTCAATCATTTTAAATCTTCAATGGCTGTGCAGGGGAAAGAATGCTCTCCACACCCATGAAGGTTTACAGACGCAGAAGCCTAGAAGGGCAGTCCTATTCTATCCTATAGGGTTGTTATGAGAAAGAATTGACTTAATGGAAATGTCAACCTACAGTTAGAGACACTTCCTTGAAATGTGCCCACCTCCTCCCCACCCCTTTGTGTGGTGCTTATTCTTTTCTTGATGCAGTTAAATATTCCCCGTAGAAATATATATTTAATCTGACACAAGCTTCCCTTGTCTAATTCTGTTTTAAATTATCTTTTGGAAAGGAAATTCATATGCTAAAAGTAAAACCCTCATCATCACCTTCTAGACCTTCCCTAATTGTCCACTAGAGCTGAATATGACAGTGGCTCCTGAGTTTTGCCCCTTCCCTGCAGGTTTGTCTTGCCTTAATCAAGCTTGCCTTCCCTTCACAAATCTTTTGCACACCAAGAATTTTAAGGTATCAAGTTACACTTAGATGTTCTTTAAATGCTGAAGATCTCTACATCTCCCAGAGAAGCCAATGCTGTTCGTGAATTTGCATAACACATCAGGACGTTTCCAGGGCATCTTCCTAAAACTAGAGGAAGTCTCCCATGGTTAAGGAGTTGATTTTGTTCTCCAAATCTAGGTATTATGCTTTACAATACTAATGCTTTCTTTTTTATTAAATACTTTTATTGGGGGCTCTTATGGCTCATATCACCATCCATGCATTCGTCCATTGTCAAGCTCATTTGTACATATGCTGCCATCATCATGTTGGAAGTGTTTGCTTTCTACCTGAGCCCTTGATATCAGCTCCTCATTTCCCCCCTCCCTCTCCCACTCTTCTTCCTTCATGAACCTTGATAAATTATAAATTTTTATTTTACATTTTCCACTATCTCCCTTCACCCATTTTCCATTGTTTGTCCCACTGGGAGGGAGTTATACGTCAGTCCTTGTGATTGATGCCCCCTTTCTACTCCCATCTTCCCATTATCCTCTTGGTATCTCTATTCTCATTATTGGCCCTGAGGGTTTTATCTGTCCTGGATTCCTTTTGTTGTGAGATCTTATCTGTAGAAGTGTACGTGCTCTGGTCTAGTCAGATTTGTAAGGTAGAATTGAGGTCATGATAGTGGGGGGAGAAGCAATACAGAACTAGAGGAAAGTTGTCTGTTTCATTGGTGCTGTAGTATACTCTGACTGACTCTTCTCTTTCTTGTGACCCATATGTAAGGGGATTTCCAATTGTCTATAGATGGGCTTTGGGTCTCCACTGCACACACTTCTTCATTCACATGGATATGATTAAAAAATTTTTTTGTTGTTCTGGGTCTTTGATGCCTGATACATGATCACATGGACACTTCATGATCACACAGACTGGTGTGCTTCTTCCATTTTTGCTTCTCAACTACATGTCTGTTTGTTTATCTTCAATCCAGTAAGACCAGAGCCACTATATCTTTTGATAGCAATGAACCATCAGCTTTCTTCACCACATTTGCTTATGCACCCAATTTGTCGACCGCCATCGTGTTGGGAAAGTGAGCATCACAGAATGCAGGGTTTTAGAACAAAGTGTTCTTACATTTGGGGAGTACTTGAGTTGAGGCCCAGTTTCCATCTTCAACCTTAATACCTAACATATCTATTTCCCTGCCATTACATATAAATATATTTACATAGGTATATGCCTATATTTAGACCTCTGTAAATGCCCTTTGCTTTCTAATTTTTCCTCCATTTCCTTTTACTTTCCTCTTGTCCCACTAACATGTTCAGTCTTAATTTGAGTTTCAGTAATTCCTCGCTCTGACTTTGCCCTCGATTAATCCCCACTAGGCATCCTATGCTTTCTCTCCAACGATTTTAGTTCATTTGTTGTTAACTTGTCCTTGGGTTTGTTGATCCTCTCACCCCCACCTTCTATTCTCCCACCTCTCCTTCTCCCATGTCCCCCCGGGACCACTGGTCCTGTTTTCCCTTCTCTGAATTGTTTATCCAGTCTTCTATCTAGATCGACATGCAGAGACATTAATAAGAACAAAAACAAGGCAAAGCCAAACAAAACAACAGAGGAAGACAAAAACAACCGAACAAACAGAAATAACAACAAAAAGATAGCCAGTGACAAAACAAGAAATGCATATAAATCGTTGCAGGCTGGTTTTTGACTTTTAGGAATGCTTTCAAGTCGAGTCTGAAGGGGTGCTGTGCCACACTGTCCCCAACATCTAATTTTGGCATTCCCCGGGGACTTCATTGCTTTGCTTCCCTTGCTGTTGCATGCCCTTAGTATTTTGCCCCAATGTGATGGGGTCTGATCAGACACAAGTCCCACCCTGAGTCTCCAGTGTTGTCCCCCATAGTGATATGGTTCAGTTAGGGACATCATGTCTTGTGGTGTGACTGGCCCTATGATCCTCACTGTGCCTTATCTGCTATGAGCAGTAATATCGTCCTTGGGGATTAGTGGGTCAGGATGTGTTCTTCTCACACTCCTACCCTCTTCGCTTCTCCTGTGTGCTCTAATCACAGATGCACATGTCCCCAAGCTTCAGCTTCAGTTCTGTTCTCTGAAGTGCCTTCTTTAGGTAGGGGTGGGGGGAAGGGAAGGGGGAGAGTCCACATAGTTGGGATTGGGGCAAGCGCCATTATATGATTTCTAATGACTATGAGACATTTTGATGCTTTATTAAGAATCTCAAAATGTCAGTTTCTCCAAGTTTCAAAAATACATGCAACTGTCAATTATTTCAGAAATGGTAAAATCAGGTTTGCTTTTGTTTTCTCTTCACAGGAGATATTTGGGCTGGGATTCACACACATATAGTTTCAACCTACAGTAACTGGTAAAAAAGAATTAGGATGGAGAGTAACTGATTGTGTTGAGAGAAGCACATGGAGGTCAGATTTTAACAGCCTAGAGAGATTATCGGTCCTTCTGGGATTGATTTCAACTTGTCCCAAGTGTGATTTCTTTCTCCCCTGTCTTCTCAGGAAGAACAAGGAATTTTAATTTTTAGGATCTTCCCTTCAGGAAAATAAGAGACATGAGAACTGTAGTTGCTGAAGTGTCCTTGAAGAGGTACTCCACGTGGGTGAACTGGGAAACTCCAGACACAAGAGGAAACAAACTTGGCATCCCCTGCACCTGCTCCTGTGGCAAAGATTGTGTCCCATGTACCCTGAGCTCCCTCTGCTGCCCAGTTAGTGTTGTGATGCTTGAGATGTTTGACCATTTAGCCTTCACTGTGTCTCCTGGTAAGTTTCCTACATTTACATGTCATTGTCCTCAGGTTTCAGATTGTTCAGTTAAAGTACACCCAGCTGGTTGAGCTATTGTGGTTTCAGTGTATCAATATGTGAAAACTGAGTTGTTGCTAAGACTCTCATCACAAGACTTCTTTGCCACCTAACACAGGTTGTGTTTCCTAGAACCTGATAGATCTAGAAACTTGATATCTGCAGACCTGAAAGTTAGACATAGCACTTTGAGACATTGCACATAGCTTTCCCAACTCATGACTGGTCTGTAGCAGCTCTACCTGAGCAATCACACCTAGGAATAAAGGGGGGGGGATATAATTTAAAACCATTCTAAGATGAAAATCATTGTTTTTGACATGAAGGTGCTTACAGGGTAGGACATTCATGTCACCAGGAAGAATCCAGAAGGGTGTTACCTCCACAGGCATCTATGATCAACATGGTAAGGATGAAGACCTAAGAAGTCTGACTTTCATTTGTGACTTGGAGCTCTGTTACCATATTTTACTCTAGGTGATTCACGTGTGCTGTGCATGTGGAAGCAGAAGGAGGATGGTTCTGAGTAGGAGCAGCTGAGTAATGGCCTCTAGAGGGAATTTTTCTGACCTTTGTTCTGTGAGGTCAATCTCTACCCTTCATCATTTGCACTCACTATGGACAAACAATTTCTTCCTGAAAACCATGTGTAGATTTGTAGAAATGCAGACAGTTGGCCTGAGGTGTGAGCCATAACGAAGGGAATTCCTGGGGATACTATTTTTCTTGGAATGTTCCACTTTCTCTCTGGGCAGCCCAGTTCTACCCTTAGTACGAGGGTACCCCATGAGATGTGCAGGCTGTAGGGTTAAAGTGGGAGGTAAAATGATGAACATTTCTGAGAATCCGCTTCTCTTCAAAACAAAACAAATCATTTTTATTGGCACTTTTCAAGTTATCGTATAATTCAATACCTCAATCATATCAAGAAGAGTTGTATAATCTCTACCACAGTCAATTATGGAACAATTTTCCCCTCCATAATCATTATTCATGTAATATATTTCACATACTTGCAAAAATGTATGTAGCAAAACTTTCACCAGTTCAACAACTTCTGCATGTGTAATTCAGTGCCACTGAGTATTCTTTTCATGTTGTACAACCATTATTTTAATCACCCTGCATATTTTTCCACCACCATTAAAATTAATTCACTATCCCCTAAACAAAAACTCTTCCTCCTTCACACATGGTAACCATAGATCAAGTCCCCCCCCCTTTCTTTTGTAATGTTCCTGATATAACATTCAGATTTCCATACTTAAAACACTTCTAGAAAAGAGTTGTATATCCATTGTCAAATAAGCTTAATGCTCACTCGTGCCTCACAGATCCACTAATTACTCCCTAATTCCCCTCCCCCTTCCATATAAACCATTGCCTCAGTTATTGTCTCCATGCATCCACTTCTTTTTTGCTTCCAAACAGGGAGACAATAACAAAAACAATTAAAAACCCAAAAAAGAAACATAAAGAAAAATAATAATAACATAAAGATACAAATTTAAGTAGAGTATAAAACAGAGAAGGCACCTACTTCTCTTTTCCTGTCCTCCTCTTCATCTGCCTCCTTGGTTGCTGTGGTAGTTGCATAATCTGTTGTCAATTTGAGACTTAAGAATGAAGGGGTGGAGTTTAGTCTGTCAGTGCGGGTGCAGTTTGATGACCTCATTTGGAGGCATTGAGGAGATAAATAGTTCCCTGGAGGCGGGACACAAGCTCATGCCCTGTGAGACATTCCTGTGAACAAGACACATGAAGCGACACTAGAGCCCTGGAGCTGAAGGAGCCACGTGGAGACCCTTGACAGCATTGAGATGTTTCCGCCTCCACTGGATCCAAAAGAATTTCCACTCACTGGCATGTGGTCTTCCTGCATTCGACATCATTGTATATGTTGTGTGAGTCTGAAAAGAATTTATAGTCTGGTATTGGATATATGGGCTAATTTCAGACTTAGTGACTTCAACTGGACTGGGCAGGTATGCTTTCTTAATGTACAATTGCTCTTTGATATAAAGTTCTCTCTTGTACACATATGAATGTCTATGAATTTTTTCCCTAGTCAACCCAGAGTAACACAGTTGTGGAGTTTCACATGTTCACTTTCCAGGCACTAGGTAGAGGTGCCCATGGTTTATGACAAGATTTAGCTAGATCCATCCTCTAGGTGATCATATTCTGGGTACAAGATCTTAACATGGCTCTGTTCAATACTTACCTTCATTGAAAAATGAATGAAGATAAGGGCATTACAGCAAAGTGGGGTGAAAAAAAGCAGATGGTGCCAGGCTATCAATTATCTGGGGTCTAAAAGGCTTGTCTTCAAAGAAGCAGCCATCTAAGTCAGGTGTCAAGGAAGTCCACAATGAAGAAGCACACCAGCATGTGGGATCCAAAGATAGTGACAATTAAATTCAAATGTAATGAAGGAAAAAGTCCCAGAGCTCAAATGATGAACATCCATCTTGTCGAAGGGTAGGTGAACCGTGAGAACTCAAAATCCATCTGAAGAATATCTAGTCATATTAAACCTCTGGTACATCCCCTTGAAAAGGTTTACCATCAGACAGAGATGATTGTGAACTTGATCACAGTGGATCAGACCATGGCATAATATGACAATTGGTCAGTTGACCTACCTCTCGATCCAACCTGTACTTGCTCTAAGGTAAAGTATTTCCCACTTGTTCCATAACAGTATTTTTTTTGCTGAACTTTAAAATATTGATGGTAGTCTTTCCTTTCTCATTCTTTATTTTCATTTTTATCTTTATATTATTATTATTTTCTTCTTGCAGCTTTATTTTAGTTTTGGTTTTGGTTGTTTCTATTGGGTTTCCAAAGTTGTAACGCACAGACACGGATCCCTAGAGACAATAACTGATGCAATGGTCTATAGGGCCCTAGGGGAGTAGAGGAGTAGCAAGGGTGAGGAAATTTTGGGAGCAAACAATGAATGTGGGAGGGGGAAAGAACATAAGAATTCATTATGATATATATGCATATATACATATATATTTTACAACACTTTAAACATTAAGTCAGTGAATATTTTTTTAACATTTTATTTTATTTTTTCAATCTTTTTATTGGGGCTCATAAGGCTCTTATCACAATCTGTACATACATCAATTGAGCAAAGCACCCTTATACATTCGTTGCACTCGTCATTCTCATAATTCACCTTCCACTTGGGTTTCTGGAATCAGCTCGGTTTTCCTTTTTTGCCCCTGTCCCCCTCCCTCCCCGATGCCACCCCTGGTCCCTTGATAGTTTTTAAATAATTATTATATCTTATCTTACACTCCCCGGCGTCTTCCCCTTACCCACCTCCCCATTGCCCATCTCCAAGAGAGGAGGTTACACATAGGTCTCCGAGATCGGTTCTCCCTTTCTACACCCCCTTCACTCCTGGTGTCGCCACTCCCACCGCTGGTGTTGAGGGGTTCGTCTGTCCTAGATTCCCTGTGTTTCCAGATCCCTACTGCACTGCTGTACATCCTCTGGTATAACCAGGTTCGCTAGGTAAAATTGGGGTCATGATAATTGGGAGGGGAGGAAGCGTTCAGGAACTAGAGGAAGGTTTTTAGTTTCATTGTTGCTACACTGAACCCTGAGTGACTCATCTCCTCCCCACTACCCCTCTGGAAGGGATGGGATCTCCAGCTGTCTACAGTTGAGCATTGGGTCCCCATCATTTACTCCCCCTCTTTCACGGTGATATGATTCTCACCACCACCCCACCTTTGTTGTTGGAGACCTGGTCTCCTCTGCCCTTCATGATCACCTATATGTTGGTGTGCTGCTTCCGTGTGAGCTTGGTTGCTTCTGGGCTAGATGGCCGCTTGTTTGCTTTCAAGCCTTTAAGTCCCCAGACGCTATGTCTCTCAGTAGCCGGGCACCATCAGCCTTCTTCACCACACTTGCTTATGCACACTTTCGTCTTCAGTGATTATGTGAGGAAGGTGATCACACAATGATTGTTTTTGTTCCTTGGTGTCTGCTACATGGTCCATTCAACACCTTGTATTCGCTTAGGCCGTGTGCTTCTTCTCTTTGGGCTTTGTTGCTTCTGAGCTAGATGGCCGCTTATTTGCCTTCAAGCCTTTAAGACCCCAGACGCTATATATTTTTGATAGCCAGGAACCATCAGCTTGTCTGCTAGCTTAAGGTGGGTCTCTTGCAGGAAGCAGATTGATGGGTTATGTTTTCTAATCCAGTCCTCCAGCCTCTTACTTTTAATGTACGAATTGAGCCCATTGGTATTCAGAGTGATTATTACTATCTCTGGCTTCATAGTTTCCATACTCTGTTTTGTGTTTTGGGTCTTTACCTATCTCCCTTCATATCAGTGTGCTGCGTTTGAGTGAGGGTTTCTATCATGTCCTCTTTTCCATCTGAGACCCTGTTGTCCTGGTACTTGTTGCTGGCATGTTAACTTCTAGATGGAGATGGGATATATGGTGGCCTCCCGATGGTTCTAGTTGGAGCTTGATCTTCTGGCCATAGTGAGTCCGCCAGTATCTTCTGCAGGGTCGGGTGACTTGAAGCATATTTTTGAGTTCTTCCTTGTCCTGGAAGACCCTTACCCTCTATCTTAATGGATAACTTGGCAGGGTATAGGATTCTGGGTGAGGCATTTTTATCTTTCAGTTTTTGGAAGATGTTGCTCCATTCTCTCCTCCTAAATGGTTTCTGCTGATAAGTCTGAGCATATTCTTACCTGCGCTCCTTTGTATGTGACTGTCTTCCTTTCTCTTGCTGCTCATAAATTTTCTCTTTTTCCTCTAAGTTGGATATTTTTACTATTATATGTCTTGGCGTGTTGCTCTTGGTGTTTACCTTAGCCGGCGTCCTCTCTGCTTCCTGTATGAAAGTCTGATTCTCCTTTGCTAGGTTGGGAAAATCTTCTTCCAGAAATTCCTTTGCTATCTTTGCTGTCCATTTTTGTGTTATGTTGTGTTCCGGTAGACCGATTATTCGAACATTATTCCTCTTCATAGCATCTGTCATTGATCTCAGGCTGTCTTCTGTTTCTTTAATTTTCCCATCTGATTGTTTTTCTTGCTTGCTTCGTACGGTTTGAGTGTCCTCAGTTCACTGATACGGTTCTCAGCCTCCTCAAGCCTAGATGTAGCTTCTGTGACCTTTTGTGTGGCCTCTGCTACCTCCTCTGTTAGTTTCTGCAGTTCCCTTTGGTGGGTAGAATTCATCCCCTCTATTGTGGACTTCATCCCTTCTATTGTTGCATCCTTATTCTGGGTTGCTTCTCTTAGCTCCTGTATTACTGCAAGCAGAGTTCTGAAGATTTCCTTTTGTGGCTGATCCATATCTGTTTCTTCTATGAGTGACATTAGGTCTGTTTAAGTGCCTCGTTTCTCTTATTTCTTTGTTGGGAGTGATGTGGTCTGTTGATTTTTTCTTGATTCTTTCATAGGCCCCATGCTTCTGGGAGACCGGGGTAACCTTATCTATGTTATTGTTAAGGATTCTTTCAGGCAATTGCCTATGACCTACTGTAAGGGTGGGTCAGACTGCTGTGTAGACCGAGTTCCCTGTCGGGTTAGTAACCCGCAGTGCAGAGATGTATCAGCAGCTGGAATGGGGGCTGGAGCCTCAGTGAGTGTCCTCAGGCTGCTTTGACCAGGTGTGACAGGGGACCCTTAGCAACCCCCTTTATGGGGAGTGGAGGTTAGTAATAAAAAGGATTTAAAAGGTTAACGATTTAAAAATAGTTTTTAACAAAATATTGGGAAGGAGGAAGAAAAAAATTGGAGAGAGAGGGAGGAGAATCTGTAATAGAAGAGGGACAAGCTGTGATACTAGTAGAGGTGGAAGGAGAAGAAAAAAGAGAGAGAAGGAGAATCTATAGAAAAGGGGCAGAAGAGAAATAAAAGCTTTAATGAAATAGTAGGAAGGAAGGAGAGAGAGAATACAGCACAGAAAGAGTTTGAGGCGGTGGCTGGGCACAATCTAACTCTCCTGGCCTCCAGGACAAGGATGGAGGGCTGTGGTGTTGGTGGTCCGTTAGTCCTGTGGACTGCTTTGCTTCAGTTTTTGATTTTCTTCACTCGTCAACTCCAGATGGGGAGAGAGGGGATCTAGTTGCTAGAGGTGGCTTTGCAATGGAGACAAACATTTTATACTAAAGTGAGATTCTTACGTGACATTTGCGTGACTGCAGCAGCCCCTGCTCATCTTCCTCCGTACTCACCCTAGCTGACCACCTTCCTGCCTCAGAGGATGGGGCACTCCCTCTGCCCGTCCACCCTCAGGTCCTCACTTTCAGTCCCACAGGATCCTGTGGTATCAATCCCCCCCCTATCAGCCCCACCCCCAGCCTACACAAGGATTACAAACCCTTGCTCCACTCAGATTCTCTGTAGCTAGTGTCACCACCCTGTGTTCCTCAGAGTGTGCTCTGCACCCATGAGATTATTGATTGGTTTCCACCCATAGTGACCCTGTGTGTCCCACAGGGCTTGCTCTGGGGGCAGCTCTCACAGGGCGAAACCAGGAAGAGGAGGGGAGGGAGCAGTTGGGCAGAAGAAGCTGTGATGGACCCCACAGAGCCAGACTGCCCATGGAGGACAGGACCCTGTGGCTGTTTCCCCGAAGGTGTGCCCCTCAGGGCAGATCAATGCTCTGGAGACCCCACCGCAGGTGGAGGCCCCTCGACCCCTCCTCAGTCCCGCACTCCACACCCTCACCTACATTTGGAGCTGGGTGAGCTTCTCCTCCTGGGCCACCAGCTGCCTTTCCAAGTCCTGGTGCCAGGCATGTGGCCCTCTAAGTGGCGGATCCCTGCTCACCCCACAGTCAGGGTCTAGCAGGAGTTCCTCTCAGGAGGCCATCCAGACCTCGGCCTGACCCAGCATTCCCCGTAGCTCCTCCTAGTCCTGGCTCACCTGGCAGTGGTCCTGGTGAAGGGCCCAGGCCATCCGGAGCTCCTGCAGCTGCCTGTCCAGTTCCCGGAGACACTGTGACCTGCTGGGCAGAGGGCTGTTGGGAGGGGCGCAGGGTGTCGCCTGCGTGGGATAGGGCTGGGTTACCGTGGAGCAGGGAGCAGCAGGAAAGGGAGCTCTGGCCACGCACCACCCTGGCCCTAGACCTCAGCGCGCACATCTCTGGGGCCATGACGAAGCTGGTGTCCAGCAGCTGCTACCCCGCCGGCCGCACTGCCTGGGCTCTCAGGCAGAGCTCCTGCCCCAGTGTCTCCTTGGCCCCAGCTGGCCCTTCTGAGGATATAGACTAGCGCCTGCTTCTCTTGAGCCTGAGTGCTGGGTGGGGGACAGGGCATGGGAACAGGTCTCAGGGCCAGAGGGTAGAACAGGGAGGAGGCAGGGAAGAGCTGGGTGCCCCCACCCGCATGGGACAGAGCGAGCCCCCATCCAGGTGGGGTGGCACATACAGCAGTTCCTGGCAGTGCCTGAGGAAGGCGTGGCCATGGGCTACCCACTCCAGCTGCTGGCCCTTCTCCCAGGCCTTCATGTTCAGGTGGCCCAGGCCTCCAGCACCTCAGCCAGCTGCTCGGCCAGGCCCTCCTGGACCGCAGGGTGTACCTGGATGGCCTCCATCCCCATCTGAACCACCACCTCGTCCACAGCCACCAGCTCCCTCTGCAGCTGGCAGAGAGCAGGCTGAATGCTCCTCCACCCAGGACTCTGCAGGCCATCCTGGCTGTACCCCAGCCTAGGTCAAGCCCAGGCCCGTCACCCCCAATCCCAGAGGGGGAAGGGGCGGGCTGCAGTCCTGCCTGGGGTCAGCTGGGGGTGAGGGTTCCTCATCCATCCATTGCCTACAGAAGAGGGGTTCTTGCGGGGGGGAGCCACTGGGGCCCTCCCCTGCAGGAGGCGGTGCTGGCGCTGCAGGACCTCCACAGACACCAGGTCGTGGCCAAGGACAGCACCCTCCACCAGGACCACCTTCTGCATGTGGCCCCACAGCTCGAGCGCCGCCTTGTGGAAGTCGAGGGCACAGCGGGAAGGAGGGCCAGCAACTTTCTTCCTTAGAACAGGGCCACCTCCTTTTGAGCAAAGACTGTGGCTTGGGGATTTGTGGGGCTTTAACACGGAGGGAAATAGGACGAAGACTCTATTCCCTAACTTATAACAGGGAGAATCTGGAAAGCTGGTATTCCACGGTAGGAAAGCCTCTACTTTGGTAAGTTAGAGGTAAAGTCCAAGTACATTATCCTGCTTTAAAAATCATTCCCACTGATTATTCTCCGTTAACAGCTAGGCTGCCTTAATGTGAGCACATGGCTGATTGTATCTCTGTGTAGAAGCAGATATGATCCTTTTGCCCTCTCTTCCCACCGTGACACCCAGCCCCCCTTGTAGCTTCCCCCAATGCAGGTATTAGCTTTCCTCACCTTGGTGAGCTCAAGTACAGGGGCCTTACGATAGATACCGCCCACCTTGTGACCCATGTCACTACTGAAGAGGTGTGTCTCCAGGCTCCCTATACACGTCCCAAGATAGCAAAGGTTCCACTTCTCCCATTTCCACGTGGTCCATCAAGAGGAGCTGACGTGAGCATGCCTAATAAAACATGTCTGACTCGTATTGTATTCTCTCGCCCCTGTCTTTCCTGTCCTCTGTGCCTTTACCGTGACCTTTACCTATTATCATCGCTGTACATTCGCGCCTCCTGGCCCTTCGGTGGTTAGAAGATGGATGGTTTCCTCTGATCACAGCAGGTTCCTGATGAGGCCCGGGGGCCACAGGCAGGGCCCGAGGGAGGAAAGGGTCTTGACACGCATGTTGGGAGGAAGGCAAAAAGATGGGGAGCCCTGAGCACATGAGACGGCGGCTCAGGGAGCGAGTGGGCTGCCTGTCAGGGGGTCTGCCTGTAGCACCTCCAACAGTCTGTGAGGAGAGGGCTGGCCCCGGGGCCACCCAGCCCCAGGATTTCGGTTGCAGGACCTGTCAGGTGCTCAGTGCACTGAGACACCAGATCCCGAGAAAGGAGGGTGTGGGGAGGGGCGGCAGGGAGCTCTAAGAGTGACGGTCAGCAAGAAGACCAGCAGGGCCTGTGCCCCCAACGAAACTGCGGCCCGTGCTCAGGGAGCATTGGGAGAGCCCACTTCGTGGTCCTGCCACAAGGAGTGACCTGCGCTGAACGACACCAAACTGGGGGCAGGAAGGAGCGTGGTTGGACGGGGAAGGATGATTGATGCTGGGAGCTGGAGTCAGCCATGCCCCTTCATACAAACATGTGCACACGAGAATACACACAGAAGTATGCATGCACACACCCACATGCCCACCCCTACACATGAGCACACACACACACGCACACACATGCACACACATCTGGGGTAGGCCCCTTTGTCCCGAGCCCCTTGGCTGTCACTGGCCTGTCCCTCTGAGCACCCACCTCTGTGCGGGCTTTCATTGCCTTGTCCAGCCTCACCCATGTGGCCTCAACGCCGCTCCTGTGGACTTGACTCTGGGCCATGGAGCTGGGGGAGGCGAGTTCCAGGGCCCCTGCCAGCTCCCTCAGGGCCTGCACCCTGGCAGCCCCACACTCTGCCCTTTCTCCCGGAAGACCTTGAACTTCTCTTCCAGCATCAGCCAAAGGTGGGGCTGGAGAGGGTCAATGTGGATGGAATTCAGGCAGCTCCTAAAACTCACGAAAGGGCCAGCTGGCCCCAACAGCTCCCACATCCCTCAGCCCTGGTTCTAGAACTCTGCAGGGCATCTCCTGCCCCCTCAGCCCACCCAGCATCTACCCTACCCTCCGTTCCTCCATCCACTCTCCCAGCACGACTCACTTCCACACCCTCCAGGTCCTGCCCACACTGTCTCTGGAGATAGCCCGAGTTCAGGGAACCCAGGGCAGCCCCTGCTGTCTGCAGCCTGTGGAGGAGGCAAAGCTGGGTCGGTGGATCAGGGAGCCTGGTCACAAAGCCCACTTAGCAGGGTCACTTTCCCAAGCCAAGGGCTCCCTGCACCTGCAGGGGTGTTCTGGGAAGAGTTGAGCTGGGCTGAGGATGCCCTGCACAGCCCCAGGCTGACCCAGGTCACAGTACAAGCTACTGCGTTTCCAGCCCAGATGGAGCTTAGGCGAGATAACGATTTGCCCATGATCCTAGCCCAGAGGCTGGCCCGGAGTCTCAGGGGCCCTGCATTTGCTGCATGCAAGAACCATGGAGGGGTGCAGCTTCTACCTTTGAAGGGTGTGCAGTCTCCTCCAAACACACAGCATGCCTGGGTGGCACACAACGTGGCTACCTGCGGAGTGCCGGGCTTTAGAATGTCCCCACCTACTGACTCATGGGGATCCTCCAGAGGGTTTGCAAGCCAGTAAATCTTTCCAAGAGCAGGGAACCTCTTCTTTCTCCCGAGGAGCAGTTAGTGGGACTGAACCAGGCAACAGCCCAACACTTCCCAAGCAGGCCTCCTGGAGCATCGTTAGAGCAAGGGGTAAACTGCTAGTGATAATGGGCTCCTGGGAGGAGAGTTTGCAGAAAGGCCTGAAGCGCTGAGCAAGATCTCAGGACGGTGGCCCTCTGGGAGCTTAGGACAAGTTCTAAACCCAGCCAGGAAGCTGAAGGGCTGACCAGACAGAAGCTGAGGGGGAGGAATGAGCATGCTGGGATAACTGCTGACCCCCGCCTGGGGGCAGGGCTTCCTGGTTGGAGCTGTGGGAGCTGACTCAGGCCAGACCCCACCTGCTCTGAGACACTGAGGCCACCCTCAAAGTTCACAGCCAACTGTCTCACGTGCTCATCCATATCCAGGTGGGTGCCTGGGGGAGGGGGTGGCTTCTGCAAGTGCTGCCACCCCAGGCCCAGAGTCCCACCCTCAATGCCTGGGCCCTTGGCCACCATGCTGTCTCAGGAGAAAGCCACAAGCCTCCCAGATGCTGTGTCCCACTGGGTGGAGGCCCCCCTGAGGAGATATGGATCGCACCAATGAATCACACAATGTGCCTCTGACCCCTTGAGGTCTCATCACCGCCCACTATCATCACCCCAGTGCCGCTTCCCACTCTGGACTAGAGTGCATAGGTATTAGCAAGAGATAAAACTCACAACACATGGAACCCAGGAACAGGAATGGGAATAGAGATACCAAATGACATATAACCGCACACCCCTCGCAGGGAGAGGAGCAACAGAAAGCTGAGGATAAAAGAGACAATGGTCGATGTGAGATATGAAAATAATAACAATCTATAATCTATCAAGGAACCACGAGTGGGGGAGGAGGAAAATGAGGGGAGCTGATCCCAAGGGCTCAATAGAAAGTAAATGTCTAGAAAAGAATGATGGCAATATACGTATGACTATGTCAGATACAATTGGTGTATGGATTGGAACAAGAGTTGTAAGAGCCCCCAATAAGGACACACTGAGGATGACAAAATACACCACTGAAAACCTTATGCTAATCATTGATACACTGTCAGGTAGTGGAGGACTAGTAAAACTAGGCAGAACCTTGTCAGAGAGAGGACCAGATGACGAACACTTTTGGTCAGATTAAAGGGGAGGATCAGTGACAAAGAGCCAGGCCGTTTGCAGGATGCATGGCCATGGGAGCTGCAACGATGGGTTCAAACATCAGAAAGAAATGAGGGTGGCCCAGGACTGGCAAGCCTTTCCTTGTCCTGTACATTGGGGTTGCTTTGAAGCAGACCAACTGGACAGCACCTACCAACAAGACCAACCGAGGAAGAGGAAGCCACTATGGTCCCAGAAACAGACATCACTAGGACGTGTCAGGAGACTTTTATAAAGGTAACCAATGGCCTGGCCCTTCATCACAGAAAGCTGGGGAAGCACCATTGTCCTGGTTTACCAGACGTTCCCCAGATAAATTACTGTCCAGCTGCCCATAGGAAGGAGAAATACCTATAGACATGACGGAAGGGAGGTTCACTCCGCTATGGGAATGTGCTAATCTGTGCACTGAAATGTTGAAATCCACAGACACACGTGTATAAAAGAGAGTTGTAATTTTTTTTTGTTTTATTTTATTTTTTTATTTTATTTGAGAGTTGTAATTAAATGTTTTACCGTGGAAGACGGGTCACCACAGAGCTGTCTCTTTTGTGTTGAGACAAACTTTGCTGAATTTACCTGCCAGCAGTTGCGAGTCCTCCCTTTCTTTTAAGGTCGATGGAAACGCACGAGTGTAAGGATAACGGTGAATGGTGGCCGTTCATAACCCAGGATCATCAGAAACCACAGAGTAAATTTTAGGAACGTAGACGTAGGACAGCGGAGAAAACTTCACTCAGGGACTTCAGTGAACTCTCCTTACAATGCTGAGGCCTGACACGCCTAGTGCCTGGGGGCAACCGGGCTCCTGCCCTAGGTAGTTTTGTTGAGCGTGCCTCCCTCAGGTGATGCCTTTTCTCTCCCAGCAATATTGCTCCGTGAAATTCTGCCCATGATGAAAACTATTTGCCATGGGTATGTCTTTTCACATCATTGGCCTCCTCTTCGAAGTACAAATGCTTTTCTAAACGGGTGCTGCCTCCCTGAGCTTTCCTTTGTCTTGGCTCAATTGATGCAGATTCCTGTGCTGAATAAGTGATGGACTAGCACAGCTGGGTGCTTGTCAGTATAGCCAGCACACGCAGCAATTTCGTTTGTCAAGACCCACCTGGCTGGATCAAGATTCCTTATTCCCGTGAAAACGATTTTTATCCAAATTCTAGAGGAGCACCAGTGTGCCTCTGGGAGCTACACCTGGGCCTGCTGAACAGAGGCTCCGGAGTTTTCATTTTCTGACTAAAATTCAACACGGAATTTCATGGATCTAAGGAAACCGTGAATTGTGGACGTACCAGATTCTCACATCTTCATTGTCTAATGCAAGCTTAAGTTTCCCAGTCTGATCCGGCTGCCACTTCATTTCTGGCAATGACCATTCAATTGTGGACGTTCAGCCTTCTTCGGAATTCTCTTATATCGTCATGTTCCCGCGCCACATTAAGACCACTCGGGAGAGAGGGGGAAGATGGCCGACAGGGACACCCGCATACTCTGAGAGCTCCTCCAAACAAAGCGGGATTGGCGACCAGGTAGCTGAATAGTAAGAGTCTGGTGAGTGAAATATCCCCCTGGGACAGCACCCCAGTCCTACCCCACGTATTTGTCCGGAGCAGGGGTCTAGGTGAAAGAGGACCGAACTCGTGGGACGTCTCTGGCCATTAAGCTGCCGTGAGCTCACTGGCGACCGGCTTAGGCTCCATCCCCAAACCGGACGCCAGCCCAGAGCTGTTTGCCTGCCCTGCCTACTCCAGCGGCCCACTCCCCACTCCCCACTCGCGGATCTCCACTGGGAGAGAAGCTTTCCTCTCCCGCAGTTCCCCTCTCCCCGCAGGGCAGCGATCTGCCCTCGGGCCCACGTCCCTCCCTCCATTCATCCAAGCTCAGGGGAGCGGACCCGCGGATTGTCTGGCGACCCCCACGGGGGACCATCCACCCGCACTGCTGCCGCGGACCTCTCCACCTGCCCTCCGTGCGCTGGCCTCCCACCCCCGCCCGCCCCCGCCAGCCCCTGGCAGCCTAGCGCCAGCTCCACTCCTGGCGGGGACCCTGCGCTGAGCACTTCCCGCCAACAGGAGCCATAGCCCAACCCGCGCCTGTCCCGGACCCTGAGCTTCCGCGGAGCGCCGCGCCCCGCGCTGCTGAGTCTGCCCACCAAGGGCCCCCCCCTGCGCAAGGCACAAGAGTAGGTGCCCTCCCCAGGGTGCTGCGGGGACCCCGGTGGCCGCGACTCTGAGCCTGAGCAGAGGAAGGGCGCCATTGCCCCCTGCGGTTTCGCGCCAAGCCTCCTTTGCCGGTGCCATTACCCCCTGCGGTTTCGCGCCAAAAGGGCGGAGAGCGAACACCATTGTTCCCTGCAGTGTCCCGCAGCTGCCTGCGCAGCTATCCAAGGGGCCTCCCCGCGCCCGCTCACAGTCTGGGCAGATCAAACACTTCACCTGCAGTGGAGCCTGGGTCTCGGCTTTGCAGTCCCTGAGGAGCCGTCAGTGAGCTCCAGCCAGCTCTCACCACCTGGGGCCCTGTTGGGTCCCCAGTGCCAGCCCTAAGCCTGCCGCAGCCCGCCCCAGCCACGCCAGGAGACGGCACAGTGGCCTGAGCCTCCACACAATAAGGTTACTCCTGTCTCCCAGAAGCATGGGGCCTATTAAAGGATCAAGGAAAAATCAACAGACCACATCACTCCCAACAAAAAAATCAGAAAAACGATGCACTTTAACAGACCTAACGTCACTCATAGAAGAAACAGATATAGATCAGCCACAAAAGGAAATCTTCAGAACTCTGCTTGCAGTAATACAGGAGCTAAGAGAAGCAAACCAAAATAAGGATGCAACGATAGAAGGGATGAAGTCCACAATAGAGGGGATGAATACTATCCACCAAAAGGAACTACAGAAACTAACAGAGGAGGTAGCAGAGGCCACACAAAAGGTCACAGAAGCTATATCTAGGCTTGAGGAGGCTGAGAACCGTATCAGTGAACTCGAGGACGCTCAAACCAAACGAAGCAAGCGAGAAAAACAATCAGATAGGAAAATTAAAGAAACAGAAGACAGCCTGAGATCAATGACAGATGCTATGAAGAGGAATAATGTTCGAATAATCGGTCTACCGGAACACAACATAACACACAAATCGACCGCCAAGATAGCAAAGGAATTCCTGGAAGAAAATTTCCCCAACCTAACAAAGGAGAATCCGACTCTCATACAGGAAGCAGAGAGGACGCCGGCTAAGCTAAACACCAAGAAGAACACGCCAAGGCATATAATTGTAAAATTATCCAACTTAGAGGAAAAAGAGAAAATTCTACGAGCATCAAGAGAAAGGAAGACAGTCACATACAAAGGAGCGCAGGTAAGGTTATGCTCAGACTTATCAGCTGAAACCATGAAGAGGAGGAGAGAATGGAGCAGCATCTTCCAAAAACTGAAAGATAAAAATGCCTCCCCCAGAATCCTATACCCTGCCAAGTTATCCATTAAGATAGAGGCTAAGATAAGGGTCTTCCAGGACAAGGAAGAACTCAAAAAATATACTGCAAGTCACCCGACCCTGCAGAACATACTGGCTGACTCACTATGGCCAGAAGATCAAGCTCCAACTAGAACCTCCAGGAGACCACCATATAGCCCATCTCCATCTAGAAGCCAACATGCCAGCAACACGTACCAGGACAACACGGTCTCAGATGGAAAAGAGGACAGGATAGAAACCCTCCACTCAAACGCAGTACACTGATATGAAGGAAGATAGGCAAAGACCCAAAACACAAAACAGAATATGGCAACCATGAAGCCAGAGATTGTAATAATCACTTTGAATACAAATGGGCTCAATTCATATGTTAAAAGAAAGAGGCTGGAGGATTGGATTAGAAAACATAACCCATCAATCTGCTGCCTGCAAGAGACACACCTTAAGCAAGCAGACAAGCATATGCTGAGAATAAAGGGCTGGCAGAAAGTTTACCAAGCAAATGGTAACTCCAAGAAGGCAGGAGGGGCTATCTTAATCTCCGACAAAATGGATCTCAAGATCCAAAACATAAAAAGAGACAAAGAGGGACATTACATAATGCTCAAAGGCTCAGTAAACCAGGAAGCAATAAGCATACTGAATATTTACGCACCTAATAATGGTGCGGCAAATTTCGTCAAACAAACTATTAAAAAAATGACAGAAGAAATCACGGAAACAACAATAATAGTGGGGGACTTCAACACTCCACTATCAGAGAAAGACAGGTCACAGGGAAAGAAGCTCAGCAAAGAGGCCAGAGACCTAAACAATGTAATTAGGCAACAGGGCCTGATAGACATCTATAGAGCCTTTCATCCAAAAGCAAAAGGTTTCACATTCTTCTCCAATCCACACGGATCTTTCTCAAGAATAGATCACATGCTGGGGCACAAGGCCAGCCTGAGTAAATTCAAACACATAGATATTATCCAGACGTCTTTCTCAGACCACCATGCCATAAAGCTGGAGATTAATAGGAGGGCACCCAGAAAAGCAACGGCCACCAATTGGAGAATAAACAACGATCTCCTGCGACATGAGTGGGTTAAGGTCCAGATCAGAGAGGATATCAGGAAATTTCTAGAAACTAATGAGAACGAGCATACAACATATCAAAACTTATGGGACACTGCAAAGGCAGTTATCAGAGGTAGCTTGATATCACTGAATGCATACATGAAAAAAGAAGAAAGGCGTATGACAGATATGTTAACACAAAACCTCCAACAACTAGAACAGAGTCAACAGAACTACCCCTCCAATAGCAAGAGAAAAGAAATAATAAAAATCAGGGCGGAGTTAAACCAGTGGGAAGACAAAAGAACAATGCAAAGGATTAACGCAACTAGAAGCTGGTTTTATGAACGAATTAATAAAATTGACACTCCCCTGGCAAAGCTTACCAAAGATAGAAAGGAACAATCATCAATAGCCAGGATGAGGGATGAATCGGGGGCAATAACAACAGACCCCAATGAGATAAAAAGGATAATCACAAAGTACTATGAAGGTTTGTATTCTAATGAATTCAGAAACCTGGAAGACATGGATAAATATTTAGAAAAACAATCTATCCCTAGATTATCTGAGACAGAGATCAAGAACCTCAACAAACCCATAGCGAAGTAAGAAATAGAGAGTGTCATCAAAAACCTACGAAGGAAAAAGGCCCCAGGGCCAAATGGCTACACAGCAGAATTTTACCAAACATTCAGGGAAGAGCTGACACCGATCCTCCACAAAGTATTCCAGAACATAGAAAAGAACGGCAAGCTCCCAAACTCATTTTACGAAGCCAGCATTACTTTGATACCCAAACAGGGAAAAGACCCCACAAGTGTAGAGAATTATAGACCAATATCTCTAATGAACATAGACGCAAAAATCCTTAACAAAATATTGGCCAATAGAATACAAAGGAACATCAAACATATCATTCACCACGACCAAGTAGGATTCATCCCAGCGATGCAGGGATGGTTTACCATCCGAAAATCCATCAATATCACACACCACATCGAGAAGAAAAAGGATAAAAACCATATGATAGTATCCATAGATGCAGAAAAAGCATTTGACAACATCCAGCACCCATTCCTAATCCAAACACTCATGAAGATAGGATTGGAAGGTAAGTTCCTCAAGCTCATACAAGCTATCTATGAAAGACCAACAGCCAACATCATAGTCAATGGAGAAAAGACAAGAACAATACCACTGAAAAAGGGTACAAGACAAGGATGCCCCCTGTCCCCTCTTCTATTCAATATCGTTTTGGAGGTTCTGGCTAACAACATAAGACAGCGGAAGGACATCAAAGGGATCCAGTTGGGAGAGGAGGAGGTGAAACTATCGTTATTTGCAGATGACATGATCCTATACATTGAAGACCCCCAAAACTCCACAGTTGGAATACTTACAGCAATAGAGGAATACGGAAGGGTAGCAGGATACAAGATCAATAAACAGAAGTCGGTAGGGTTTCTATACACATCGGACAGGGCCATGGAAGAGGCGATTAAGAGGGAAGTACCCTTAACAGTAGCCAAGAACAAACTGAAATACCTAGGAATATACTTAACAAAAAATACTAAAGACCTATATAAGCATAATTATAAAACCCTATTACAGGAAACCAAAAGTGACCTTCACAAATGGATGAAGCTCCCCTGCTCATGGTTAGGTAGGCTGAACATAGTAAAGATGACAGTTCTTCCTAAAGCACTCTACAAGTTCAATGCTATACCAATCCAATTACCATCAACCTTCTTCAAAGAATTGGAAAAACTGACCACCAACTTCATATGGAGAGGGAAGAAACCCAGAATTAGCAGAGAACTCCTCAAGAAGAAGGACACAATTGGAGGACTCGCCCTGCCTGATTTTAATGCCTACTACACAGCTACAGTGGTCAAAACAGCATGGTACTGGCACAATGATAGACACTCAGACCAGTGGAAAAGAATAGAAAGCCCAGGAGTAAAATCATCAGCATATAGACAACTGATCTTCGACAAGGGTCCCAAAAACGTCAAGTGGGAAGCAGATGCCCTCTTTAATAAGTGGTACTGGAAACAATGGATATCCACATGTAGAAAGTTGAAACAAGACGCCTACCTCACCCCATGCACAAGAATACACTCAAGGTGGATCACAGATCTAGAAGTCAAACCCCAAACCATCAGGACCATTAAGGAGGGAATCGGGACTAATCTCAGAGCACTGGCCCAGGGAGCACATAGGCTCACTGCAACAGGGAAGGGGACACACACAGGTGATCTGGAAATCGACAAATGGGATCTAATAAGAATAAAACACCTGTGCACCTCGAAAGACTTTGCCAAGAGGGTGAAAAGGCAACCCACAGACTGGGAGAAGATTTTTAGTAATGACACGTCAGACAAAGGGCTCATTACTAAAATCTACAACACCATCATGACCTGCAAAAAGAGGAAAACAGTTAACCCCCTAAGGAAGTGGGCAAAAGAAATGAGAAGAACTTTCACTAGAGAGGAGATCAATATGGCCAATAAATATATGAGAAAGTGCTCGAAGTCCCTTGCCATAAGAGAAATGCAAATCAAAACAACCATGAGATACCACCTAACACCCCTGAGGCTAGCCCAGATCAGTAAATCAGAGAGCAACAAGTGTTGGAGGGGCTGTGGTGAAATAGGAACCCTCCTCCACTGCTGGTGGTCGTGCAGATTTGTACAGACACTGTGGAAAGCAATCTGGCGATACCTAAAGAAAATGGAAATTGATCTACCTTACGACCCAGCCATCCCTCTACTGGGCATATACCCGGTTGAAGCAGCAAATAAACAACGACCAGTCATATGCGCTCCAATGTTTATTGCGGCACAATTCACAATAGCAAAGACTTGGAAACAGCCTAAGTTTCCATCGATAGACGAGTGGATTAGCAAACTTTGGCACATACACACAATGGAGTATTATACAGCACTAAAAAGCACCGATGAGCACATGAAACACGTTATTTCATGGGAAGAGCTGGAAGGAATTATGCTAAGCGAGGTAAGCCAGTCCCAAAGGGACAGGTACAACATGAGTCCTCTGAGGTAAGTACAATCAGCATGACAGAAATGAGGCATTAATCCACCCAAGGGGAGGGTATGGTTTATATCTCCACAGGGAAAGTGGGACCAGACTTCAACCCAGTGTCGCAAGGTGTGAATGCAATATCCCGGCGTGGAGGACGGAACCGGTGGAGAGGTCTGGGAGGCAGGCCCCAGCACCATAAATTAAGTGGATTCCTGCCCCTCCCCCGAAAAGAACTTGTTCCAAAGGACGACATTGACTCTGCAGCTCTGGGAGATGGACATATTTGATCAGAGCACACGGGAGCAGATGAAGGGGCAGGAGGAGAGAGTGGAGCACAGCCTGACCCACCAGGCCGTGATGATGATGTTCCTGAGTAGAGCAGCCAGTCCACAGAGAGAACAACATGGCTGGCCCTACTATGAGACATGATGCCCCTCAGTGACTAAGGGCGATACAGGGGACAGCACCGGAGACACAGTGTGGGAATTGCACCTGACCTGATCCCACCACACCGAGGCAATGCACTGGGGGAGTGCAGCGGAACAGCAAGGGAATGGAGTGGCAAGGTCCCCAGGGAATGCTGAAAGTGGACTTTGGGGCCAGAGCGTGGTGCCCCAACAGACTGGACTGGAAAACGCTCCTAAGGGCCAGCAAAGATCCCTGAACTAACTACAAGCTTTTCTCTTGTGAACAGTTTTGTTCTGTTCTTTTTCAGTGGTTTGTTTTGGTTGTTTTGTTGTCTGGTTGTATACTGTTGCTTTGTGTTCCTCTGTCTAGTTTTCGTGCATGTTAGTGACTCCACAGGTCTGTCTGAATAGGACAGGCTGGATGAACTATCTGGATGAAAAACAACGGGACCGCCAGTTCCGGGGGGACTTGGGGTGGGGGGTAGGGGGGGGTAAGGAAGTGGTTTTAACAAACCCAGGGACAAGGGAAAAACATGGGACCCCAAAGGGTAGAGAAGGGGGAGTGGCAGGCCTGGTGGGAAATGATCAAGGGTAAGGTTGCTTAGAGAAGAGGTATACTCTAGCCCAGGTGGCAATGAAGCATGGTAGTAGGGCAGGAGGAAGGTCAAGGGAGATGGAGGAAAGAGCTAGGAGTCAAAGGGCATTCATGGAGGTCTAGACAAAGACATGTACATGCAAATATATATAGGAGGTTGGGGAAATAGATCTTTGTGTCTATATTTATAGGTCAAGTATTAAGGTGGCGGAAGGACCTTGGGCCTCTACTCAAACACTCCCTCTATGCATGAATACCTTCTTTTATTAAATTGGAACTCTATGATGCTCACTCTCCCGACACAACAGCTGGAGCCAAAATGGGTGAACAAGTAAATGTGGTGAAGAAAGCTGATGGTGCCCGGCTATCAAAAGAGATAGTGACTGGCGTCTTAAAGGCTTGAAGATAAACAAGCGGCCATCTAGCTCAGAAGCAACAAAGTCCACATGGAAGAACACACCAGCCTGTGTGATCGAGTGGTCCCAAAGGGATCAGTTACCAGGCATCAAAGAACAAAAAATCATATCATTGACTGCACACCTCCATGATAGGATCGCTGAAGACAAATGGGTGCACAAGCAAATGTGGTGAAGAAAGCTGATGGTGCCCGGCTATCAAAAGAGATAGTGTCTGGGGTCTTAAAGGCTTGAAGGTGAACAAGCGGCCATCTCGCTCAGAAACAAATAAGCCCACATGGAAGAAGCACACCGGCCAGTGCGATCACGAGGTGCCCAAGGGACCAGATATAAGGCATCATGCAAAAAAAAAAAAAAAAAAAAGTGTGTGTATGTATGTGTATTTATGTGTATATGTATATATGTATGTGTATATATATATTATATTAAATGAAGGGGGAAGTGCAGAGTGGAGACCCAAGGCCCAAGTGTCGGCCAATGGAGATCCCCTCATAGAGGGGCTTAGGAGAGGAGATGGGTTAATTAGGGTGTGAGGTAGTATCGATGAAGAACACAGCTTTCCCCCAGATCCTGGATGCTTCCTCCCCCCAACTACCATGATCCGAATTCTACCTTGCAGGGCTGGATAGGACAGAAGCTGTACACTGGTACATATGAGGGTTGGAGATACAGGGAATACAGGGTGGATGATACCTCCAGGACCAAGGGCGTGAGGGACGATGCTGGGAGAGTGGAGGGTGAGTGGGTTGGAAAGGGGGAACTGATTACAAGGAGCCACATGTGACCTCTTCCCTGGGAGAGGGACAGCAGAGAAGGGGGGAAGGGAGACCCCGAATAGGGCAAGATATGACAAAATATCGAGGTATAAATTACCAAGGGCATATGAGGGAGGGGGGAAAAGGGAGGGAGGGGGGGAAAAAAAGAGGACCTGATGCAAGGGGCTTAAGTGAAGAGCAAATGCCTTGAGAATGATTGGGACAGGGAATGTATGGGTGTGCTTTATACAATTGATGTATGTATATGTATGGATTGTGGTAAGAGTTGTTGGAGTCCCTAATAAAATGTAAAAGAAGAAAAGAGGAGAGAAAAATGATTAGGGCAAAGACTGTACAGATGTGCTTTATACAATTGATGTATGTATATGTATGAACTGTGAAAAGAATTGTATCAGCCCCAATAAATTGTTAAAAAAAAAAAAAAAGACCACTCGGTGGAGGTTTATGTGACTCAGGACAACTCTTTATTTCAGGCGTCTAGAACAAAGGGAATTCACAGAGGTTGATGATCACTTATTAAAGTCCCGTTTCTCTATAAAGCCCAATGATGACACTTCTACATCTGAGGGCAAAGAGCTCGTGCAGCATGATATTCTCATTTCAGCCACACCGCCTGCAGTTTCTTCCTTGCAGAAAAAGCTTTCCCAGTGTACTTCTTTAAAATGCTGCAAAATAGTGGGACCGAAGATTTCGGTTTAGGGTTAACTTTAAACGGGCATAGGTACAGGCATGTGGGCATGTTTAGAGACAGTGTTCGAGTTCAGGTTAGAGTTACGGCTGCGTGAGGATTCGGGTTATGGTAAGGTTGTGGATGAAATGTAGGGTGAGTGTGAGGTTTTAGGTAAGAGTGCTTAAGGATGAAAGAACCTATTGTCTCATTTAGGCTTATGGTAAACTTGACTGTTTAGGTATGGGTTAGGGTTAATATTTGTGTGAGGGTTAGAAAGTGTGCGAGGTTAAGAGTTGGGGTCAGGCTTGCGGCTTGTGTGTTACATCCGTTTTGGTTGTGGATAAGTTTAGCTCTCTGTCTAGTTTAAGGGATTGGATTACATTAACGGTGATATGGAGGCTTGGATTGAAGGTGATGGATAGAGTTAAGTTAGGTTCAGGCGAAGGGTGACGGTTAGGAGTAAGGTTAGTTGTAGGGGGAGCTGCATGTTCACATCAGATTTGGGGTTAGGATTAGGCTTAGCCTTAGGGTAGACATATGGTTAGGGTTAGGGCTTGGTTTAGGGTGAGCCTTAGGTTAGGGTTCAGTTTAAGTTTAGGAGTATACAGAATTAGACCTAGGCTTAGGGTTACACCTCTTTTTAGGTTTAGACCTAGGGCTAGGTTTTGACCTAGGTTAGGGTTAGGATTAGGGTTGGTTTTAGGATAGGATTTAGGTTTGAGGTTTCATTTAAGTGTTGGATTATTGGAAGTACATCTGCTCTCCCTGGTTTTCCTTCACGATCACAATGTTTCTGAGATTCATGGTTTAAGGAAAATCTTGCTTCTTGCCGGTTTCAAGGCAAAAAGGCGCCACCGGCAGTTTGTTTTTCCGTCAACCTTTCGCTCGCTCTTTGAGAACCTTGGGTCTTTGGGAAAGCCGTGAGTCCAGCAAGATTTTTCAGTTCAAGTGTGCCCCAAGCAGTGGGTTCTACCTCTGAGCAATACAGCCCGTGGAATTCCTGAGAATCTGGAACCTGCTATGAAGTTCAGCCTGCGTTTTATTCACACGGAAGAAGCTCCTTCGAGGTTCCCATGCCTCTGTACACTGATGCTTCCAGCAACGTCATGTCTCACAGGTCAATAGTGCTTCTCTGAGTTTCACTGGTCTAGGGTAAAGGGTGAAGCGCCTGGGTTCCCGTGCTTCACTACTGTATGGCCTCAAGATGATGTTTGTAGGCACAGTGGCAAATCCATCGGTGGCAATTCTCTCATATTGTCATTGCGATGGGAAGATTCCTTATTCGCTAGGAAATGTTTTACCATGGAAGACGGGTCACCACAGAGCTGTCTCTTGTGTTGAGACAAACTTTGCTGAATTTACCAGCCAGCAGTTGCGTGTCCTCCCTTTCTTTTAAGGTCGATGGAAACGCACGAGTGTAAGGAGAACGGTGAATGGTGGCCGTTCATAACCCAGGATCATCAGAAACCACAGAGTAAATTTTAGGAACGTAGACGTAGGACAGCGGAGAAAACTTCACTCAGGGACTTCAGTGAACTCTCCTTACAATGCTGAGGCCTGACACGCCTAGTGCCTGGGGGCAACCGGGCTCCTGCCCTAGGTAGTTTTGTTGAGCGTGCCTCCCTCAGGTGATGCCTTTTCTCTCCCAGCAATATTGCTCCGTGAAATTCTGCCCATGATGAAAACTATTTGCCATGGGTATGTCTTTTCACATCATTGGCCTCCTCTTCGAAGTACAAATGCTTTTCTAAACGGGTGCTGCCTCCCTGAGCTTTCCTTTGTCTTGGCTCAATCGATGCAGATTCCTGTGCTGAATAAGTGATGGACTAGCACAGCTGGGTGCTTGTCAGTATAGCCAGCACAAGCAGCAATTTCGTTTGTCAAGACCCACCTGGCTGGATCAAGGTTCCTTATTCCCGTGAAAACGATTTTTATCCAAAATCTAGAGGAGCACCAGTGTGTCTCTGGGAGCTACACCCGGGCCTGCTGAACAGAGGCTCCGGAGTTTTCATTTTCTGACTAAAATTCAACACGGAATTTCATGGATCTAAGGAAACCGTGAATTGTGGACGTACCAGATTCTCACATCTTCATTGTCTAATGGAAGCTGAAGTTTCCCAGTCTGATCCGGCTTCCACTTCATTTCTGGCAATGACCATTCAATTGTGGACGTTCAGCCTTCTTCGGAGTCGTTCTGTGCCTGGAACACTTGTTTCCTCATAAAGGCAGACAATGGGTAGCAAACATCACTAAGGACATGGCATATATTTAGTCCCAGATATCACCACAGTTATTTTCTCAGACAAAGAGATCACTAGTCATTTGGTGCCAACAGAGCACAGGGAGCAATGCAGAAGGAAACCTCACAGACCTGCCTCTGGACGGTAGTATGTCACTGAGCTCAGTATATTTGAAATCATGCACTGCACGCATGAATCTGGCTATGCCTGTAGGATGAGAATTACCATGATAACCTGTATTTCAAGAAGGAAAGTGGGTTCTATAGGATGACAATGAAGTATTTGAGTCACTTTAATATTTGTTCTGCAAACAGAGAATACTAGTTCCTCCTTTCAAGTGGGCAGTGAGGAGAAAATTTAGGGTAAGGAAAAGAAAAACTCTCCATGGAGACCTGATTCCAACAGGAAATCCTCCCTATCCTTCATCTGTGTCTGTCTAGGGCTGGGTGTCTGTGCTCAGTGGGTCCTGTGCGCCCCCTGCTGCCCAGTGTTTTCTCTGCAGGGGAGGCTTATGTCTGGGCTCACACTGACTTCCCCTCACTGTGCTCCTTGCACAGTAATACATGGCCGTGTCCTCAGCAGTCACGGAGCTCAGCTGCAGGGAGAACTGGTTCTTGGATGTGTCTGGGTTGATGACTAGACGATCTTTTAGAGATGGCGCATATTCTCTGTACCATTTTGAGCTGTAGTAGTAAGTCCTTCCCATCCATTCAAGGCCGCTTCCAGAGTGCTGCCTGATCCAATCCCAAGTAGCACTGGTACTGGAAACAGAGTCCCCCGTGATGGTGCAGGTGAGAGTGATGGTCTGTGAAGGTCTAACCATCTGAGGACCAGACTCCTGAAGCTGCACCTGTGCCAGGCCACCTGGAGATATAGGAAATAAACATAAAACACCCTACCTCTGTGAATATGCCTTGTAGGATTCCATCTTCCCCCAACACTGACCTGATGGGAGACACAGCACTATGAGGAGAAGGAGGAAGGAAGCAGACATTTTGGAGCAAGGTCACCCTTATTCAGCAGTCACTTGAGTCCCTGGTGGGGAGACAGCATTTAAACAGGAAATCACATTAGTGATTTGCCTATGAACACCATTGGCTGGATAAGGTCTGGAGACTGTGAACAGTCCACGGGCACATAGGTCCTGCTGCTCCAAAAGGAGTTTTCTCCAAGACTGGCTCCTGCCGCATGCTGGACCAAGGCAGCTTGCAGACATGGAGGTTATCAGATGCCTAAGCAGAGGCTCAGTTTCACATCTTGCCAGATCGAAGTGTGTGCTCGCTGAAATTAATCAGAGTCCTGGTGTATCTGTGTTCTTTGATATGAACACTTCACATTTTCATTCACTTATTCTTTCTGTTGTTCATTGTGAGCTCTGAGAGCTATTCACACACCAGGAACTTTTCTCCACTGAGGAAAAAAAATCATTGAATCAAGCAAGCAAGTCAACAAGCAAGCAAAGAAATATTTGCCTCAAAAACCTAACCCTCTCTCCTTGAGTCTTTTCTGCCTCATAGAGACCCTGTATGGTTGAACAGAACTTCTCTGTGGGATTCTTGGTACAGTTTGACAGTTCATAAATGTACCCTGGGTCTGATAACCTCCTATTTCTGCAAGGACTAACTAGTGATTTTAAATCATCGAGCTTTCATTTAATAACCAGATACATAACCTCAAACTGTCACTTGCTTCTTCATATCTCCTCCCTAAGGTGTCTAATATATTACAGGGCATTATGATGTCACATTCAGGATGAAGGAGCCCATGAAAACAGCCATGGGTCAGAGTTTTCGCTCACATTACATACAAGTGAAGCTGGGCGATGGGTAAAGAAAGCTGGAGAATACTTTGATGGACTTTGAATGATGGTGGTTTTGGAGAAGAATTTTGAAAATACCATGGGGTACTATAAAAATAAATTGATCTTAGAGGGAGTACAGGCACGGAATTTCCTAGAAGTAAGGATACGGATGGTAGCACTTCACCTCACACACGTTGGTCATGCTATGAGGAGAGGGCAGTACCTGGATAAAAAGACTACATGCTCAGTAAAGTCGAGGGTCAGTGAAAAACGGGGACCTCCCTAATGACATGGATTGATACAACAAATGTAGCCATGAGACCAAGCATAACCAGTGTGATGATGGCGCAACATCAGACCGTGCTCTGTTCTGCAGAAGGTTGGTATCAGTTGGAACAGATTTAAAGGTACCTGAAATAAGCAAAAATGTGTCAAAACACACAACAGTATTCTACACAGGCCCTGTTAGAATGATAGTTTGGGGAAGGGGGTTGGAAATGAATATGTAATGTCATGTTGAAAAACACACTGCACCAAGGGCTCAAGTAGAAAGAAAATATTTTGAAAATAATGACAGCAACATATATACAAATGTGCTTGACATAATAGATGGATGTATGGATTGTGATAAGAGCTGTAAGAGCTCAAAATAAAATGATATTTTTAAAAAAAGAAGAACCAACTAATAAAAAATTTTTTAAAAAGAAATGTACTCATCAAAAGGAAATGTGTTCCAAGTTTCCAACCCAATTACTGCTGAGAAACAAAGGCAGGGGCTGGATGACAATGAAATGGGGAAGCTTTACTTGGAAAGTGGAAGGAATGATCCAAAAGGAGAATCCTCAAGATAAGATCCTGAAAAAAAAGGAATATAAAAAGAGAAGGAGAATTTTTTTAATTTATACTTTTAGGCATAAGGATCAGTAAGTAAATTTAGGGATTAATGGATATGTACCAGTTTCACAGGAACAATCATGGATATGCACAGGGTGGGGTTGTGATTATTGAAAAGACATGGCTTTTTGTACTTCTTGCTTCTAAATGTCTTTCCATTTCATCTGATGTCTTTCAAGCACATTTTGGATCCTTGGCCAAAGTCCTGTTTCATGGTGACCTGGAGGTTGGGAATGTCTTTCCTCTGCATGTGTGCCCAGCAGGTTGAGTCCTAAATGATAGTAGGACCCATTCTCAGAGGAAATGGGTCAACAAAGAGAGGGTATCAGGAAGTAAAATGCAGAATAAGTATCGGCAATACATAAGGTATGTATATTTCATAATCTTGTGTCAATATGTCATCTCCCAGGGGAGATTCCTTGGGGAAGTGTGAAATTTGCAGTGTTACACAGGGCCAAGGAGTTTGGGCAGTGGTCTCACACAGAATGTCCAATGACTTCATTGTTCTTATTCTGGAATCTGATTCTTCTTGGTTCCTTTATTGGTAATAAATTATTGGTAATAATTATTGGTGATAAATATTGGTAAAATTTCACCAAAGATTATTTACAACATTAATAAAAATAAAATTTCCTTAAGATGGTAAATCTATTGTCATATATTGTTGCTTATTTTCCTTTCCTCCCTTCCTCTCTCCCTCCTTCCCTCCCTCCTTCCCTCCCTCCTTCCCTCCCTCTCATCCTTCTTTCCTTCCTTCCTTTCAGGATGTAGCAGTGATTGATAGACAGCCTTGAGAAAGAATGTGCATACCATTTCCTCTTCCATCATTCCTGTCAAAGAGAAAACTGGGGTTTCTGTTAAAAATTAAAGAGTTTATTTGAGTAACAAAACAATCCAGGGAGTGGCAGTAGTATCTCTAAGGATCCAAAGTACTGATGTGAAAGGAAATTTTCAGAGAGTATACATACAGAGGGATCCGGGAAGTTACAAGAAAATTCTGATTGCTTGGCAATTTATAAAGTTTGAGTAATTTCACAATTATATATATATATATATATATATATATATATATATTATGTATAAATAGGTGTGCTCATAGGCTTCTTGAAGTATGACAACTTTGGAAAGTAATTACAAAAACACTACACATCATCAACAACAAAAATGAGGTCTGACCTATATCTTTGGCAGAAAGCATCTCCTTATGCTGACCACATAGTTCTTTTGAGCTCCTTCGCAGAATTCAAAAGAAACTCACAAACAATTAGTGGCAGATCAATTAAACACAATCACATGTGGGACTACAGGAGCAGGGAAAGGACCCTGACTGGGAGAGGTACACTACTGCCAAACTGAATAGCTTACAAAATTTGGGCAGAAATCTCTGATGTCCAAGTATGACTTAAGAGCATAGGACTCTAGCTCCCCAATATCCATCTAGGACATAACCAGGGAGTGTGTTCTTAACTGTGTCTCCCTGCACTGGCCAGGGTGCTCTCAGCAACCTCGCTCTTTCTGACACTCCTTACATTGCTTTACATTGCAAGTCAGGGACCAGAAATAACTCAGTAGAGGCTGACTATGTGGAGATAGAAGCTGAGTTTAGCTGAGTCTGAACTTAAAGTGTCAAACTGCTATTATTTTATGGTAGAAATATAAACTAGTTAGGGGAATTTTATACTTTGTTTAGCTGTAACTTTGCAAGAACTTCTCCATAGCCCTGACCCAGGTTAACCCCCTCTATCTTGTCTCACTGATTCTCCTGTGACTGTGTGTAGGCATGAGTTGTCATGGGTGCTAGCTAAGTCAAAGGCCTAATTTTTTCCTTAGTGTCATTTCTGTCCCTACTTGTTAAGATCTGGCACCTGTATACATGGCCGGTCTCATTGATATTTAGGGCCCTAGCACTGAAAGCCCTGAAAAAAAGATCTTTGTTAAAGCAAATTGTTTTCACCGTTTGTAGCTGTCATTCCAAGATTTGTGTCTGTGTGAAAAATTGTTTCACTCAGTCTGTGTACATGTGTGTATATGTGTTAGGCCAGGGTGACTAGAAAAAAAATGTAATGACACTCCTATAGGTATAAGAAAGAGCTTTATATCAAGGAGTGATTGTATATCAAACAAACATCCCAGTCCAGATCAAGTCCATTAGTCCAGTACTAGTCCAGGAATCCCTCGTCAAACTCACACAGCCACAAGCAACGATGCAGAGTGCAGGAAGCACAGCCTTGTGGGTGAAGAGTTCTGTAGTGGACGCATCTCCAGGGCTTTGGCAGGTCTCCCAGTGGCCCCTCAACAAGAAGGTGAAAACAGAGAGAGGAAGTTCCCAGGATGATCCTTGTGATAAGGCCACACCCACTAGGAGCTATCATCAGGCTTCCAAAATCCACCTCTTCATTTCTATATCTTCAATTTGACATGACATTGTGTGTGTGTGTGTGTGTGTGTGTGTGTGTGTAATCACTTCTAGTCAGTTGGCCACACAGCTGTGTTAAATATTACATGGCAAAGGTAGTGAGTGCTTCCAGTGCCTCATCTGCTTGTTGAAGCATTTCAGTAGGCATTCCACTGCTCCCTGGACCTACTTTTTCACTGATGCTCTTAGTGCACCTTTACCTTTTTCTTGAGTGATCCTGGTTTTTGCTCATATGGTTCCTCTTGAAGCAGTGTGGGAAACAGCTACCTGTCTTTTGCCCTTTGTTCTGTATCCTTGAACAGTGTTCTGCCATTTGTTTCAAAGTTCACTGTAAAGGTGAACTCTCATGTATTTTAGCCTAAAGACCTTTATTATAGACATTTAGAGTCTTTACCACTGGGAATGTTAACATTTTTTTAAAAACTACCAAAAGTCCCATGGAAGTTTATTTCCAATAATTTTGATAAAGCTGCCTCTGAAAGCTCACCCTGGCTAAGAAGGTTCTGGAGTCCCCTGGTGGAGAAGCTGCATTTAAAGATGCCAGGTATTTGTATATGAGTGTCACTGTGAATGGTATACAATATGGGAACAGGGAACAGCTTGCTAAACTCATGGATCACAACTCCACAGGAAGGTTTCCCCAAGAGCTGGTTCCTGAAGCAAGTGGGATGCAGGCAAGTGAAAGACCAAGAAGGTTTCCAGGGCTCTCAATATTATGACACACATAATTTAATCTTTGACTCAAGGAGTGGATGCTGGGTTTGAACCCATAACCTGTGGTTAGTAACTTAATACTTAGTCCACTGCACCATACAGCCTTTTTATAAACATCTGCTTCAGGGAACCTGTATTACAGGGTAGTGTGATGTCACTTTGAGGATCAATTGCCTCAAATGCCTGTGATATCTGTACAATGGGTAGGGACGACTGCTGAAAAGTCGATGACCAAAATTATGGTTTGGGGGAAGATATTGAAAGTATCAGTGACTGCAAGTAAGGAAACCTTACTTTATCGACTCGGCATCCCTGATATTCTCCTTCAGTCTTATTTTTGTTCCCCAAATGCAAAGGGTATTTAAAAGAACATGAATGGAGTTCTCAAAAAATGTTCGAAAAGGAAAACACTGACTTGAACATTAAATTACATTAAAATACACTGTCAGGAAATAGCTTTTTTTTTAAGATTTCTGTTTTTTATCAGTAATAAATCTGGTGTACATGTACAAGGGACCCTCAAAGTGGCAGATATACTTATATTTCTTTTTACATATATACTCATACTTTGAATATATTGAGCATATATTCAAATAATATATTACAAATATATTGAAATATTTTAAAAACATTTTATTAGGGACTCATACAACTCTTATCAAAATCCATACACACATCAATTGTGTAAAGCACATCTGTACATTCGTTGCCCTCATCATTTTCAATGCATTTGCTCTCCACTTAAGCCCTTTGCATCAGGTCCTTTTTTCCCCCTTCCTCCCCGCTTCCCCCTCTCCCCTCCTTCGTGAGCCATTGATAATTTATAAATTATTATTTTGTCATATCTTGCCCTGTCCTATGTCTCCCTTCACCTCGTTTTCTGTTGTCATCCCCCAGGGAGGAGGTCACATGTAGATCTTTGTAATCGGTTCCCTCTTTCCAACCCACTCACCCTCAATCCTCCCAGTATCGCCCCTCACATCCCTGGTCCTGAAGGTTTCAACTGCCCTTGATTTCCTGTGCCGCCAGCTCCTATCTGCACCAGTGTTCATACTCTGCTCTATCCAGACTTGCAAGGTAGAATTCAGATCATAATAGTTGGGGGGGAGGAAGCATTTAGGAACTGAAGGAAAGCTGTATTCTTCATCGGTGCTACATCCCACCCTGATGGACTCATCTCCTCCCCTAGACCCCTCTGCAAGGGGATCTCCAGTGGCCGACAAATGGGCTTTGGGTCTCCACTCTGCACTTCCCCCTTCATTCACTATGGTATGATTTTTTCCCCCTGATGATGCCTTATACCTGATCCCTTCGACACCTCGTGATCGCACAGGCTGGTGTGCTTCTTCCATGTTGGCTTTGTTGCTTGTGAGCTAGATGGCCACGTGTTTACCTTCAAGCTTTTAAGACCCCAGACACTATCTCTTTTGATAGCTGGGCACCATCAGCTTTCTTCACCACATTTGCTTATGCACCCATTTGTCCTCAGCGATCATATCATGAAATATTTTTATTTTATATAATGATATTTGTATTTATTTATTCACTTTAACATATATTTACTTATATTGATATTCACAGTAATTTTCATATTTATATTCATATTTATGTTCACATATATGTTTAGATTCATATGTGTATTTAGATTTAGATTCATATTTACATTGACATGCATATTCATATTCACACTCAAATTGTTATTCATGTTTATATTTTCAATTATATTTACACTAATATTCATGTTCTTATTTGTATTGATATTAATATCTGTACTTCCATACATATTCACATGTATATGTGTATTCATATTTAGGGCATGTTTGAGTCAAATTAATCTAGCAACCAATGATTACTGTTTTCCAGTGCAGTCATAGAGGTCTACCATTTTTACAGTTTGAACATTTTTTATAGCATATGATCTATTTCTTCTTTTTTAATTTTCAGTTGACATCTTGGACATCAGACTTTTTAAACTTAGATAGATAGTGTTCAGGGCCCAGGCCCAATCCCAACTACATGGAAAGCCGCCGCTCCCCCCAGAAGAATTTACTTCAGAAGATAGCACAGAAGCTACAGGTCAGAGAGAGGGATATGTCTGATCAAAGCACATGGGAGCAATGAAGGGTGAGGAAGAGGGAGTGGAGCACATCCTGACCCACCAAGCCTTGAGGACTGATATCCTTGCTCAGAGTAGTCAATGCACAGAGAGAACCATATGGCCGGCCCCACTAGGAGACATGAAAACCCTCACGAACCCAAAGCCCTACAGGGGACAGCACTGGAGATACAGTGTGGGAGTGGCACCCGATCTGACCCCACCACAACAAGGCAAAACACTAAGGCCGGGCAATAGAACAGCAAGAGTACAGAGCAAGGAAGTCCCAAAGGAGTACCAAAAATAGACTTTGGGGCCAGGCCGTGGCACCCCATCAAACTCCACTGGAAAACACTCCTAAACGTCATCAAACAGACCTTGAACTATTATGTCTTTGTTTTGTTTTTGCTGCTGTTTTGTTTTCTTTTGTCACTTTGTCTTGCTCTGTCTTATTTTGTGTGCGTATTATTATCTCTGCAGGTCTATCTAGGTACGATAGGCTAGATAAACAATCTGGCGGAGAAAACAACGTGACCGATGGTCCTGGGGGAGGGGGGGCCAAAGGAGAGGGGGAGGTTGGGGAAAGGAAATGGTGTTAATAAACCTGGGGACAAGGGTACAAGAAGGGATCCAAAATCAGTGGCAAGAAGCATGTGAGACGCCTGATAGGTTTTGATAAAGGACAATGGAACTGAGTAGGATTACTGAATCCAAAATGGAGGCTGAGCATGATAGTGGGACAAGAGGAAAGTAAAAGGAAATAATGGAAAGAACTAGGAGGCAAAGGACATTTATAGAGGTCACAATGCAGGCATGTACATATGTAAATAGATTTATATATGATGATGGGGGAATAAATCTATGTCCATATATTTATAAGCTTATATTAAGGTAGCCAATTGACATTGAACCTCCACTCAAGTACTCCCTCAGTGCAAGAACACTTTGTTCTATTAAACTAGCATTCCATAATGCTCACCTTCCTAATACTATCACTGAAGACATATGGGTGCATAATCAAATGTGGTGAAGAAAGCTGATGGCGCCCAGCTATCAAAAGATATAGCGTCTGGTTTCTTAAAGGCTTGAAAGTAAACAAGCAGTCATCTAGCTCAGAAGCAACAAAGCCCACATGGAAGAAGCCCACTAGACTGTGTGATCACGAGGTGTCAAAGGATCAGGGACCAGGCATCAAAAAACAAAAATTCATATCACTGTGAATGAGGGGAAGTACAGATTTGGGAGCCAAAGCCCATCTCTAGGCAACTGGACATGCCCCTACAGAAGGGTCTTGGGGAGAAAAAGAGTGCAGGGTGCAGTGTAGCAAATATGGAACACAAAACTTTCCTCTAGTTCTTAAATGCTTCCTCCCCCCACCACTATCATGATCCCAATTCTACCTTACAAATCCAGCCCGACCAGATAATGTACACTGGTACAGACAGGAACTGGAAACGCATGGAATCCAGTTCAGAAGATCCCTTCAGGAACAGTGGAGTGAGTGGCGATACTGGGAGGGTTGAGGGAATTTGGGGATGTAAAGGGGGAACCGATTTCAAGGATCTATATATAACCTCCTCCCTAGGGGATGAACAAGAGAAAAGTGGGTGAAGGGCAACATCAGACAGTGTGAGATATGACAAAATAATAATAATTTATAAATTATCAAGGGTTCATGAGTGAGGCAGAAGTGGGAGGGAGGGGAAAATGAGAAGGTGATACTAAGGGCTCAAGTAGAAAGCAAATGTTTTGAGAATGATGATGGCAACAAATGTACAAATGTGCTTGACACAATGGATGGATGGATGTATGGTTTGTGACAAGAGTTGTACGAGCCCCACCCCACCCCCGCAAATGATTTTTTAAAAATAAAGATAGGTAGTGTTTTTCTAGAAATATGTCCACTTATTCTAAATTTTCAAATTCACTGTTGTGATCTTCATAGTTTTGGTTCTGTTGTGATATTGGCCTTTTCATTTCTTATTCTTTATATTTGCTTTTCTTATTCCTTTTAGTTTAATAAATTTACCAGTAGTTTGTCAAACTTTGTTAATATTTTTTTTCTTTTTTTTCTGCCCTACCCGGGGTCTCCCTTCCCCCCTTCTCTGCTGTCCCTCTCCCAGGGAAGAGGTCACATGTGGATCCTTGTAATCAGTTCCCCCTTTCCAACCCACTCACCCTCCACTCTCCCAGCATCGTCCCTCACACCCTTGGTCCTGAAGGTATCATCCACCCTCGATTCCCTGTACCTCCAGCCCTCATATGTACCAGTGTACAGCCTCTGTCCTATCCAGCCCTGCAAGGTAGAATTCGGATCATGGTAGTTGGGGGGAGGAAGCATCCAGGATCTGGGGGAAAGCTGTGCTCTTCATCGGTACTACCTCGCACCCTAATTAACCCATCTCCTCTCCTAAACCCCTCTATGAGGGGATCTCCATTGGCCGACACTTGGGCCTTGGGTCTCCACTCTGCACTTCCCCTTTCATTTAATATGGTATATATATACATATACATATATACATATACACAGATATACACGTACATACACACACTTACATTTTTTTTTTTTGCATGATGCCTTATACCTGGTCCCTTTGGCACCTCGTGATCGCACTGGCCGTTGTGCTTCTTCCATGTGGGCTTTTTTGCTTCTGAGCTAGATGGCCGCTTGTTCACCTTCAAGCCTTTAAGACCCCAGACACTATCTCTTTTGATAGCCGGGCACCATCAGCTTTCTTCACCACATTTGCTTATGCACCCATTTGTCTTCAGTGATCCTATCATGGAGGTGTGCAGTCAATGATATGATTTTTTGTTCTTTGATGCCTGGTAACTGATCCCTTTGGGACCACTTGATCACACAGGCTGGTGTGTTCTTCCATGTGGACTTTGTTGCTTCTGAGCTAGATGGCCGCTTGTTTATCTTCACCTTTTCATTTATTTCTGCTCTATTCTTTAATATTTATTGTCTTCTGGTGACTGATGTTTTACTTAGCTCTTTTTTGTTCTAATTGTTGAAGGTTTGTGTTACCATGCTGACTTTTGCTTTATTTTTTGATATCTTCATATATTGTTCATAACGTGTGTTCTTAGTATTGCTTCTGAAGTATACTAAAGCTTTTGGTATGCTTATTTTTGTTTTTGTAAGGAATTTAAAATCTTAATCCCTACCATTTCCAAGTAATTTAATGCACACAATTGCTCATTTTCCATGTTAGATTTTATTCTTTTATCTTCCTATTGTTCATATATAATTTAATAATGCGGTGAAGTAAAATTTATTTGTAATATCACAATTTTTAAAAATGTATTAAAGCTAGCATTGTAGCCTAATGTATGGTTTATTCTGAAGAATGGTACATATGAACATGAGAAGAAGGTACATTGACGTTTTCCCAGATAGTATGTTTCCTACATGTCTAAGAGGTCAGTAATTGTGGTATTTAGTTCTTCTGTTACAGTATTGATTTATTATCCAGTTGATATTTAGTGTTGTTCTGTCAAACCCAGTGTGGATGTATTTAACTCTATTACTGTAAAATTATGTAGTTCTATCTTTAAGTCTATAAGAGCTTGATTAATATATTTTGAGGGTGTGCCACTAAATTAATATATACTTATTACTATTTTTCATCTTGCTCTTTTGTTCCTTTTATCATATAATGCCCTTATTTGTCTCTCATTAAAGATTTGGTCCTATTTTATTATTAATTTGTATAGCCAGTAACACATTTTAAAATTGTAATTGATTAATATTGCTACACTTGCTTTTTTAATTTCCATTTTCTTGATATATTTTCTTCTACCTTTGATTTTTAGATTATATTTGTCTTTATGTCTTAATTGTGTTTCTTTTTTTTTTCACAGTTGAGCTTGCTTTATGGGTGGCATGCTGGCTGGGTTGTGGGGGCAGGGCAAAGACTCAGACTGAGCTTATCAAGGGACTGGGGCATGGCGTCCTAGCTGGTGCCAGGATGGGATCAACTCCTTCAGGACGGAGGGGCTATGAGAAGAGGCGGCAGAGAGAGCGAGGAGAGGTGGGGAAGGAGGGAGGGGTGACAAGGGGATGGGGTAGGAAGAGAGACAAAGGGAAGGCAAGGAGGAGACAAAAAGCAGGGCCTGGCTGGGGCTGATGTACAAACCAGAGGTGCTCCGTCCGGTCAGCAGCAGGAGAGGCTCAAAGGGGAGCCTCCTGGGAAGTGTAGGCAGCCATGAGGGCCCGCTTCAGCTGCTCGTAGGTGACGAACATCACCACGTTCCAGGAACCCAGGCGGAGAAAGGAGGGCATGACCCCTTTGTAGAAGGCCCGGGGCCCCTCCTTCTGGAGCATGGTAAGGGCGCAGTTGCCAGCGCTGCTGTACTGGCCCAGGGCAGAGTTCATATATCTTGTCTTGACCACGTTGACGGGGAGGCGATAACGGTGGTGCAGAAGCCGGCCCCGAAGGCGGAAATGAAATGGCAAGGGAGGTCATCCGTCATGAGGTTGGCCTTCAGGAGGGAATCTTTGATGAGGTCATAGGTCACCAGTTCAGCACAGTTGACAATGGCATTCCGAGCCACATTGGGTGAGGTCCCTTTCCAGAGTCCCTGAAACCCTTCCTCCCGAGCAATGGTCTTGTAGGCATCCACAGTGCTCTGGTATCTTGGGCTACCTCCAGCCGGGGCCTGACCTTGGAACCGGACCTTCACCACATCTGTGGGCTGGGCCACCACCACAGCCAGGGCACCAGTGGTGCTGCCTGCCAGGAGGCGGCTACCGATGCCGGCATGCTCAGAGCCCTTGGTGTAGAACTGCTTGACGGAGTCATAAAGGCCGATGCGAACAGAGGCGAAGCTCATCTGGCGCTGGAGGCCGGCGACCAGCCCGTTGTAGAGGTTGCGGGGGCCCTCTGTGCGCACCATGGTCAGGGTGGTGCCCAGCACGCCGCGGTACTGAGCGCTGGCTATGGCCCGCAATGGCCCTTGGCTTTCTCCTTGGATCTGCAGCCGGACTTTAGCGGTATCCAGGGGGAAGGTGATGAGATCCGCGATGCAGGCGGCTGTGCCAGCCCCCAGGAACTTCACCGTGGCGGTCGGGGGCACATCGGTAGCCTTGAACCCAACCATGATGCTGACTTCCTGCTACCTCCCAGTAATGAAGACGGGTGGAGAAGGGGAGGGCATCTTCAATCAGCAACAAGATGAGATAGAGGAACTCTGCCGGAATCCGGACTTGTAAGGTCTCACGATGAGGCCTCCGAAGATCAAGCTTCTCTAAAGACGTCCCATTCTTCAAAGCCAACAGTGGCGATCAGGATCTGATCTCTTTGGTTTGCCATAGAAAATAGCTGAGATATGGAACACCTATTGGTCATACTATGTATCCGGGCTGCAGGGAGAACACGAGATGCAGATGGCAGTGCGGTCGGCGGGAACACAATCGGAGATGAAGCCGTCGCAGTGCAGCAGATTTATGGATCAAGCAGATTTATGCTTTTCACTGCCTCTTGAGAGGTGCATTGAGTCCTTTTACATTCCATGTCATTATTGATGTGTATGCATTTATTGCTGTCATAATGCATTGCATTTCTGGGTTTTTTTCCCCCTTTGTGGAGTTATTGAGTTTCTGCCCTCAAATTCTGTGCCCTGAGTTCATTTTTTTAAGTTTCTGTTAATTTTTTTCATTATTATTTTGTAAGACTCCATGCTTTGTTCTTGTTTTTCTTATGGATTAGCTTTATCTTTTCTTCTTCTTCATCCTTTCCATATTACTTGAGAGTTTTGTTAATAATTATATGATTCCAGACAATAATATTGGCATAGAAAATATTTTCTAGCTCATTCTAAGGGAAATTTATTGAATAAATATGCATTTTTGAGTATTTATTAGGATGAAAAGATTCAAGATACATCAGAGGGTGTGAAGAAAATTTCCACTCAGCATGAGAATATTTTTTTTGCATTAACTATTTCTAACTTTGACAACAAATGGCCCTAATTAGTTTCCTGGAGTGTAAACTGAGATCTCATCTATACTTATTATTCTGAAGTCTGCCTTTGGATCTCTGGTGACAGACAGACAAAGCCCATTCCAATGAAGAGAAGGCAAGTGCCAATGCAGGAAGTTTCCCAAGAGTCACTGTGCACGGTATCCCTAGAAAGGTGCTGACAAGGTGGGGAAACCACAGCTTCTGAGAGGAAATCATCACGACTTCATTGCCTGGCATCTGCTGAAAATGGCCTAAAGAACATTTTGAGAAATTAGTTTGCAATTTCCTCCCCTTGTGACATATTTACTATCCTTTGGAATCAAAGCTGTCCTTCCAATGAGTGCTCCCTTTATTTTGACTCCAATGAGTGATCTTACTAATGACTCCGCCCACCGGACAGGTCATTCCAGTTCACCTGTTCCCAGTGTCAGGAGTCTCTCTATGTTTGGAACCCTTGTTTCTGCATACAGGGAGACAATGGATAGCAAGCATCACGAAGGACATGTCACAAATTTAGCCCCAGAAGTCACCACAATTGTTTTCTCAGATATAGAGATCATTAGTCATTCACTGCACGATTCACTGACAACAGTGCACAGGGAGCAAAACAGAAGGAAACCTTCACAGACCTGACCCTGGGCGATAGTAGGTCACTGAGTACATTTGAAATTATGCATTGCATGCATGAATCTGGCATGCCTGTATTTTATTGTCAAAGGTTTTGAGTCATGGATAGGGTGAGAATTACCATGATAAGCTGTTTTTCAAGAAGGAAACTGGTTTCTAAAGGAAGGCAATGAAATATTAGAGTAACTTTAATATTTGTACTGTGAACAGACAATGCTAGTTCCTCCTTTCAAGTTGGCAGTGAGGAGAAAATTTAGAGAGTAATAAATTCTACATTACAAATCTGACTAGATGAGAGGATGTGCATAGGCACAGATAGCAACTGGAAACACAGGGAATTCAGGACAGATGACACCTTCTGGACCAGTGGTGAGAGTGGTGATTCCTGAAGGGTGGAGAGAATGTGGGGTAGAAAGGGGGAACTGGTTACAAGAATCTAGGTATAGCCTCCTCCCTGGGGGATTGACAGCAGAGAAAATGGTGGGGAGAGACGTCAGACAGTGTAATGTATGACAAAATAATAACAATAATTTATGAATGATGAAGGGTTAATGAGGTAGGGAGAGTGGGGAGGGAGGGGAAAATGAACAGCAGATACTAAGGGCTCAAGTCGAAGGCAAATGTGAGAATGATGATGGCAACACATGTACATATGTTCTTGACACAATGGATGTATGTGTGGATTATGATAAGAATTGTACGAGCCCCCCAGGAAAATGATTTAAAAAGAAAAACAAAAACTGTCCGTGGACATGCTGAGAGATGAAAGAGGGAAGGAACCCTGAGTCCTCCTTGTCATCCATCTCTGCCTGTCTAGTGCTGGGGATGTGTGCTCAGTGAGTCCTGTGTGCCCCCTGCTGCCCAGTGTCTTCCTTGCAGGGAAGTTTGTGTCTGGGCTCACACTGACTTCCCCTCACTGTGTTTCCCTTGCACTTAAAGTAATACACAGCTGTGTCCTCAGCAGTCACCGAGCTCAGCTGCAGGGAGAACTGATTCTTAGATGTGTCTCTAGTGATGGAGAGCCGGCTTTGGAGGGATGGGTCATAATTTGTACCGCCATTATAGCATATGAGTCCCATCCACTGCAGACCCTTCACTGAGGGCCGGCGGATCCAGTGCCAGCAGTAACCACTGCTTGTGATGGAGAAACCAAAGACAGTGCAGGTGAGTGACAGCTTCTGGGAGGGCTTCACCAGTACTGGACTCGACTCCTGAAGCTTCACCTGGGACAAGACGCCTGCAGAAAAAACAGAGGGTCCACGTCAGTCACGTGAATTCACAACAATTCCCAAAGACCCAGGGCAGATATCTGAATCTCCACTTTGGGAACTGTTACCAGGCACAGGAGAACACACAGAAATAGCATCTTTAGACCACAGCTCTGCTTTCCCAAGAGACCTAGAGCCCTGTCTGTAGAGAACTGATAGCTTTCCCGCCCAAGGGTGAAATTTACCCTAGTGCCTGAAGAATGATTGCATGTGAGGGAGCCCTGTCCTTATAAACAGATAGTAATAGAGACCAGACAACCTTTTTCCTCCTGAGCCCATGCTAGGGTAGCTCTTTGTTTGAACTCATATGCATGTTAGTCTACAGAGAGAGAGCACTTGACCTAAGTGGTGTGTATTAAAGATCAAAGGAAAACCAAGTATTTCTGAGCTCAGTGTTTTCTCCCTCCAGCCCCTCAACGTCTCTGCCCTGCCTTGGGCTCCTGTATGTCCTGTGCCCTAGAGAGTGGACAGACTATCATTTGTTGAAACATCAGGTGGACACCAGGGTATCGTCATCACCCACAGTCTCCAAACATCTTTTCTTTCCACTTCAACACTTCCATATCAACCTCCTCAAAGTCTTCAGGGGTTTTCTTTGGGCCACTGCCATCACCAACACCAGCACTCCTACAAACAACACATCTCAGGTTTTGATAACTAGGGCCAATCTCAGTGTAAATAAAGAGATCCAAGTGGCATAGGGCCTCAGGGAGGAGGTTTCCAACTGGGGAATGTGGGCCCCAGAAAAGAATAGTTTCAACTTTGTAACTTCTAACTGATGCAAGACTGAGATGACAGTCCCTTGGTTTGTCAGAGCACATGCAACATTAGGGCAAAACTAGTCAGGAGTTCAAGGATAAATACATAACAGAGAAGTGAGTGAAAATTTAAGTCACCAGGGGTACAGAATAAGAATAATGATATTTCAGGTTTTGAACAAAAAGACACCCACTTGAGACCCAACAGGCACCCTGAATTAAAATAAGGTCCATCCAGGCACTAGTCCTGATCCTGAGCAGGAGCTGGAAATAAAGGAGGGAAGGCGAGGGACGGATTAAACGGTAATCACCTGTAATACTTCAGCATCATTAATAAATCGATGTAATTTATACTCCAGGAGCCTTCCTTATTGGAATCTCCAGCCTTTGGTGAGTCCAGAAAATCAGGGGTTCTCAACCTTCCTAAGGCCACGACTCTTTAATACAGTGTCTCATATTGTGGTGATGCCCAAACATAAAATTCTGTTCTTTTTAACATTTTATTAGGGGCCCATACAACTCTTATCACAATCCATACATACACATACATCAATTGTATAAAGCACATCGTTACAATCTTTGCCCTAATCATTTTCAAAGCATTTGCTCTCCACTTAAGCCCTTTGTATCAGGTCCTTTTTTTCACCCTCCCTCCCCACTCCCCTCCCTCATGAGCCCTTGATAATTTATAGATTATTATTTTGTCATATCTTGCCCTGTCCTATTTCTCCCTTCCCCCCTTTTCTCTGCTGTCCGTCTCCCAGGGAGGAGGTCACATGTAGATCCTTATAATCGGTTCCCCCTTTCCAACCCACTCACCCTCTACTCTCCCAGTATTGCCCCTCACACCCCGGTCCTGAAGGTATCATCCACCCTGGATTCCCTGTGCCTCCAACTCCTATATGCACCAGTGTACAACCTCTGCTCTATCCAGTCTTGCAAGGTAGAATTCGGATCATGGTAGTTTGGGGGAGGAAGCATCCAGGAACTGGGGGAAAGCTGTATTCTTCATCGGTACCATATCACACCCTGACTGACTCATCTCCTCCCCTAAACCCCTCTGTGAGGGGATCTCCAGTGGCCAACAAATGGGCTTTGGGTCTCCACTCTGCACTTCCCCCTTCATTCACTATGATATATTGGATGATGCCTGCCTTATACCTGGTCCCTTTGGCACCTCGTGATCACACAGGTTGGTGTGCTTCTTCCACGTGGGCTTTGTTGCTTCTGAGCCAGATGGCCGCTTGTTCACCTTCAAGCCTTTAAGACCCCAGACACTGTCTCTTTTGATAGCGGGCACCATCAGCTTTCTTCACCACATTTGCTTATGCACCTGTTTGTCTTCGGCGATGGTGTCATGGAGGTGTGAAGCCAATGATATGATTTTTTGTCCTTTGATGCCTGAAAACTGATCCCTCATAAAATTATTTTCATTGCTACTTCATAACTATCATTTTGCTACTGTTATGCATCAGGAGAAACATGTGAAATGGTCGTTCCACCCCTAAAGGGGTCGCAACCCACAGGTTGAGAACTACTGTTCCAGATGAAGGCAGAATAAACCCGGGTTGGATTGGGTGAAGTTGCTGTGGGAGGTGTTATTAGGAAACACTTGGCACCTCTGGGAACGCCTTGCACACACCGACACACATGCACACAGGTGAACACATGAAAATATTAGCAAACAAGAACCTAAAATGTACGCAGAGAGAATTCAAAAGCCAAGTGAAGTAAGAGACCATGTACAATATTTAACTTACAATAAGAGCTCACCCAAAAACCCAGAGCTTAGCATCGTGATCTGCGTGTTCATTGCATTTATAAAATGTAATACTTGGTGACACTTTTTTTCCAGTTAATCTCATTTATCAAACAAGGTTTTTTCAACAGTAAATAAACTCTTGTCAAACTTCATTGTTCATTGTTCAACCATAACCACCCTTAAATATTATAAATGATCTCTCTCTCTCTCTCACCTCTCTCTCTCTCTTCCTCCTTTCAGTGTAGACTGCTTAAAATTTTCATGTTTGTAATTTTTGAATACTAAGAGGGCACTACAGCATCACCCCAGGGCATAATTACCAATGAAAGCAAATTAATTAATTATAAAGATTGTTTAGCTTAATTATGTCTCCTTAATTATGTGTGTCTTATTTGGAGATAAATAGAATGAATGGGATTAACAATGAATGGTAATTTTTTTATCACCATTATTTGCAAAAATCTGCCTGGGCACACAGACAAGACAGTAAGGCGAACATCAGCTTGAGAAATGATGTCCACTGGCTGGAGAGTACATCGTCAGAGGACCATACTGGGGATACATGGTGTGGAGTGAGCCTGGTCTGACCCCCACCTCCCTCCACAGTGGGGTGGACCAATAAGGGAACAGAACAGGTCAGCAATGGGAGCCAAGCCAAGCCATAAAGCCCCTGAGGAGCCACAAAAGTAGACTTCAGGCTAGGAGGAGAAGTTCCCTAAACTCCCCAGGACCGGCGGGGAGAGAGTCATAAAGGTCAGCAGACAGATCTGGGATTGTGTATGTTTTTAGGGTTGGGTTTGTTTGTTTTTTGCTAGTTTTTCCACCCTTTATAATTCAATCTATTCTTTCTGTTTTGTTTCGGCTTTTGTTGTTTTGCCTACCCATATAGGCAATGGTTTTGGAGGGCCTTGGTTCTGGGGTGTGGGGGAAGGGAGTGCTTATCAAACAACTCCATAGGTAGAGGAACAATTAGGAAATTAAATCAATAATGAGGAGGACTTAGAGATTCTGGGGGTGTTGGAGCAATAGCAATTTAGCTAAGAGGCATTACTAAGAGGCAGAAAAGGCGTGAGTGTGATGGTAGAACAGGGGGAATGTAAAACAAAATACAGAAAAGATCTAGGAAGCAAAACTATGGATAGAGGTATAAACATAAGGGTGTACATATATAAATATATTAATTCATAAAATAGAGATATTGACTTATGTACATATAATTGTATGGCCATACATTGAGGAAGTGGATGGACTATGGGCTTCTGCTCCAGCCCGCCCTCAACACCAGATCACTTTGTTCTAACAACATGGCATTTTACTGTATAGTTATTTAAGTTCAAGTTAATTGGGTACAAACATAACAATGGTTGAGAGACAACAATTAATAACACATTCTATGAGTCCAGTAATATTCTGATACCAGGGTCAGATAATGATACTTCAAGAAAATGTAGACCAATATTGATAATGGAGCTACAAGAAAATTTTTTTTAATATTAAGAACTGAGGCAGACAACATTTAATATGTTGTCTGACTCAGTTCCCAAATAACTTGAACTTAAATAACAATACAATAAAATGGTATTTATTCATAACTGCCAGAATCTGCACCTTTAAAAATCTTACAATTAGGCTAGAAGTGTCTCATGGAATTTTATTTATTTTATTAAGTATTTTATTGGGGGCCCTTACACCTCTTATCACAATTCATGTAGTCATCCATTGTTTCAAGCAGATTTGTACAGGAATTAACAAGACTAACAATAGCATTGACCACACATGCTAATGATCCTCAGAAATCAGGATGGTGACATGTTGTCTCATGTACTTTGAATATGTTATCAGGAGAGATCCATCTTGGGAAAATGATATCATGCCTGGTAAAGTAAAAGGCAAATGAAAAGAGGAAGAGCCTTGTGTGGATCATTGGCTGCAGCAATGGGCTCAAACATAAAATCCACCGTGAGATGGAGCAGGACTTGGGAGTGTTTCATCTGATTGTACCTAGGTTCTCTGTGAGCTGGAACCTACTTGAGGGCAACTAACAACAACAACAACACACTGTCCTCTTTGTCCAAGACTCTCCTGTTTCCATTCTTCCCCCTGAGCTAAATCCTGTCCTTGATCTTACTTACATGACTGGTTAGCCTAGCAGGGGGTGAGTTCAGTTCTGGACATGAAAGTGACCAAAAGCAATTCCTTGAGGGTCTTTTTTGTGAGTCTGAGTTTGGGTCCCCATTTTTCTCCCACTCTCTCCAGGATTTTCTAAAGAGATTACTTTTGGAGCACTTGGTAGCAGTGGCTATGCACATCCCGTTCTGCTGATCAATCACTAATATTTGGTGAGCAACCCACTGGAAAGTGGCTTGTATAACTAAGAAACCGTTTGGACTCTAGTTGCATGCTATTGTGGGTGGCTCTACAATGAATGAACAAACCCCTGTTTGTGAAGAGGGTAGAAGTTGGGCTGCTAACTTTAAGACTAGCAGTTTGGAACCACCTATAACACCACAGGAGAAAGAATGAGCGTTCTACTCCAGCAAACGTTTTCATTCTTGGAAACTCACCAGGGAAGTTCCCCCTTGTCCTATAGTATCTATGTGAGTCTGCATTGACTCGATGACAATGAGGTTTTTATGGTGGAGGTTGGGGAAAGGGAAGTTAATGATTTATCCACAGAAACAGGAAACCTCACATGAAAACAGGTGTAGTAGCTACATAGTTTCATTTCAACTTGGGAAATAAGTCTAGGGGTAGAGGGTAGCCTGTCAATCAGATCACAGCTTGATGATGCCTCCTGGTGGGCATGACCTTCTCATGTAGATTCTGGGAATTTCTACTCTTTTTCCCTGGAGCTGGGCTACCCTCTCTTTCTGCTTCACCTTCCTGCTCTTGAGTAACTTGGAGAGCTAGAAGAGCCACACGAGACCCATGCCAGCACTAAATGCTTCTACCACCATTGGATACACAAAACTTTTCACCCACTGGCCTGCGGTCTTCCTGCATTCATCATCATTCCATGTGCTGTGTGAGTCTGAAGAGGAAATTTTGGACTACGATCAGATATATGGGCTAATATCGGATGTTTAGAGCTGATCTGGATTGGGATAAAATGTTTTCTTGTTATCTATTAGTCATTGATGTAAATCTCTTTCTTGCACATATTTGAATGACCGTGAATTTGTTTCTCTAGTCTACCCAGTATAACACAGCAAGTATTTCCAGAGAAGTCACCCTTTAGTTGCAAAACCTAGGCTAAGTTTTCCCAGATCTAAGGATAAGGTGGCTCCAGCAGAACTGGGAACATAAACCAGTTTAATTCAGAAAATATTGCCTGATAAGTGATGTTTGTGGATTCTTGATAAAGTCAGGTAACAGTTTTCTGTACAGCCTGGGGAACTATCTGACCATATTGGGAAACATAACCGAGTGTTACAAATCAACTTTCTCTATTTTTAGCCAGGAACTTTGGAATCTGACTTGAACTTTCATAAAGGAATTCCCAAGTATAACAGGCATGAAAGAAGCACAATCTTTCTGGATGCAAGTTAATCGGGAAATAGTTCACTTTGATCTTTCCCAAAAACACTTATTCTGAGAGTCTCAGCAGCCAAGAGTTACCTGCAGGTAGGAAATTTAAATTTCAGATCACTCAACTTGGAAAAGTCTTCCCCACTGTCCATAACGACCTCTTGGACTGATAGAAACTTGAATGAGTGATACATTAAATTAGCAGAGTGCACGAATCATGATAAGCATCATAGAAGAACATAACTCTCATGTTTAACTATCCCCAAAGCTTCCCGGTGAAATCAAACAAGAAGATAGTATAAATTCCAGCTCTATGGACATTACGTTTAACAACCATTCTCCCATCTACGTTCCTCCATTCCCTTTTCACTGCTCCTGCTGAAGGTTTATTTTTAAATTTTGTTAAAATGACATATAACTTACCTAGACGTGCATGCCATTAGGTACTTCTCTTTTCCCCAAAACCAGTCATACACGATAGTGCTTTAGGTCAAAGAATGGACCATCACTGTAAAGGTTAAGCAAGGACCCTAAGTTCCTGCTTCAGACCCATTAACACCTTGGCAGGATTGGATGGTTGGGTGTTTGGAGTTAGTTAGGAGGATGCACATCCGGGGAATCTGATCACAGGCTTACGCACCCAACGTACATTGTTGTATTTCACCCATGTCACCCATACACGCTCTCTGCTATGGGGGAAAGTACTGCAGCCTCGGCCATTGTTATCTGAGTCTCAGCCACTGCTGTGGGCCCTTTGGCGCCGACCGCCTCTCCCTGGCTCCTCCCCGAGCCCCGCCCCAGGCCCGCCCCGCCCCGCCCACCCTTGCCAGTCACCTGTGTTGGTGCCTCAGCAGAAATGGGCGGGGCAAGAGCTGCCGTGAGAGGACTGAAGGCAGAGACCCTACTCCTCCCTGACCCCGCTAGCTCCTCCCCCTCCGGGTCACGCCCAGAAAGGGCCGGAAGTGGCGGTGTCTTATACTGAACTGCCGCTCACAGCGAGGATGCCGCTGTCCGGTGCTCTGCTTGCGGTGCCAGAGAAGCGCCCACAGCCTGAGCACCCTGTTGCCGGCGCTCCCAGGTGGGAGGCCCTGGGGCCGGGACATGTGTGTGGGCGGAGGCTGTTTTAGTCCAGCTGACTAGGTTGCAAGCGCCCTTTCTCTCCCCCAGGAACCCTGCCAGCGCTTCTCTTGGTGAGAGGTGGGTGGGTGTCCCCAAGGCCGGTCCTATTTCCCTGCTTTCAGATTGGTTGTGGTTCATGGTGGGAGTCCCTGTTGGAGAAAGGGGATCCCGGCTGGGGTTTGGGGCTTCGGGGTTCCCTGATTCTCTCTTTGCGGGTCTCCTAACCCCCCTCCCTTGTTTCCTTCCGCACAGCGATGCCTCCTCCCGAGACTCCTTGCGCCTCCTCAGCTCAAAGGTGAGCCCGGGATCTTGTTCTGCTGACCTCTCTCTGGACCCGACCAGAGTCTGTTCTAGGCGCAAGATCTCTTGCTGGTCCGTGACAGAAACGTCTTCCCTGGCTTTAAAATATTGGTGGCCGCCCTTTCTTCTTACTCTTTGTTTTTCTTTCTATCTATACATTACTAAGGTTTTTAAAATCATTCCCATTTCATTTCCTTTCTATTCTTTATTGTTTCTGTTGGGTTCAGTTTGTGAAGCACAAAAGGAGTGGATGCCTAGAGATGAAGTAACATGCGAGTGTCTGTAAGGATGCCTGGGTGGGGTCGGGTTGGGTCGCTGGCGGAGTTGGGGAGGGTGAGGGGACTTGGGGAGTAAGAATGAAGGATTGAGGGGACTGAACACAACTGAAGGTGACTAATAAGTCTGCTTAAAGGTGATTTAATCATAGTGGGAAAATAGACGATGTGAAATCGATTGTGGTAGTGATTGTGGAATGCTTAAGATGGCTGAATTGTGGGATTATGTGGGATATGTGGATTAAGTGCCCCAAAACGTGTTAAAAAGAAAGAAAGATGCTCTCCATCACAAAAGTAATCTAACTAAACTATGCACAGAAGAATCAAAAACCAAACTGAAACAAAGGAACCAAAAACAAGGTAATGCTAAGGTGTTCAACCTCTATTAGGGGGATGAAACTGGAAGTGACCCTGAAATGGGCCCTTGGCGTTTGAACGTTGTGAGGCTGAAGGACAATTTATTTGGGGCTGGTGTAGTGGGCGTTGGCCCTGGGGCCCTTGGCCAAGGCGCCTCTGCCAGCTGTCCAGGCAGCAGCAGGCTCATGGTCACCAGGATGTCGCAGGCTGTGATGGTGGAGTAGTTTGGAATGTGCCAGTTGAGATGCCTGGTCGGCGATGTGCCCAAAGGTGTCTTTGATCAACGAGTGCACAACGCTCATGGCCCTGAACGAGATACTGGAGTCTGAGTGGACCTACTGGAGCATCTTGTGCACATAACACACAGTAGGTCTCCTTGCCGCTGCATTGGCATTTCTTGCTGTGCTCCCTTTGAGCCTTAGCTGCAGCCTCCTTGGGACTCCTCCCTGGAGCAGGCAGGGACTTAGCAGGGTCAGGTGGGTTGTTTGACTGGGACGGTACACCTGGTAAAGGTAATGTAGGTGTCCTAAGGCGAGCTGAGGGAGGACAGAAACCTCCCCTGGAGCAGAAATTGTTGAAGCTCACTGGATCTTGATTTTTAGTAGGAATTTAGACCATGAAAGAAGGACCTCTAGATCCCTCTGACCTGTTGGGGTTTCAGCAGGAAGTGTTGGAAAAGTTACCACAGGGATAACTGGCTTGTGGTGGCCAAGTGTTCATACTGATGTCACTTTTTAATCCTTCAATGTCGGATGATTTGATCTAATCTTCCTTGTAAGATGGGGGTGGAGGGGTGAGGGGCAGGAGTAGAGGAGAGGAGGGAGGACAGGAGAGAGGAAGGAGGAGAGAGGGAATGATTGGAGCTGCCTCCACACTCCCTGATCGCCCCTAGCCTTGAACCCCGGGCAGCCACCTGCTGGAAAAGGTGTGTAGGCCAGCCACTGAGTGGGGACTTGTTTTTCTCGACACTACCTAGGTGGTCAATGAGGAGGTCCTGTTAGGAAAATGGGTTGGAGATGCTCACATTGTGCACTTGTGTGTCAGCATGCCGTTTGGATCCCTGGCCCACTGTCGGCACTCTTCCACCCTGGGGTCCCCAGGCTTTCCCACCTGTCTCACAAACTTGAATAGTTGAGTTGGATCCCATTTTATTTTTGTAGATCTTATCATTGTTTCAAAATGTTTCACACACACAAAAATCTATTTTCAATTTCATTATTTATGTGATTTTGGTGTGTACATAAGTGCATGTGTGTGTACCATACACATGTTTTTGTAGTATCCTTTTTGATAACAACTAAGGATGTTTACCAGTAGTTTTGTTAGGGCAAAATGTGTGCTACCTGCTAACTGCATATATAAATCTCCTAGTACTGCTTTTGCCCATTTTAGCCCTGCAGGCAGGCTGGCCGGCTCTCCCTGCTCTCTGGCAAACAGCATCACCTCCTCCTCCTCTTGTGTTTTAGAAGGGTATAGGTGTGTTTGAAAGATGGTCAGCATCTTAATATGTAAGGGTTAATGGTTTGGGAGTTGGAGATTAGCAGTTTATCATTAGGGATTTAAGTACCAAGTATTTTTGTGTGTTGAAATGTTGCCTAGAACATTTTAACATTTACTACCTATATATAGTATTTATGACCTATTTGGCAACTTTTAAAAAATTTAATAAATCTTTTTATTGGGGCTCATACAACCCTTATCACAATGCATAAATATATCAATTGAGTAAAGCACCCTTATACATTAGTTGCCCTCGTTATTCTCAAAATTCTCCTTCCACTTGGGTTCCTGGAATCAGCTCGTTTTCCTTTTTATCCCTTCCCTTCCCTCCCCGCTCTCCCCTCCCCCATGAACCCTTAATAGTTTATAAATTATTATGTTATCTTATACTTCCAGGCCTCTCCCCTCACCCACCTTCCCATTGCCCATCCCCCAGAGATTAGAGGAAGGTGATCACACAATGATGGTTTTTGTTCTTGGTGTCTGCCACCTGGTCCATTCAACACCTTGTATTCGCTTAGGTTGCGCACTTCTCTGTGGGCTTTGTTGTTTCCGACCTAGATGGCCGCTTGTTTGCCTTCAATTGGCAACTTTTTTACATGACATCTTCAATTTATGATGAATAAGGAATTTTCTTTTCTTTTTGGAAGTCATTTTCTTCTTTTTATTAATTCTTTTTTTCTGATCAATCTAGCTAGTATCATTTTTAATATGAGTGGTGAAAATGGATATGTATGTTTATCCTGATTCTGCGATGGGGTGAACTTTTTTCTCTTTCTCTTACATGTGACATTTTCAAAGTTTTTTTTACAAGAATGTATATTAGCATATTGAGTTTTACCTATTTCATGTTAGATTTGTAGTTGTTTTTTTTAACATGAAAAGCTTTTTACTTTGTTTATTATTCATTCTGTGTCAATTTAGATAATTGACTTTTCCCCCATCACTAGGCATATTTGAGTGTTCATTTTCTTGTGTTAAATCAATTCTGGGATGAATTAGAATTAATCTTGATGCATGCTTATTTTAATATATTGTCTGACTCAGTTTCCTATTTTAAAAATAACTTTTTCATTCAGATCCATTATCAACACTCGTCTATTGTTTTCTTAAAATATCATCATCTGACATGGGTATCAGGTTATTTCTTATCTCATAGAAAATGTTACTAAATGCTCTCTAAAAACTATTGTTATGTTGGAACCCAATAAGTTGAACTTAAGCAACAAAACAGTAAAAAAGTGCTTATTAATCTTATGTGAATACTCTAGCTGCCAGAATTTTTAGTTTTCATCTATCTTACAGTTAGGCTGGAAGTTTCTCAAGAAATTTTATTTTGATTCAATTGATTATAGACCTTCTAAGCATCCTGCAGTCCAGTGAGTAATTATTGTCAGTCTCTTGCTCTGCTGGATCCTCTGAACTTCCAGCTGAACCCTCAGTGTACAGGACTGCATGATTTACAGTTTCCCAGACAGACAAATAGCTGCTCACCACTTAGTGAGTGTGTTGTTTTAGACTAGAGCCCATGTTCCTGAAAGTACTCTGCCACCTGGCATGCTGTGAGGCCCTTAGAGAACTGCCTTCAGCTCACCAAAAGAATGGACTAATGAGGGGTGGAAATGCCTCAGTGATTTTGTTGTCACCTTGTTTGTTCCAACTTTTTTTAACTGACGAAACCTCTTCCCTTTTTTTCATGAGAGAAATAATATCTTTTGTAAACATAACACACTAATGTCTTTGTGTTTGCGCTGGGTGTATATTTGTGGTTTCTGAGACTGTTGTCATATCAGCTGTCATTGAGTCAGTGCCATCTCACTGGGACCCATTGCACAACAGAACAAAACATTGCACTCTCCTGTGCCATCCTCATAATTGAGGATGAACGCATGTTTTAAAAAAATTTATTTATTTTAACTCATTTTATCAGGGGCTTGTACAGCTTGTATTACAATCCATGCATATATCAATTGTGTTACACACATTTGTACATGTTGCTATCATCATTTTCAAAACATTTTCTTTCTACTTGAGCGCTGTATCAGCTCATTTTATTCTTCCCTCATGAAGCCCTGATAAATTATAATTTTTTATTGCTTTTTCGTGTCTTATACTGTCTGATGTCTCCCTTCACCCACTTTTCTGTTGTCCATCCCCCTGAGAAGGGGTTATATGTAGATCATTGTGTTCATTTCCCCTTTCACCCCTCACCTACCCCTTACTCTCCTGGTATTGCCACTCTGATTATTGGTCCTGATGGGTTTATCTGCCCTTGATTCCCTGTGTTTCTAGCTCTTTTCGGTACCCATGTGCATTCTCTGGTCTAGCCAGTTTCGTACAGTAGATTTGGGGTCATGATTGTGGGGTGGGGGGAGCACTAAACAACTAGAGAAAAGTTGTATGTTTCATAGGTGTTATACTGAACCCTAACTGGCTCATCCTTGTGACCCATTCTGATAGGTTAGTTTATTGTGCCAACCTGGCTCATAGGAGCATGGTATAAATAATGTTGCAGTTTGATTGGAGGGCAAAGAGATAAATGGCTAGGCAAACCGTGCCTCTCTCTCTCTTGCACTCTTCTCATCAGATCAGGGTGCGCCTGCTAGTTCTCTGCCACAACTTGTGAGCTACACTAAGTGTTGGCCTAACAACCTGCGGATCATGTCGCTAGAGCTTGAGGTTCCTTTGAGAAGTGCTTCATCATGTTGCTGATGTATGCATCACTTGAGCTTGGGACTGTTGGATCCTATCTTCTTGCTCTTTGTTGATGATCTGCCCTTTGTTTGCTGCCTGTGTCCAGACTGCCTGCATTGCCGTACATAAGACTCACCTGTCTGCTTCCTTGACCTTGGACCCAGTGGCCCTCATGAGTTGAAGGACTTCCAGTATATTAAATGTTTCACGGAAGTGAGTTGAACTGAGCACTCTGGACAGCTGTGTGAACAAATTAGCTGCTATATTCTTTTGTGCTTTATATGTCTATCCATTATATAGAATATATAATACTATATAATGATTATATATAATGGTTTTATATATAATGATTATATATTGTATATGTAATAGATGTATGTATGCACATATCTATATATATTCACAAGTGTCCTGGTTTTGTTTCTGTGTAACACACCCTTCTGTAAGGGGGTGTCCAATTGCCTACAGATGGACTTTGGGTCTCACTCCACACTACCCCTCTTTCAAATTGATAGGATTTTTTGTTCTGTGTCTCTGATGCCAGATACCTGATCCTATTGACACCTCATGATCACACAGGCTTGTGTGCTTCTTCCATGTGGACTTTGTAGCTTCTCAGTTTGATGGCCTTTAGGACCCCAGAAGCTATATCTTTTGATAGCCAGGCAGCCTCAACTTTCTTCACCATATTTGCTTCTGCACCATTTTGTCTTAATCGATTGTGTCAGGAAGCTGAGCATCATGGAATGCCAGGTTATTAGAACAAAGTCTTCTTTCATTGAGAGAGTACTGGGGTAGAGGTCCAATGTCTATCTGCTACTTTTATACTTAAAATTTAAATATATTTACATAGATATGTTACCCTTTTGTCATATATAGGTGTACATATGTAAATGACTGTATTTAGAACTCTATAAATGCCCTTTGTCTCCTACTTCTTTCCTCTATTTCCTTTTACTTTCCTCTTGTCCCACTATCATGTTTGGCCTTCATCAGTTTTCAGTAATTCCTCTCATTGCATTGCCCTTGATCACGCCCTACCAGGCATCCTACACTCTCCTCAACGTCGATTTTAGATCACTTGTTGTGCCCTTGACCCCAGGCTTACAGCCACTTCCTTTCCCCCACTTCCCTGTTTCCTTTATCGCCCCCCCCCAGAACCATCAGCCCCATTGTTGTCTCCTCTGGTGTGTTTATCCTGCCAATCTTATCTAGATAGACATGCGGAGACAATAATAAGCACAGAAACAAGACAGAGCAAAATAACAACAACAAAAAAGGAAGCAACCACCGGAAAAAAAGAGAAAAGACTTAAGAATCATTCCAGGTTTGTTCGTTGATCATTAGGAGTATTTTACTGTTGGTTGAGTCTGATGTGGTACCATGCCTTGGCCACTCAGTCTGTTGTTTTGTATTTCCCGGGCACTTCATTGCTTTGATCCTCTTGCTGCTCTGTTGCATGCCCTTAGAGTTTTGCCCCAGTGTGGTGAAGTCAGATCGAGCACATTTCCCACAGTGTTGTCCCTCATAGTGCTGTGGGTCATTAAGGGATGCCGTGTCTTGTGATTGGGATGGCCCTATGGTCCTCTCTGTGCATTAGGCAATTTGAGCAGGAATATCATTCTTCGGGTTTGGTGAACCATTTGTCGCAGTCACTTTGTTAATCCATTTGGTAGTGGGATTCATGTTTTTCACTGCCCGTCATCTTTACCAAACAAAATATCCTTTTCGAGGAATGATCTTTTCTGATATATGTCCAAAGTATATAATATGAAATCTCACCATCCTTGCCTCTAAGTAGCACTCTGACATTACATCTTCCAAAACAGACTTGTTTGTCCTTTGCATGTCCATGGTATGTGGGACATTCTTGTCCAGAACTACAATTCTAATGTATTCATTCTTCTTCAGCCTTCCTTTGTTCATCTTTCAAATGCACAAGAGTCAATTGACAATAGCCTGCTTTGGTCAGGTGAAACCAGTCCTCCAGGTAATATCTTTTCCTTTCAATACTCTAAAGAGGCATTGTTCAGCAGATTTATCTAATGCAATGATTGATCTCTTGACTGTTATACTTTCAGTATTCAGGATATTTGTTTGTTTGGTCTTTTTTCTATACACCAACCAATTTTTTTCTGGAAGGAGTTAAAATTTACTCAAGCTTTAGATTAAGAATTTTGATCAAGGAGGGGCTGTCGGAGCCAGCTCAGGAGTCAAACCGTCCTGAAAGAGGGGGAATGATTATTAGGGTAAAAAGAAGAGATTAAAAGTATTGGGAGGGCAACAGTGAATACTGAAGCTTCGGGTTTGTTTTACATACTCCTTTTATCCATGCAGAAACAACCCGGGGTTTATTATCTCATTGTTAAGCAAGCACATTTGCTACACATAGCAATTTTGTCTTCTGCCAAGGCAGACATCCCTGAGAAAATTAAACAACGTATCTTCCCAGACTTTGCATACTTTCTTGTTCTTTTGTTGTTGTTGTTCTTGTTCATAACAGTATGTTCAAAACGTAAAGTCACAGAAGAAATCAGCAAACACTGACAAATAGTTCATGAGACTTATCAGCTGTTTCAAAGCTGAGTCTTAATGGCCTTCAACAGCCCCCGCTTTTTTATTTACTGAAGACGTCTTTACTCAAAACGTCAGCAGATCACTGTGTCTGTCTTAGGTTGTGAAGTCCTGAAATCGCCCTTACCCGTCATCAGTCACTGTCTGCAGGAGACTATGACCTGTCTTAGGTTGGAATACTCAGACTCGATTTTACCCGTCTGACTAACCAGCCTCTGCCTTATACTCCTGTTTGGGGAGGGAGTGAAGTATGCAGGTGTACTTCCTGTAATTTTGTTCCTAAAGCCAATAATTCAACCATAACCTTGTGCAGTATCATAGGGAGTATGCATAAGATAAACAATACACACACTCCCGCTGTGACTAGAGAAAAAGCATGTGAGGTAGGCCTCTGAGATTTCCTAACGAAGGGAAAGAATCTTGAAAATGCTGGAGCCAATCCTCAGCAACCTTGTCGGCATCAAAATAAAGAGACTTAGCATCTTTTATGGCTAATATTTCTTGATGGAGTTGTAATCAATCTAAAGACTCATTAGCATTGTGCCAAGTACCTTGAAGATGATTCTACACTTTAATACAGCTATACTGACTGTTAGTGTACTATTTAGGTGTAACAGATCCATGTATATACAGCATGGCACTGTAGACTAGACCTGGCCTTAAGCCCCTGCACCTCATCTCCTAAATACATGACCATGTCATAAAGAGCATTTACTTTTTGTTCTAACTTCCTGTCTATATCTTCTTGAGTACCCAAAACATTAGTCACATCTTTGGATAATTCATTTCCACAGTGGGCAGTTTGTAAGATTTGTGAAAGTACAATTGCTGCAGTAGTAGCAGTAGCAACTAAACTTAATATAGCTAAAATACTTGCTATAAGCAAACCTACAAAACACTTAAATCTGGTTGATGCTTTTTCAGTCTCTTCTAATACCTGTAACCCTCTTTCTGAATACCAAGGCCCAGTAATATTCACTGGCAGCATAACAAAAGAAGGTTGATATAAAATGGCGATGACAATACCTTCAGGGGACCAGGTAATACAATTAGACAAATTGCAGTTATTACAAGACCTGTTAAACTTAGAATCATCATGATCTATAGTAATATTCCCTGCCAAAAGTACATAAGGCGATGGTACGCAGGCAGTAACATTTCCCTGTGGTCTGGAGGTAGGGCCCATAAGCTTCATGTCCCCCTAAGCAGTCCCTATTTTCCACCACTGAGTTTGTGGAAAACCCAAGTCTGACCACCAAAGCCCTGCAGACAGCCCCTTTTCCCATTTGGCTGTGTTTTTTTTTTTGAGTATTGTCCTGGTTGACCGACCAATCGATGATATATCTCTCTTTTGTGACGTTATACCTGATGGGCTTGTCTGTGAGACACGATCTCCACAATATGGTTTTATTATTCTTTTGAATCTCTAGTCTACATGAGGAAAAAGAATGTGGAGTGGGTGGAATAACATTTCCTTCACTTTGTACAGGGAGGGCGTGAGTCATTAACCCACATCTTGATTTCCAGACCTTCCCAGACAGCAGGAAGTAAGAGTGGTGGATCAGAAACTTAAGCCTAGTACTTCTCACTGAGCCATGTCCCCAGAAGCACTCTGAGGCAAATTACCATCTGCATGGTTTGCAAACTGCACCAACCATTCAGGCAGCCCCCATGCTCCATCAGCATCCTGTGTAAAAACCCAAACATGCCCTCCTCCCCATATTAATAGCGGGTTGGGGCCATTCCTCCAGGCAAAACAAGCCAACGATATCTCTTCATAGGCTCTTTGAAGTTGGTGGAAGGGACACTAAAGGCAAATCTTTTACAATATTTTGGATCCAAGGGCGTGGTATAAAAACAATCTTTTAAATCTAAAATGATCTTATATGTATTGGCTGGAATAGCAGAGGGGGAAGGGAGCCCAGCCTGCAGGGCTCCCATAAGTTCCATAGTATCATTAACCCTCCTTTACTGTTTTTCCTTACAAGGCAGCTGCTATCGCAAGCCCCTGAGTAAAGAAAGGTTCAATGTCTGAGCATAGTCTGATATAATCGGACAGGTTGCCCTTTTTTCCAAAAGGTCTCAGCGCTGCCTGGCAGGCAGTATTTGCATTTTCAAAAGCCAATTGTTTCCATTCTGCGGCGGGAAGCACCTCGAAGGAAAGTGTATCTAATAAAGATTGAGTAAAAGAGGCAGTTGGGCCATATTGGGCACAAGCAACCTTGAGTTCTTTTAGCTGTTTGAAAGGAATAGGAGTAAGCCCTCTCCAATAGTTTGTGTTATTTTTCATCAGTTAACCTTATTTAGAGAGCTTGAACCCCATTCTCTGGGCAAAGATGATGGAAGATAAGTCATCCTTTTCCTTGATCCATCTCATTTACCTTTAAACTTCTGCATTCACGTTGGCTCTTGGCATCACCCATGTACCTACAATTAGACATCCTTTGAGTGTAGCGTGCATTCTTTTACAAAGGCTTTATCATTGCCATCCATAAACACAAGAGCTTCAGAGAGGAGAAAATAAACATCCCTCTGGGCCTGTTTCCTAGTTAAGGATGTCTCTGCATTGACTAGTTCACCTCTAGGATTTGCTGTTCATGTCCTTCTGTTTCTTATTGTCCACTTTAAAAAGAAGTTTCACTGATTAGCGTACTCTGCTGTGCATATTACTATGGGCCTCTAATGGATTCCCCCAAGCTTAGTAATTTCTTAACACTCAATAAAGTATTTTATTCAAGGAGATGTGAGCTCATAAAGTTTGAAGAGCTCACATGGGTTGGACTGAACACACGCAAGCAGGAAACTCACATAATGACATTTGTGTTTTAACAGTCATATTAACATACACATGCCTACTATGAACAAATCAGCACATATACTAGAACTAACAAATCTTCATACAATACCCTCAGATTAATAAATATACATGCATTTACTTAAGAAAAAAACCCACAAAGACACACTAAAATATACTAGAATTATAATAATAGAATCAATGCAGAACAGACTACAAGTTCTGTCACATAGTATAACATAGTAAGGCACAGAGTAGTTCATGTGTACTAGCACATACAAAAAAACAGACAAAGTGCATACAAGAATATACACACTGAGCTACAAGAATGTGGAGGTGTGTGGCAGAGACATTTTCTCTGCAGGTAGAGGAAATAGGTACTTAATTTAACTAATCCTTCTTAGGCTCCTCTACATTTCTCCCCTGAGGGTCCCTGTTATCTGTGGGCTTGAGTGACCCCTGAGCCCCGCCCTCTCCCTGTATGGGTGTATGTGTCTGGGTTCCCATAGCCTTTCCCTCTGTGTGTGCCTGACTCAGAAATATGTGATCATAACTACAGCAGTCACAGTACTGATTGACAGAAAATCAGTCCCTGGGAATGTCTCTAGAGAAGGATATTCTGACAGAACTTGAAGGGAACCTGTGGGTGCCCTGTACAGAATAGGATGCTTATAGCCCATGCACAAGGAGACATAGGGCAGGAAGGGAGGTGAGGTCTGGGGAGGCATGTTGAGACTAAGCATAAAATGTGTCTTATCTCCCTTTTCCTACTCTTGTATCAATATGCACAACTGCTAAATTAAACAGCCTTTGGAGAAAAAAAACTGACTCTCAAATTAGCCTGTGGTGGACAAGGACAGACAGGAGCTGTGAATGAATAAAATGAATGAACTCAGAGAAGAAAGTCTCCGTTTGGATGAATGGAGAGAGGTGACTTGATCTAGGATTGGGCTACTGGTGGTAAGTTCATGTAGTATGTTGTGTGGAAATATATATATATATATATATATACACACACACGTACAAAGATAATAAAGTGAGATCCTTTGCACAGCAGGGACTGTTATCCCGAGGAAGGAGGGAATACAGGAGGGTTATTGAAAGCAAGGGATAAAGTTTTTGATGAAGCCGATGATTTGAACAGAATTTGTCCTAGATGCAGGAATTACCAATTACATGGGAAATTTGAGACAATTCAAGGGAAAAACGAAACAAGCTAAGTTTGAAATCATCCTATCATCAGAGGGAGATTGGGTGAGTGTTTCAGAAAGACGGGAGGAGATGCACTGATTCCCTGAGGGATGCTGAGAAGGAGAAGAATCCCCAGACACAACAGGAAGCCAGTAGTGAAGCTCCATTTGGACCTGCTCCTGGGTCTGAGTCCTGTGCTCTGCAGATCCTGAGGGGTTCCTGCAGCCTAACCTCTTCCACTAGGGTACATTCATGTCTGGGTTAACTCTGACTTCTCCTCACTGTGTGCGTTGGTCTGGGTAGACTAGAGAAACCAATCCATAGACACACGTATATTGTGTATAAGAGATTTAATATAAAGGGCAATTGTACATTTAGAAAGCATCTTAACCCCAGTTAGGTCCAAGCCCATAAGTCCATTATTAGCCCATGTGTCGGATACCAATGTATAAATTCCTCTTCATACTTATGAAATACAAGCAATGATCCAGAATGCAAGATGGTCACAGGCCAGTGGGCAGAAAGTCTTTGGATCCAGTGGCATTGTAAGCTTTTCAGCGGAGACGGGTCTCTACATGGCTTCTCCAGAACCCAGGGCTGCATGGGGTAGGTCCATGTGGCTTCTATTCAGGGATGTCTCACAGAGAGTCACCCTTGTCAGTAGGGTGTCTCCCAGGGATTAGAGAGTCTCTCTTCCACCTCCAAGATGGAATACGGGATTTCCCAGAATTCTCAGAAGGCCATGCCCACGCAGAGGCTTCATTGGCTATGATCCAATTGACAGACTCCAACCCTTCCCTCTTTATCCTCTGAAGTCCCAAATTCACACCCGATTATGTAACTACCATACTGTGCATCTTTTGCACAGAAATACAAAACTGTGTCCTTGAAGTTCAGGTTGTCCATTTGAAGTTATAGTATGTCCTTACCATTGTCTTTGGAGATGGTGAATTGGCCCTTCGGAGAGTCCTACCAACACTATTCATGTATGAAACCCACTGCCGCCCCTTCTCTGGGGCTAGGCAGATCCAGTGTATATTATAAATACAGGCAATGAATGCAGAGACTGTACGGGAGAATATCAGAGAAGCCTCCGACTGCCTCAAGTCTCCCTCAGATGCCATAGCTCCACCTCACACTGGACACCTGCAGACACACAGACATCCTGATCCTGAAAATCATATTTACTGCCTCTCACTCATGCCCCCTCATGCACCCTTTCTCTGCATCAAAGCATCTTTTGAAATTCCAAAAAGGAAAATTGAGCTCAATAGAGATTCCACTGTGACTTGTTTTGTTCAGTCTTGAATGGGGGTACCTTGGAATTCCAGAGGTGGAGCAACTGTCCAAGAGCTTCAGAGTTGGGACTTGGATGGTTTTCCTCCGCAGCGGAGGGGTCTATTTGCATACCTTCTGCCTATATAGTCATAAGTAATGTTGAATGACTTCTAAGAGAGTCACTCCAAGAGTAGATAAGAATGTTCTAGATATCTTGGAAAGCCCTGCGTGTGGGGTTCATTATGCAGTGTGCTGCTAAATGCAAGGTCAGTCATTCTTAATCTCCAATGGCTCTGCAGGGGGAAGAATTCTCTACACACCCATGAAGATTTATAGACTCAGAAGCCTACAAGGGCAGCCCTATTCTATAGGGTTGTTAAGAGAAAGAATTGACTTAATGGAAATGTCAACCTACAGTTAGAGACAGTGCCTTGAAATGTGCCCTCCTCCTCTCCACCCCTTAAGTGTGGTGCTTATTCATTTCTTGATGCAGTTAAATAAATATTCCCCTAGAAATATATATTTAATCTGACACAAGCTTCCCTTGTCTAATTCTCTTTTAAATTATCTTTTGGAAAAGAAAATTCATATGCTAAAAGTAAAACCCTCCCCAGCCCCTTCTAGACCTTCCCTTAATTGTCCCCTTGAGCTGAATATGACAGCGGCTCCTGAGTCTCGCTCCTTCCCTGCAGGTTTGTCTTGCCTTGAATCAAGCTTGCCTTCCCTTCACAAATCTTTTGCACACCAAGAATTTTAAGGTACTGAGTTAAACTTAGAAGTTCTGTAGATGCTGAAGGTCTCTACATACCCAGAGAAGCCAATGCTGTCTGTGAATTTGCATAACACATCGGGACGTTTCCAGGGCATCTTCCAAAAACTAGAGGAAGTCTCCCATGCTTGAGGAGTTGATTGTGCTCTCCAAATCTAGGTATTATGCTTTACAATACTAATGCTTTCTTTTTTATTAAATACTTTTATTGGGGGCTCTTAGGGCTCTTATCACAATTCATGCATTCATCCATTGTCAAGCACATTTGTACATATGCTGCCATCATCATTTTCAAAGCGTTTGCTTTGTACTGGAGCCCTTGATATCAGTTCCTCATTTTCCCCTCCCTCTCCCACTCTCCCTCTTTCATGAACCTTGATAAATTATAAATTATGATTTTCATATTTTGCATTGTCTGCTGTCTCACTTCACCTACTTTTCTGCTGTTTGTCCCACTGGGAGGGAGTTCTATGTCAATCCTTGTGATTGATTTCCTCTTTCTACTCCCACCTTCCCATTACTCTCTTGATATCTCTATTCTCATTGTTGGTTCTGAGCGGTTTATCTGTCCTGGATTCCCTGTGTTGCGAGATCTTATCTGTAGCAGTGTAAATATTCTGGTCTACTAAGATTTATAAGGTAGGATTGAGGCCATGATAGTGGGGGGAGAAGCATTAAAGAACTAGAGGAAAGTTGTTTGTTTCATCGGTGCTGTAGTGCACCCTGACTGGCTCTTCTCTTTCTTGTGACCTTTCTGTAATGGGATGTCCAATTGTCTATAGATGGGCTTTGGGTCTCCACTGCACACTCTTCTTCATTCACAAAGATATTATTTTGTTCTGGGTCTTTGATGTCTGATACATGATCACGTGTACACCTCATGATCATACAGGCTGGTGTGCAAAGAATGTACAGACGTGCTTTATACAATTGATGTATGTATATTTATGGATTGTGATAAGAGTTTTATGAGCCCCTAATAAAATGTAAAAAAAATAATTTGACAAATCCTGGTTAAAGGATATGTTTTTCTCAAGAGAATAATTACCTATTAAAATAATAAATATTGACAAAAATAATATACAACTGTCAATTATTTCAGAAATGGTAAAATCAGGTTTGGTTTGGTTTTCTCTTCACAGGAGATACTTGGGCTGGGATTCACACACATACAGTTTCAACCTAAAGTAATTTGGAAAAAATAATTAGGATGGAGAGAAACTGATTGTGTTGAGTGAAGCACATGGAGGTCAGAATTTAACGGCATAGAGAGACTACCAGTCCTTCTGGGATTGATTTCAACTTGTCCCAAGTGTGATTTCTTTCTCCCCTGTCTTCTGAGGAAGAATATGGGCTTTTAATTTTTAGGATCTGCCCTCCAGGAAAATAAGAGGCATGCGAACCTAGTTGCTGAAGGTTCCTTGAAGTGCTCTTCCACATGGGTGAATTGGAAAACTCCAGACACAAGAGCAAAGAAACACTTGGCACCCCCTGCACCTGCTCCTGTGGCAAAGATTGTGTCCCATGTACCCTGAGCTCCCTCTGCTGCCCAATTAGGGTTGTAATGCTTGAGATGTTTGACCATTAAGCCTTCATTGTGTCTCCTAGTACGTTTCCTACATTTTACATGTCAGTGTCCTCAGGTTTCAGATTGTTAAAACACATGCAGCTGGTTGAGCTATAGTGGTTGCAATGCATCAATATGTGAAAACTGAGTTGTTGCTAAGACTCATCACAAGGCTTCTGTGCCACCTAACACAGGTCGTGTTTCCCAGAGCCTTTTAGATCTAGAAACATTGATATTTTCAGACCTGGAAGCTAGACATAGCACTTTGAGACATAGCACATAGCTTTCCCAACTCATGACTGGTCTGTAGCAGCTCGACCTGCACGATCACACCTAGGAATACGGGGGGAAATATAATTTAAAACCATTCTAAGATGAAAAGAACTGCTTTTGACATGAAGGTGCTTACAGGGTAGGACATTCATGTCACCAAGAAGAATCCAGAAGGGTGTCACCTCCACAGGCATCTCTGATTAACATGGTAAGGATGAAGGCCTAAGATACCTGACTTTCATGTGTGACTTGGAGCTCTGTTACCATATTTTACTGTAGGCGATCCACGTGTGCTGTGCTTGTGGGAGCAGAAAGAGGATGGCTCTGAGTAGGAGCAGTAATGGCCTCTAGAGGGGATTTTCCTGACCTGTGTTCTGTGAGGTCAATCTCTACCCTTCATCATTTGCACTGACTGTGGACAAACAATTTCTTCCTGAAAACCATGGGTAGATTTGTAGAAATGCAGACAGTTGGCCTGAGGTGTGAGCCATAATGAAGGGAATTCCTGGGGATACTATTTTCCTAGGAATGTTCCACTTTCTCTCTGGGCAGCCCAGTTCTACCCTTAGGACAAGGGTAGCCAATGAGATGTGCAGGCTGTTGAGTTAAAGTGGAAGGTAAAATGATGAACATTTCTGAGCATCCACTTCAAAATAAAACACTTTTATTAGAACTTTCCCCCTTATATAATTCAATACTTCAACCATATCAAGAAGAGTTGTATAATCTTTACCACAGTCAATTATAGAACAATTTCTCCCCCTCTGTAATCATTATTCATGTAATATATTTCACATACTTGCAAAACTGTATGCAACAAAACTTTCACCGATTCAACGCCTTCTACATGTGTAATTCAGTGCCATTGAGTATTCTTTTCAGGTTGTACAACCATTATTTTTATCCCCCTGCATATTGTTTCACTGCAGTTAAACTTAATTTAATGCCCCCCTAAGCCAAATCTCTTCCCACTTCACACATGGTAACCATAGATCGTTTTCTTTCTTTCTTTCTTTCTTTCTTTCTTTCTTTCTTTCTTTCTTTCTCTTTCTTTCCTTCCTCCCTCCCTTCTTTCCTTCCTTTTCTTTCTTTCTTTCTTTCTTTCTTTCTTTCTTTCTTTCTTTCTTTTCCTGATATAACATTCACATTTCCATACTTAAAACACTTCTAAAAAAAAGTTGTATGCCCATTTTCAAAATAAGCTTAATGCTCCCTCCTGCTTCAGAGATCCACTGATTACTCCTCCCCCTTCCATATAAACCATTGCCTCAGTTATGGTCTCTATTCATCCACTCCTTTACTTCCAAACTTGGAGATAATAACAAAAACAATTAAAAACAAAGATATAATTAAACATAAAGAAAAATTATAATGACATAAAGATACAAATAAGAGTAGAGTACAAAACAAATAGAGAAGGTACCTACTTCGCTTTTCCTGTCCTGCTCTTTATCTGCCTCCATGGTTGCTGTGGTAGTTGTATAATCTGCTGTCAATTTGAGACTTAAGATGAAGGGATGGAGTTTAGTCTGTCAATCTGGGTGCAGTTTGATGACATCATTTGGAGGCACTGAGGAGAAAAATAGCTCGCTGGAGGCAGGACACAGTCTCATGCCCTATGAGACATTCCTGTCAACAATGCACAAGGAGCTACGCTAGAGCCCTGGAGCTGAAGGAGCCACGTGGAGACTCTTAAACAGCTTTGAGATGTTTCCACCCATCTCCACTGGATCCACAAGACTTTGCACCCACTGGCATGTGCTCTTCATGCATTCGGCATCATTGCATGTGTTGCATGAGTCTGAAGAATTTATAGTCTGGTGTCAGATATCTGGGCTAATATCAGACTTATGGACTTGAACTGGACTGGGCGGTTATGCCTTCTTAATGTACAATTTCTCTTTGATATAAAGTTCTCTCTTGTACACATATGAATGTCTGTGAATTTTTTTCCCTAGTCCACCCAGACTAACATAGTTGTGGAGTTTCACATGTTCACTTTCCAGGCACTAGTTAGAGGTGCCCATGGTATATGACAGGATTTAGCTAGATCCATCCTCTAGGTGATCATATTCTGGGTACAGGATCTTAACATGGCTCTGCTCAATACTTACCTTCATTGAAAAATCAATGAAGATAAGGGCATTACAGCAAAGTGGGGTGAAGAAAGCAGATGGTACCAGGGTATCAATTATCTGGGATCTAAATGGCTTGTCTTCAAGCAGCCATCTAAGTCAGGTGTCAAGGAAGTCCACAATGAAGAAGCACACCAGCATGTGTGACCCAAAGATAGTGACAATTCAAATGTGATGAAGGAAAAACCGTCAGAGCTCAAATTATGAACATCCCATTTGTCGAAGGGTAGGTGAACAGTGAGAACTCAAAAAAATCCATCTGAAGAATATTTAGTCATATTAAACCTCTGGCAGATCCCCTTGAAAAGCTTTACTCTCAGACAGAGATAACTGCGAACTTGATCACGGTGGATCAGACCATGGCATAATATGACAATTGGTCAGTTGACCTACCTCTCGATCCAACCTGTACTTGCTCTAAGGTAAAGCATTTCTCACTTGTTCCATGACAGGATTTTTTTTTTGCTGAACTTTAAAATATTGATGGTAGTGTTTCCTTCTTTATTCTTCATTTTCATTTTTATCTTTATATTATTATTATTTTCTTCTTGCTGTTTTATTTTGGTTTTGTTTTTTGTTGTTTCTATTGGGTTTCAAAGTTTGTAAAGCACAGAAGGCGCGGATCCCTAGAGACAATAACTGATGCAATGGTCTATAGGGCCCTAGGGGAGTAGAGGAGTAGGAAGGGTGAGGAACTTTCGGGAGCAAACAATGAATGTGGGAGGGGGAGAGAACCAAAGAATTCATTATTATATATATGCATATATACATATAGTACAACATTTTAAACATCTATGTAAATGAATACTATTTTTAAAAAACATTTTATTAGGGACTCAGACAACTCTTATGACAATCCATACTTACATTAATTGTATAAAGCACATCTGTACATTCTTTGCCCTCATCATTTTCAAAGCTCCCTCCTCCCTCATGTTCCCTTGACAATTTATAAATTATTATTTTGTCATATCTTGCCCAGTTCAGAGTCTCCCTTCACCCCCTTTTCTGTTGTCTGTGCCCCAGGGAGGAGGTCACATGTAGAGCCTTGTAATCGGTTCCCTCTTTCCAACCTACTCACCCTCTACCCTGCCAGTATCACCCCTCACACCCTGGTCCTGAAGGTATCATCCTCCCTGGATTCCCTGTGCCTCCAGCTCCTATCTGCACCAGTGTACATCCTCTGCTCTATCCAGACTTGCAAGGTAGAATTTGGATCATGGTAGTGGGGTGGGGTGGGGTGGAGGGAGGGGTGGAAGCATTTATGAACTGGAGGAAAGCTGTATTCTTCATCAGTGCTATATCACACCCTGACTGACTCAAGTCCTCCCCTAGACCGCTCTGCAAGGGGATCTACAGTGGCCAACAAATGGGCTTAGGGTCACCACTCTGAACTTTCCCCTTCATTCACTCTGGTAAGATTTTTTTTTTCTTATGATGCCTATACCTGATCCCTTCCACACCTCTTGATGACACAGGCTGGTGTGCTTCTTCCATGTGGGCTTTGTTGCTTCTGAGTTAGATAGCCGTTTGTTTACCTTCAAGCCTTTAAGACCCCAGACACTATCTCTTTTGATAGCCGGCACCATCAGCTTTGTTCACCACATTTGCATATGCACCTGTTTGTCCTCGGTGATTGTATCATGGAGGTATGCACCCAATTATAAAGATTTTTTTGTTCTTTGATGCCTGATATGTGAATATTATATACATCTATTTTTAAAACTATATAAAAACAAACAAAGCTTGACCAATGGTTACCATGGGTGAAGGTGAAATGGTTGTTGCTTAGGGGGAATTCAGTTTATATTATTGGTGATGGGATAATTTTGAAAAGGATATCAATAATGGTTGTAAACATGAAAAGTATCATCAAAGATACTCAATTGTACATATAACAGTGGTTGAATTGGAGAATGTTTTCTTGTGTACATTTTGCCAAAAATGTAATGATATGAACAAAAGGAAGAAAAAATTTAATCGATAGTGATGATGATTGTATGCCCCCCACTTTTTTTAAAAAAGAAGCATCTTTATTAATACAGTATTTATTTGTCTCTTTCAAACCTTGAGCCAATTATTTTCCCCAGGCTGTCCGGGGAGGTGCAGGGAAGGGAAATTTTGGGCAGAGAGACTTGGGACAGAGAAATGTGGGGGGTAGATATGGCTCCTTCACATGGTAAAAAGGATGAGGAAGGCCACCATCAGGCAGAAAAGCCCGAGGGCCTTCGAAAAGGCAAAGCCCAGGATGGCATAGGAGAAGAGCGGCTGCTTCAGAGAAGGGTTCCTGGCATAAGCAAGGATGAGGCTCCCAAACCCAGTCCCAATGCGGGCTCCAGAGATGCCACTCCAACTGTGGCAGCCCCAATGAGCTTGGCTCATATGTCAATGTCCTTTGAGATATGCTGGTTTGGAAGCTGTGACTACGGATCAATCAAGTCAGGGAATGTAGGGATGCCAAGCTGCTGACGCGCTCTTCTGTCAGTGTCTAGGATGTTTCTGCGCCACAGATGGGACACCTCATCAGCTGGGAGGCATTCCTGACCAAGGGATGAGTGGAGAAGAATTTGGCACTGGCAAAAATTTTTAGGGGATGAGGGGTAGTGGCAGGCAAGCTGCTCCTACTGCAGAGAAAATCAAGACAGGTATATGCCTCTTCTTGATATGATTGAATTATATCATGTGCATGAAATTCCAATAAAACTGTTTTAGAAAAGAAACAGAAGATCATCTGTTACTTACACAGACCCTCAATGAAGGGCTTTGGTTAACAGGCTCATGGCCCAGTGCCTGTCTTTGTGAATAACATTCTATTAGCACACAGCTATGCCCTTTTCTCTTTCCTGCTGTTGTTTTCACAATCAGTAAGGTTGAATAATTGTCTCCAAGTCTATATGACCAATGGAATAATCAATTATAGTTTTCAGAGGTCTTTTTGAAAAAAGAAATTTACTGACCCCTGATCTAGGGGAAGAATCTGGATGAAAAACAGCAAGGCTTGATGAAAAACATAATTCTAAACTATGAAGATTGTTTGACAGGATATAATATTTTTTAAAAATAACTGATAGATAAGTAAGAACTACCAATCCTAATGGGACAGTCATGACTTGCCTAGCTGTTAAATGAAAATTCAGTCATTCAGACCCACGAACTGCTGTGTGGGAGAATTTGTGGTGGAATAATCTCATAAGGAAATACAGGCTTGGAAATCTTGTAGGAGCAGTTCTAGTCTGTCCTCTAGGATTACTATGACTTGGAACTGATCAATGTCAACAGAATTTTAGTTTGGGTGAAAGCAACTTTTTACAATATATTGTACTTGAATAAATGACACCACGTTTCAAACCACCAACTTTACAGCCATTAATTGAGGCCTTAACGGTTAGCACTCCACTGAGTCTTCCTGAAAGATATTCAGACTGTGGCAGTTACATGATCTCCTGTGAACCTGCGAAGGGGTGCAGTCTAGCCTGTCAATCAGGTCACGCCTTAATGACCTCATTTGGAGGTGCAAAGGAGATGAATAGCTCACTGAAGGCTAGATACACTCTCTCCCTGTGAGGCATTGTTGTTGACAAGCCACATGGAGCTATGCTAATGGCAGCCAGAACCTTGGAGCTGGAGGAGTCACGTGGAGGCCCACGCCAGCAGTAAGATGCTTCTAATGCCACTGGATCCACAAGACTTTCCACCCACTAACCTGTGATTTTCTTGCACCTGGCATTGTATCATGTATTGCATGAGTCTGAAGAGGAATTTACAGGATGGTATCAGACATATGGGCTAATATTGGCCTCATGGGTTTAATCTGCACTGGACTGGTGTGTTTTCTCAATATACCGTTGCTCTTTATATAAAGCTTTTTCCTATACACATAGGAGTGTCTATGAATTTGTTTCTCCAGTCCACCAGGATTAAAACATTGACCTTCTCAAAATACACGCTGATCACCCCTGGAAAATTTCTACTCCCTATGGGACAAGCTCATTTTGGTTGGTTGTTTTTCTCTCTATGAGAATGTTTTATTTTCTTACAATACAACTTTGAATTCACAGATATTAAGGGTAGGAACTGAATCATAAAAAGAAAACAAAACATAAATTCCCGTGTGAAATAGTGAGATGAAGAACCCTGGATCACAATAGAGATCCAGACTAGAGACTCCCTCTCCAAATGCACATGATCCAGAATCATTCCTTCTGTTCATGCCCTTACAGAGCCCTGCAACACAGCTCCCTCCCTGCATAGGAAGTTTGTGTCTGTACTCACTTTGACTTCTCTCTGTGTTTCTTCCCCACCATTATACATGGACGTGTGATTGACTTTTAGACTGTCTTTTCGCTGATACGGTGTGTTCTTGGCAATGTCTCTGGAGATGGTAAACCAGCTTTCATGGAATCTGTACAATATGTGATATCAACAGTGCTAATAAGACACCCTGCAGGCCTGGAACTTGGCTCATACAGGTCATGGAAAAGTTACTAAATGTAAATCCAGAGTTTGCACATTAGAATCTCAAAAATGTCTTATGCTCCCTCAAGTTTCCTTCAGACTCAACCAGTTGCACATTGCAATTGCCATTTTCAAGCAAAATATATGCCGGTCATGAAAACGATCACACATGTCAACTGTGTGCAACTCATACCCACTCACACACACTTGCTCTCAATAGCATTACTTATTAAAATAGCTGCCTGAAAAACCCAGCTTAGTACAGACTCCATGATGATTCTGTGTTCATACAAATTTCAGAACAGCGACTCTTGAAGATTATGGTACTGAGGATCTTCTCCAAGAACTGTTTTGTTGGGATTGGGGTGTTTTTTTTATCAGCATAAGGAGGGCCTTTATTTGCATATGCTTCTCCTGGAGAGAATGAGCCTGATTCACAGATAAAGCAGTCACAAAACCCCATGCTTCAATCCCTGAGCGTTTCACCTCTGAGAGTTTCCCCAAGAAGAGGAAGAAACTGACATATTGGCAATGAGGCCTATTTTCCCAGGTGTATTAAATCAGAATAAGAGCTATATTTGAGTAAATACATCATGAGACTATATCCAATGGACTATGTGCAGATTTGCATGTGAGTGGTAACTTTGTAATAAAGTTTAAAAGGGGTCAATCTGAGATGAGAATGTTGGCTGCTTCCTCATAGAACACATTCCCTTCCGTGACTTCTCCATTCTTCAAGAACAAGGCCTATTCTTTCAGGCCACAGAAAGTGATGAAGAAGATGGTTGAGGAGGGAGACACAAATTAAGTTTGAGAACAGCTTTGGGAATAAAGGCAGTAGTGCTCTCCTCTCAGGGACTTATATCTTTCTAAGATACTCAGAACAAAACCAAGAGCATTTAAATTGTCAGATACACATTTTCTCTCTGCAATAGATTATGTAAAATTAGATATTCAAATATTTGAAGGTCAGCTAAATCTAGAAATCTCATTGAATTCAGCCAAAAATAGCTCCCATTCAATGCGTGCTGTAAATAGCAGTGGCTTTTGTAAGTCACTAAGAAGGAAGAACTTTTCTTTGACAACTACAATCCTACATCTACTCAAGAGTTATTCTAGTGTGGAAAGAGTACATGCAACACTAAAAAAAATTACCTTTGACACAGGAAGACATGTAGTATCCACAAAGTCATCATTAATAAAGTTATTCACACCTAATCTTACATTTCATACAGGATCTTATACCAAAATAGCTGAAATTCTTCACTTAAGGTTGTGTGTCAATGGATACTGGGAATGTTACCGGTATCAAACAACAAAATACTAGCAAAGCCACTAGGAGGAGGATGAGCTCATTAATAGGACAAATGTGGACCCTCTGGGTGAAACCAGAAGGAGTGGCCGACATTCTTTGGGGCTGTGAAGGTGAAGATACAACATCCAGCATGAAGAACTGAATGATCCCGTTTGGCCCTAAGCTCTCCCTGAATCCTGAATTTTCACAAAAAGGTAGTGTGTTTCCTGGACTATCATGGGCTGCAGGTTCTGAAGGATAGACTGATATAGGATATTAACACCCAGATAATAAAATGCAGTTGGCGAATTTATGTATTTTCAGATGGGATTCCAGAAAAGATACACACACACACACACACAGCCACAAAGGTTAGGAAAAACAACCAAAGCTGTCCTGACCCCTGAGATTTCCCCAAATGTTGGAAACTTGACTGAATAATTTGTGGTAGTAGAGCCCTGCGTTTGCACTCTACCCTGGGGTAAAAAAAAGGAAAACAAAAAAAGCAAAAATCAGCAACAACAAAAATTGTGTCATTTGAAGAAACAATTCAATATAAAATAGGCAGACTGCCTATCTTTTATTAAATTATTAGCTAGATGATTGCCAGAATTCCTCAGAATGTGCTGAAAGAACATACTGTTAGACTTTCAGCCAATACTCAAACACTTAATAGATACCTTTACCCAGGCACCATTTTCCTGAAGTCTGATTGGAAAATATTTTATCTGAGCGTCTTGAGAACTCTGATGCAGGGACCGCTGGCAAAGTCATTTCCTGTCCTTAAAGGTTAAGAAGCGGATTGTTGCTGTGGGACAGAATATAGTTTTGGTTACAATATAACTTTGAATTCACAGATGCCAGGAGTAGGCACAAAAAAGTATTATTTTTTAAATTAGAGATTTCCCACAAGGAACTGAGATTTCTGAGAATCCACATATAACCACAGGAAACCAGCCTTGAGCTCCAGCTGCTCCTGGGTCTGAGTCCTGTGCTTTGTGGGTCCTGCGCACCCCCTGGAGACCAATATCCTCCCACCAGGGGAAGTTTGTGTCCGGGCTCTCACTGACTTCCCCTCACTGTGTCTCTTGCACAGTAATGCATGGCTGTGTCTTCGGCTTTCAGGCTGTTCATCTGCAGATACAGCGTGTTCTTGGCGTTGTCTCTGGAGATGGTTAATTGGCCCTTTACTGAATCTGTATAGTATGTACTAACACCAGTACTAATGCCTGCGACCCACTGCAGGCCCTTCCCTGGATACTGGCGGGCCCAGCTCATCCATGGTCACTGAAGGTGAATCCAGAAGCTGCACAAGAGAGTCTCAAAGACTCTCCAGGCTTTCTCAGATCGCCCACAGACTACACCAGGTGCACCTCACACTGAACACCTGCAAACAGACACTCTGATTAGATGACTTACATACAAACACATGCACTCACAATTATACACACACACAGCAAGCTCTACAATGATTACCATGTAAAATGGCCAAAATGAAAGCCACGTTTGGTACCAAATTCATTATGTGTCCTCTGGACTAGCTCTTGCTTTCAAAATATTAACAGCAGAGACCCCAGAAACGGGTACTGTCCTCTGAGAAGTCCCACATCAGGGCCTGTGGTTGTTTTATCAGCAGGCAGAGAGCTGCATTTGCATGTCCCCTGATATTTAGAAGCAGATGAGTAGAGAATATGGACAAGAGTTCTCCCTCAGACTGGACGAGCACTCCCAACAGAAAACAGCTCTTAAGCAGGTTGTTTATCAAGCATTGCTTTAATTGTTATCAATTATCAATCTTTTTAAAAAATAGTTTTCAATTTGTAAACTTTATATTACATACATAACAAACTTTCTAATTGAGTGGTATGAGCATTCACAATGCATCCTCTCTGATTCCCCTTATGGTGTGGATTCACATGATGATAGTGGACCGTTCTATTACCTGTTTCTTGTGTGGGAACCTTACTGATTTTCTTTCCTTCTAAGCATTTCCATATTTCAGTGATATTTGTACAGTGTGGACAGGAAGTTCTTCATAAAGCATGTCCACAAAACATGCAGAATGGTGTCTCCTCTCCGGTTTTTGATCTGAGAGATTCCAGTCCTCCTGCTTTTGTGATAATCAGGAAACCTGGCTATTTATCACTTTTCTTCATCTTCTAAAAGAGTCAGTTTTCATATAATCAGCTTACTGGTTGTGTTCCTGTTATTTCATTTATCTTGGTTACTTTTTTATTGTCTCTCCCAGGCCCGTGCTACCTATGCCATGGATATTACCTATGCATACTCACCTTTTTCTAGTTCCATTAGTTGGAAACTGAAGTAATCAATCTCAGAGTTTTACTTCTACACTATACAACTGTGTGTTGCTATGAATTCCTCATTAAGTTCTCTTCAGATGAACCCCACGGTTTGTTGTCTTGTGATTTCATTTAATCCAGTACAGCCATCCAGGATGTGAAAATCATTAAACACATGTTCATGACACAAATAATATAGTATATATCCATATATTCATCACTCACACTCACTGCCATGAGCCAGTGCAGACTCATCATGACCCTATAGACAGCGTAGAATTGTCCTTGAGCACTTCTGAAACTGTAACTCTTTAGGGAGAAGAAAGCCCTGTTTTTCTACTGTGGAACAGCTAGTACTTAAGAACTCCTGAAATTTCAGGTCGCAGCTTAATGAGTAACCAACACACCACCAGGATTCATTTATGCATACATATATTTAAATGTGTTTATGCATACAACATATAAATGAATGAATATTGAAATTGATGTGGTGTTTTGTAATATTTAGGAAGACAAGATTCTCAGAGAAAATGTTTTGGAGGGAAAGGAAACCCTAGATACTAAGAGGAAGCTCCTTGCTCCCATGCCTCCCCCATTGCCCTTGCCCAGAAGTCTGGCTCCTGTGCTCTGTGCAGCTCATGTGATCCCTATAGACTAAGGTCATTATTACAGGGAAGGTTGTGCCTGGATGGCACTGAGTCCTCTCACTGTTCCTCTCACACAGTAATGGACAGCTGTGCCCTCAGTGGTCATTGCGCTCAGCTGCGGGGAGAACTGCTTGGTGGATATGCTTTTGGCGCTTGAGAGTCAGCTGCATTAAGGCAGGTAATTGTTTCCTGATGCTCAAACATATTGATAACAAGTGCTGCAAACTTTTCTGCTGGTTGTGGTAGATTCAGGTCCAGAAATATGGAGCCACAAGAGACAGCAAATCTTAGGGAGAGGATTTGTGAGGGATTCATCACTCCTGGGCTCAAATCCTGATGCTGTACCTGTCACAGGGCACCCAGGACAGGGAGGAAAAAAATCCATGCTGACAACTAATGTAAGTCTCTTTTATGTTAACCCATTTTTGGAGTCTCTTGCTATTACGAGAGACATAACTTCCAGGCCAAAGAATATATGAAAGAAAATAAAAACTTGCGGACAAGTTATACAGTTTCTGGAGAATTGTGACCAGTGTGGTGCCTTTCACCATGTTTTGAACTTTAACCTGGAAATTGAAGGAGTGATCTGCATGTTAGAGCCCAAGGAGAACAAAGTAGAGATACTTTCAATCTTTTCTCAAAAAACCGAAAAGAGAGTCTAATGTCTTCATCTTCTCTGGAATTGGCTTCCATTTATTGAGAACTCAAGTTCCTTACACCAAAGAGTGGAGAAAATGTCTGGACACAGAAAGCTTAGAGAGTGTTAAGAAATTCTGATTTCATTAACCCCCAGCTGACAGTGGATATTACTTCTACTGTGTTCTCTCATTTCTCTGAATAGTCTCTTGAAAATTCAGTCCTCTTTCTTTAGCCTAACATGTAAATTAGCACGAGTTGAGATGGTGGACATGTACAGAGTTTTGAGATGCAAATGGGCAAAGGACATGAATAGATACTTGACTAAAGGGGACATTCAATTTGCAAAGATACACATACAAATATGTTAATTCCCATTACTCATTGGTGGTGTTATTGTTTATTTGGTTGACTTTGTTTTTGAGATCTTTTCTTGGAATGGTTACAGAATACCTGGCCATATTTTCTGGAAAACATTTTAAGCACTTTCACGGAATATTTTTTCTAAAACATATATGTTTAATACAACCTGTAGTGTGGTTTGTTTGTTTTTTCCATGAATTTTCATTGTGCATCACAGTAATACAGAATCATTGAAAGCTGTAGTAGTTTCTCTGTGCAGCACGCTGTTCTGAGCAAATAACCTGAGAAGCTGTACTAACTGAAAACTATGACGTCAAGATTGAAGGAAGCCAGGTTCATAATCCGGCACATGCAAATGACATAAAACTACATGTTGTAAGACAATATGACTTGTAGAACTTACTGATAAAGAGCAGGGATTACTGCCTTCACTTTAGATTAAAATTCAATGTAAAGAAAATTAAACTCCCTAATATGGGACCAATGGAAAGTACAAGGATAAATGGGGATAATATTGAAATTTGGAAGAAGTTCATCTCTCTTGGATCTACAATCAATATTCATGGAAGCTTGACTCAATCAACTGCTGCATTTAGTTGAGGAAACCTGCTGCACAGACCTCGTCAAAGGTGAAGAGCAAGGAAGTCTCTTTGAAGACTCAGATGTACCTGGCCCAAATTATGAGGTTTCCAATTGTCTCATGTGCATGTCAAAGTCGGACAATGAATGAAAAGGATGAAAGATCAAACGATGTACCTGAATTATGGTACTGGAGAATAATTTGATGGTAGGATGGACCACCAGAAGAACAAACAATTGTATATTGAATGATGTGCAATGCTTAATAGAAAGAAGGGAGGAGGTGATTACTTCATCTCAAGTACTTCGGACATTTGTTAGGAAAATCAGAACTTGGATAAGGACCTAATGCTTTATGAAACATAAGGTTATTAAAAAAGGTAACCTTTAACAAGCTAGATTGGCACAGTAACTGCAAAAAAGGCCTCATACATCACAACTGTGAGAATGAAGCAAGACCTACACTTCATTCTGTTTTCTCCAGTGTTGCTGTGGGTCCAAATTTATTTGATAGGACTTAAAACAGCAAAATGCAAGGTCAATGACAAACATTGAACTCAATGCAGAGTAAGTGAAGGCATTCACCTTTCAAATTGGAATCCGATAAGGCTATCATTAAATACCAATCTTAATTCGTATTGTGCTGAAACTGTGGTAGTTAAATAATCTGGTGTCAGCTTGAGAATATTGAAAGTGAAGGGGTGGAATTTAGCCTGTCAATCGGGTCACAGCTTGATGACCTCATTTGGTAATGCTATGGAAATAAATAGCTTGCTGGAGGAGGGATACACACTCACTCTAGTTGTGGGATACAAAATGCCCCCCAGCTTTGTCTCACACAAATTTCTGACAAACAGAGGTTATTTGAAAGCTCATGGTGGGAGGTCAGATGCTTAGACATATTCCTCCTGCAGGCATCTGTTCCACTCTAGGTGGGGTACCCACCCAACTGTTAATGGTTTCCATGGAGAGCCAGGAAACAGGTCAAACCTGCTTGGTGACATACAAAGTTAGGCTGCCATCCTGAATCTAGGATCCACCCATCTTATCACATGTAAACCCTTAATCCCTCCTCTTCCTATAGTGTATGTACCCCTATATCACCCCCCCCCTACCACTACTGTATTACCTATACCACAACCCTTTTCTCTGATGTATGTCTTTACCTGTAATTCGGGGGCTTACATGCCCCACCCAAAAGAAGATATATAAGCCTGGGTTAACAATATAAAGCCCTCTCCCCTCACTCTCCCTGGCTCTCAGCTCTCCCTTCATCTCCCTCCATCCTTGCTCCCCTGTTCCCTTTCCCATTGTCCTCCTTCCTCTCCCCCTCTCTCCTGCCCTCCTGTCTCCCATCTCCACGTGGACCACCAAGTGGGGCTGAGGTGAGCATGCTACCAGGAAATGTGTCTGACTCCATTATTTCAATCTCTCTTCTAATCTCTCCGTATTCTCTAGGACTTTATTATAATCTTTATATATCTCAACTGTACTATTGTGCCTATCAAACCTGCAATTAGTTGTGGGAGGCTGACCTTTACCTCACACTCCCTGTGACACGTTCCTGCTGATAAGACACATGGAGCTACACTAGATTCCTGCAGCTGGAGGATCCTGTAGAGACCCCTGCCAGCATTGAGAGTTTCCATTGCCTCTGGATCCACAAGTCTTTCCACCTACTGGCCTGCGATCTTCCTGTATCCAGGGTCATTGCATGTGTTGCATGAGTCTGAAGCGGTATTTTTAGATTGGTATTGGACATATGGGTTAATAATATAGGACGTATGGACTTGGATAGGATGTTTTCTCAATATACAATTGCTCTTTTATATAAAGGTCTTTCTTAAACAGATTTGAGTGTCTATGAGTTTGTTTCTCTAGTCCACCCTGACTAACACAAACTTTGAACAATAGCTATCAGTCAACAAATGAAAACCAAATGCATCCTAAATGGCAACAAAGAGGTAAAACTCTCTACAATTGCTGATGACAACTCTCTGTAATTGCTGATGATTTTCTAAACATAGAAAATCCAAAAGCCCTAGAAGAAAATTGTTGAAAGCTCTGAAAAGGAAATCAGAAAATAATATCATTTACAATAGCTACCTAAAAGATAAAATAAATGGAATAAACCTAAGAGAACCAAAGTCTTGTAGAAAGAAATCTATAAGAAAAACACTACTCCAAGTTACCAAAAGAAATGCAAATAATGAGACTAATGGACCATGTTCATGAAGCAGAAGGCTCAGCTTTGTGAAAATAACACACTCTAAGCAATCTATAATTATAATGCAATTACCATTATAATTAACTTCTGACCAAGATCCCAGTGTCTATCTTCAAGGACATGGAAATTACTGACCATATTTTAAAAGAAATGGGAGGAGATGAGTCACTCAGGGTTCAGTGTAGCAACAATGAAAATCAAAACCTTCCTCTAGTGCTTGAACGCTTCCTCCCCTCAATTCTCATGATCCCAATTCTGCCTTGGGGACCTGGTTAGACCAGAGGATGCACAGCGGTGCAGTAAGGATCTGGAAACAGGGAATCTAGGACGGATGAACCCCTTAGGACCAGCGGTGAGAGTGGCGACACCTGGAGGGAAGGGGGTATAGAAAGGGAGAACCGATCTAGGGGATCTACATGTAACCTCCTCTCTGGGTGATGGGAAACGGGAAGGAAGGTGAGGGGAGAGACCGGACAGTGTAAGATAAGATAAAATAATAATTTATAAACTATTAAGGGTTCATGGGGGAGGGGGGAGAAAAGAGGGAGGGGTAGGGGAAAAAGGAAAATGAGATGATTCCAGGAACCCAAGTGGAAGGCGAATTTTGAGAATGATGAGGGCAATGAATGTATAAGGATGCTTTACTCAATTGATGTATGTATGGATTGTGATAAGAGTTGTATGAGCCCCAATAAAATGATTTATTAAAAATTACTCTTCAACTTAAAAAAATGAAACAAATCCATCATAAAAAGGCCAAAACTACACACACACTCCATACCTAGGAGATCCAGTGGTGTTGTAGATTACAAAATAGACTACTATTTGCAAGTTCTGCAGTTCAAGACCATCATCTAATCCTCAGGAGAAAGACAAAGCTTTCTGATCATGGAAGGTTTTACAGTCTCAGAAATCCAAAGGGGCAATGATGGTTTGTCCTGTACAGTTTCTATGAATCTTAATTGATTCAACAGCAGTTAAGTTGGGTGTTTGGGGGTGGGGGGACAATCCCTATAACTGCACCTGAGATTGACCTATGGGAAAAAGGACAATCACAGTTTAAGTGGATCATCGGTAGACTTGTCTCTGAGTCCCTAAGACAGTCTTCTCTGGAAATGTCCACCTGGAAAAAAAATCACTCACTTGTGTCTCAGGTATTCTGGATGTGAATTAGCTAGTTTCTAGAGAATATACTAGAACAGATTGATCCATATATAAAGCCAAGGGTCACACAGCAGAATATGTTTCACAAATCCAGGCAGATGAACTACCTCAAGAAATGATTTCAAAATACTTTCCCTATGCAAATGAATGGATTGAAATTGAGGACACAACCTTGTATGAGTGTGCAAGATAAAAACAAATTTTAAAAAAATGTCCCCAAACAAAGCAACACACTCAGGGAATTAAAATAGAGATAAAATGACTCCAGGTGGGAATACACAGTTAAAATGGAGTCGGCATAAGTCTAAACATAGGACAAGCTACTAGAAACTTCTTCAGAGGAAACAGAAATTTACCTTTGGGCAATAAATAAGCAGGAGCAGCTCCCACACTCCCCCGGCTTTGTAAAAATTAAAGAAACAACGCAAAATTCTTGAAGAGTGTATGTGGGAAGGGAGATCTTCCGTACTTGGCTCTTGCCCTTCTATCGAGACCAATACGCTTTCCCAAAGAAAGACTGGCCTTCACTTTGGCTGAGTTCCTGCTCACTGAACCCCATCTTTGTACAGCTGGGCCTGTCTCTTTCTCCTTTTACTTGCCACCTGCCAGACTGTTGACTGATAGCCACCAACCTGGGTCACCTCGCTTGAGGCCTCCAGTCCTGGAAGGACTTAGCCCAGCTACCTGGGAATGCCAATCATGTCTCAGTGCGCGGTGCGTGCGCTGGAATATCACTTCAACAACCTCAAGGGTGGGTGTACTCCCCGCAGACACCCTACTGGCTGGCAAGGAGCCAGGGCATTTCCAGACCTGGGTTCTCCCCCCCCCCCCCCCCGCTCCCCGGGGAAAGTTACTGCACAGGTCACAACATTGGGCAAACCTCAGGAGGAAGCCCTAACGTTCTGTGCACCAGCTGCAACCACTCGCTTCCTGAATAGCGTTCACTTCTTCATAGCGAGAGAAGAAAGGGACCCGGGGCTCATCTTTGAGCTGAAGATGTTCCAGGAGTCTCGGGGAGGTGGCACACTGTATGGAGACAATGCAGGGGGCTTAGGAGAGACCTGCAAAGCGACTAATCGGGAACACAGACGCCCAAAGCCAGTCTGGGATCCCCCTTTCTCCAACAGGTTTCTCGCAAGGAATTCCAACCAATCCCCAAACAGGGGGATGGGACCAGTCTCTGGGACACCCTGCCACATCTCACCGTACAAGGGGAGAGGTACTGGATAAGAGGAGGTGAGGGGAGAAGGGTGCTTGCACCCGAGCCAGGCTGCTGTGTGCGGCAAGGTCACCCCAACTGGTCACCAACACGACCCCAACGTGGGCGCGCCGACTACACAGAGCTCAGGCTGCAACACTTCTCTGGCTCCACACCGTGCACAGCAAGTAGGAACCTAGCTATGACCCTCACTTCCGGCTAGGACACTGCCACTTCTGTCCTGTCTCAGCGTGACCCGGAATAGGAGAAGCATAGTCATGGGTGTGATTGGGAAACACATAAGTGAAAATTCAGTCAGGACAGACTTCATTAAGCACAGATATTCAGGAAAATATGGATGTGGTAGAGGTTAATATGGATGTGGCAGAGACATCAAAAACAGTAGTTCCTGGTGCTTAAATTCCCACCAACATATCTGAAAGTTTGTTCTTCATAACACTGACCATACAGGAAATAATTCAGATGAGTTGGAAATAATGCAATGTGTAGGTCTTAGTGGGGAAACCCCCCCCCCACCAGATTCTTATCCTGAAAAACGGTTAGATTAGTATAACATGTATGATCAAAGTCACATATCCCATACAGCACTGAGCTAAAAGCACCCACCTGTGACATTCAGTATCCACATCGGAAAAGGTGACGCCTGAGTCACTGTGATAGTGGGTCAGGATGTCATTCTCTTACAACCAGAATCTCACAGCTGTGCTCAGGGCCTCATAAAACAATTAACAATACACTTCTACCATATCGACACAGTTGTATACAAAATAAACTGAATATGTTCTTCAGCTCTTGGATAGTCGAGTACATTTTAACTTCCAGGTGGTGCTTATACATGTCTGAGACTGAGAAAATCAACCACTGCATCACCTGTCTAGTTTTGGACTATTGTCTATAAGGACACTACTTGCTGTGGTAAAGATGAAACATGTTCTGTAAAATGTAAAACACAAAAGCCTAAGGAGCTGTTTCTCTGCTCTCTGTGGTTCTATGAGTCAGAATTCACACAACAGCTCTGACTTTATTGTTCTTCTTTTAAATGTATTTTCTTATTCCATATATGTAAAACCTTTAGAGTTTTGTGTATTTGCAAACCGGAGGCAAAAACAAGAGATATATCACTTCAACCATGGAGCTTGGTAAACAGGAGGAAAACTTTTCAGATTGAAAGAGGCTGAGACAATGGGCTCAAATATAAGAACAATTATGAGGACGGTTTAGGGCAAGCCAGTGTTTCTCCCTGTGGTGATATGGTCACTATGATTTGGAACTAACTTAGTGACACCTAACAACAACCTCTCTTGTACAGGGACTGTATGTACAATAAGTACTGAAATGTTAGAGTGTTTCTTTTTAAAATAAGCAGTAAAGTAATAATCATTCCAGAATCTTGTTGAAAAAAATATAATCATGGTTTTAATATGTATACCTGCAATATGAATCAATAGTAAAGGACAAAATTGAATAAATATAGATTTGTACAAGAAACCTTTTTATTAATGCATGAGAAACTTTAAAAGAAAATTTTATGACTACAGAGAATATGGGGTAAAATTATTTATAAAATACACTCTACAACAGAATATATTATACTAATATTTTAACAATAAAGGAACATATTTGATGATTACATAACTATTGGTTTAGGTGAGTGAGTAGATCATACATCAGACCAGTTTATCTTTACATTTGTGGAAATGGGATGGATTGAGTTAGAGAGCGCCTATCCCTGACTTTGAGTTCATATTTCAACTTGATTAAGTGGGATTATTACCAGGGATACAAGAATGTTTCAATATTAGAAAAAATTAATGTAACCAACCACATAAATAGGACAAATAATAAGAACCATATCATATTAATAGATGCGTAAAAGGCATTTGACAATATCTACTACCTATTCCTGATAAAAACCCTCAATAACATAGAAATAGAAAGGAGAGACCTCAACACATGAAATATATTAAAGGAAACATTCTGTGTAGGACAATTAGTTGACTGTAACTTGGTCGAAATAGACACTTGTTCACATAGAAAGGTTTCATAAAAACCTATGTGAACATAAGAACCCACAGATTGGGGGGAAATAAATCTTTAGCAGTGCGGGGAGAGAGAGAGAGCAAGGGAGGAGAAGAAGACAACAGGATAACTGGCATTTTCAGGGATTCCCCATCTTGATGCTCACCTGATCATACACAGGGAGCAGAGCCTGAAGCACAGGGAGCAGAGTGTGTCTGAGTTTCAGAGGCATCCAGGTGAAAAGCAGGAGAGATGTGGTCAGGTGGAGCAGATGGCAGCAGATGCTGTCAAGTGTGTGTCTCTGTGGCCCTAGCTGCTGGAGTGTCTCTTGGGGAAATTCCCACTTGGGAAGCATGCCTTCCACCCATCACTTTTCTTTCAGTTTGTCTTTGTGCCTGGACTTGTGTGGTGTTGGGATTCAAATGCAAACGCTTTTCAAATGCAAGCTGGGCCACCCAAAGTGCTCAGATTTCAGCAGGGCTTCCAGACTAAGAAGAAACTACTAAGAATGAATCCTTTGCCTTGCCAGGCCCTGAGCCTCACCTCCAGGAACCTCCCTCCACGACACCCTCATTACCTCCAGGCCCCGCCCCTTCCCACAGAGACCACCCCACCCCCTCCCCAGGTGATAGTTTCCTGCTGAACCCATTTCCTCTGAGTGAGAAGGATCCAAGAGTGCGGCCCAAGAGCTTCTGTGGGTGAGTTTCTGTGTTTCTGTGCTGATCCCTGGCGCGGAATCCCCTGCAGGCCTGGAGTCCCAGCTGTGTCCGGGTTCCCGTGGACGTTACACTTCCCGCACCCCATACAACAATGTTCCAGGTCGCCGCGACCCCCTGGGACATTTCCAGTTAAATCCTTATTGAATTGGTTGCAGGCCTTTGCCTTCGGGCGCGGGAATACTCTGGCCGCTTTTCCTGCTCAGAGCTCCTCCGTCCAGAAAGGCGCAATTGCGTGTTTTTGTTTTTTTTTTTTGGGTGGGGGGGTTTGCCTGGGGCCTGTCCCTTCGTGTCAGGTCGCGGGCATGAGAGCATTGGGACCCCAGAGTGGCCTTTACTGAAAGGAGAGGCAGCCTTGCAGTCATCAGGCCACCCCACTGATGACCGAGGTCTGTATTAGAGCTTAACTTCTCAGCACCCTGCTTTGCAAAGGGGACCAGAGCAGTGACAGCCCCAAATCCCCGCACAGATCTGGTCCTTGCATAGATTGCAGAGCCCCACATGGAGTGAGCCTCTATTGAGTGGTTTCTGCCCAGGAACCAAGGTAGTAGGTAATCTGGCCCTCAGGCTTTGCAGGGTGACTTTGCTTCACCTCTGCAGGCAGCCCATGGAGAAGCAGTTTCTCTTGGAGGTTTGCCTGAGTGTGTGTCCTTGATGGAGGTCACCAAACTGGAGACAGTCCAGGGGACTCCTAGTCAGGAGCCACTTGCTTTTAGCCTTTCCCTGACTGCATTGGTCAGGAGGCCCTGGACCCATTTTGTAAGCCTGCTATCTAAGGATGGAATGTCTGCCATTGAGATGCATGCTTTTGTGAGTTTCCTTTACCCCGCCCCTCCCCCACACCCTCTTTGGCTCACATCTCAGTTGTGAACCTTGGAAGCCATTTCCACCTCCTGTTGGTGGCTTCCTTCATTCAGATGATGTGTTTGTGCCCTTGTGCTGTCTTTGTCTCATAAGATTTAATAGATGTTCTCTTTAAACTATATTTAAAACGCGGTCTCCTTTTTACTCTACTGCATGTTCTTAACCATTTCTGCCCATCAAAAACTAGCTTGTGCTCTGATTTGGACTACAAAAGGAACTCCAATCTCAAATATAATTTACGGAGAACATTTATTAATTATTAAAAGAGACAAAGAGAATACAAAGACGCGGACCCATCACCGGATGGAGATCATAGTGCAGTTCAGGGAAACAGTCAAGTCGGGAATCGAATGAAATAAGATTGCAACAGAGGAAACGGTCACACGTTTCTGATTGGTGGAGCATCAGTACAGCATGTTATAAATGGGACTACAGAAGCAGGGACAGGACTGTAACTGAGCCACCTTCATTGCCAGATAGAGCATTTTACAAGATTGTTCCAAGTCCTTCTGACCCAGGCAGTCAGGGCTCAACTGCTAAGGCATGGCTCCTGACTATAGGACCCTCTGCATTACCTGGAGATCAGTGAATGGTGTTCACCTTCCCAGTTCCTCTGTCCCTGGGCCAATTTAATCTATTTCCTTGCTTGATGATCAGAAAGAATTCAATGGAGGCTTAATCTACAGCCATCTATCCTATAGCGCTTTACTCACTGGAGTGCTAAGACTTTAATCTCTAATACAGCTCCTGAGATTTGTGTCTGCGGATGCTGGACTTTTCCACTTGGAGTGTGAAGAGCCCCAGGGGGGGATGTTTCCCCTATAAGCCTCATCTCAGAGATTGGTTGCATTGATGGCTCATCTCTCTTTAAACTGCCACTTTCCCCCCTGCCGCCACCCTCTTATGATCCTTCTTGGCTCTTAGAGCTTGCTGGCCCAGATTTAATATCCACTCATATTTTTAATAGGGAGTTTTGGTTTCCTTTTACATCCTTTTGATTTGCAGGACCCAGCAATTATTTTACTTACTTATTTTCAAGTCATTTTATGTATTAATGTGGAGAAATAATAGGTCTTCCCCTGTAGTGTTTCAGTTTTGAAAATCCACAGGGCAGTTCTACTCTGTTCTCGGGGGTCACTGTGAGTCAGAATTGATGTAAGTTAGTGGCACATGTGGTCAAGGTCAGCACTTTTTGGTAATTTCAGTTATTTTATTTTCACAGTGACATAGATTGAAATCCATCATTTATCCTACTGGATACAGAAAGCGTTTGAAATATCCTGATGTTTATTAATTAACCAGATGAATTTAGCTTCTATATTTTCCAGCTTATGCTTGAGTTGGTCCCCATCCTCCCCAACCCCCTCTCCCCACATGATTTATTTTGAAATCATTAATAGTGGACATACATCCACATCCTAATGGCTGCATACTGTGACTGAACGACCCTAAGTCTCATTTGCTAACCTGCTGACACTCGCCTCTATATTTCCATTGCTTAAGCTTGCTATTTCTGCATTGGTCCCCGGACCCACCAGATTCAAAATGTTAGTGGGCTGCTGCCCATGCCCATGTTGGATATCAGCAGGAAGTTCCCTAGCTGCTCCACCCCCCTTAGTCAGCGTGTACAGTTGTGATCGGAGGAGAAAAGTATTCCCGCCCGTTCGTGGTTTCTTGCTGTATAAACCAGAGTTCAAGTAGTGCGCTTGGGGCCCGATGGATTGAGCGCCAGCTGTTTCCTGGCGGCCAGCTCCAGTGAAGCTTTGCATTTGATCCTTTTCCCTGTGGCCCTGATTAATCTTTTGATTTACTTTTTTTTCATATGTTAGCTCTTCAATTTGTTTGCATTTGCTGTTCAAGAACTGAGTCCTACTAATAGCTCCTCCTTTTAAAATTTGTGTCATGATTATTTCTAATAGAAGGCAACCTCCAGATATATAACTGTTATATATAGTAAGATAGCATGTTATTTAAAATAAGATACCATTTTCTCTGTGCCCCACTGCATGGTAATGCTTGAATGTTCTAGCCTTTTATCCACGCGTTCTTGATAAGAGGCTTGTTTTGTCCACTGCGCTACAGTGGATTCTGTGAGTGATGTCACAGCACCTTCCACTCCTCCTTGGGGTTTCTAGGCTATAATCGTGCGTTACCAGATGGCCACTTCATGGAGCTGCCAGTCCTTTAACCACTGGAGCAGTGGGGCTTCTTCACGGACTAATTTAGATGGGCCACACTGACATGTTATTCATTGCAGACATGGTGATTCTTAATGGGAATTATATTTGTTTTTGATTTAGTCATAATTTCAATGTAATATCCATGTGTATACATAGACAAGAATATGTGATCATGTTCAATTTCCCCTTTGGTTAGGTGTCATGGAGTTAGTTCCATCTCATGGCTATGTCATGTGTTATAGAGCAGAACTGTTCCATAGTTTTTCTGGAGCATCATGTTTGTGGAAGCAGATCTCCTGTTCTTCCACAGTAATGCGGGCTGTTTACCCCCATCAAGCCTCAGGGGAACAGTCTAGTGCAAGCTGTTTGTGCCACCTAGAAACTTTGTCCCACCCCCCAAAACAAACTCACTGCCACACAGTCAATTCTGACTCATAGTGTTCCTCCATAGGTATCTGGTAACAAAATCTATACAGAAGCAACCAGCCTCATTTTCCTTTTGCAGATGTGCTGGTGAGGTTGAACTGCCAGCCTGCAGAGTAGCAAATGATACCAGAATTCATTTTTCCCCCAAAGGAATGAACCAAATCAAGCATCTGCCATCAAACCCACACCAACTCCTGGAGACTCCATGTGAGTCAGAGTGCAGGGATGTTGCCGAGGGGTTTCAGTGACTGGTTTCTCAAGTGCATCACCCAGGCTTTCTTCCCTGGAGACTGAGTAGACACAAACTTCCAGCCTTTCCATGAACACCTATCCATGGTAACCATTATCATGCTCAGGGACATAAAAAACTAAGCAAGACACACATGTGTGTATGTACACACATGCCAGAACCTATGAAACCTGGCAATCTATCAAAGAAGGAAAATTCAAAACTACAAGGAGATTGAGTTTCTAACTATAACATGAAAAACCACACAGTTGAATTTGTAAAATTTGCAGGACCCAGAAAAATAAAGTCATTCTGTAAATTTTCAGCTCTCAAGTTTTTATGTGTATCGTACATATATACGGTAACCTAACTGGTCTCTTTACCATAGATAGAGAATAAAATTAATATCAGCTTTAATAGATCTTTAAGAGAGATGCTATATGTAAATAGCTTAGTATTCTTTCTGAATTATCATGGAAGATGAACAGGGATCCTAAATACTTTTAAGATGTACAATATTTGAGGAATTAAAAAAGATTTATGACATTATTCTACTTAGCATAATTTTGCACTGTTTAGCATAATCTATTAGGAAAAGATATGCAGTAGCTTCCAAATGGAAAAATTCCATTATTTTTATTCCATTTTCCCATGGCCTTTTTCAAAAACCCCTTGTGCATTCATGGCATGAAGGATTGGCTACCAATGAGCTCCTTGTATCTCAATTAAGTAATACTTGTTAAATATCAATCATTTTGCCTACCATTGGGTTCCATATGGTGACCGTATGTGGTTTCAGAGTAAAACTATGCTCCGTAAGATTTTCATTGGCTAACTTCAGAAGTTGTTGATTTCTTCTAAGGTTGCCTTCAGTCTCTAATCATTTGTTTGGTAGCTGAGCACTCTGTTGCTCACACTACTCAGGGACTCCATTTAGGGACCTGCATCCTGAAGTGTGAGTGCTTGCAGGCAGAGCCCTGGGTAGCCTGATGTGTCAGGAATTAGCTTCCCTTACAAATTGGTGGGCCTTTCTGGAGCTGCTTTTCTTTTTCTGTAGGTCTTTCATGAGTTCCTGTAATGATACTTTATTGTATGTGGGACACGTGAACAAAGGAGTCCTTTTGTCCAGTGGGTTAAATATTGGGCTGCTGACTGCAAGGGCAGCTGTGCACACTCACCAGAAATGTGCAGAGAAGATGAGTCTGCCTGCTCCACTAAAGATGTGCAGGTGTGGGAGTCCTACAGGGAGTTCTGCTCTGTGATAGCTCTGCTGTGAGTTGGACCAGATGTGGTGGCAGGGAGTTATGTGCGGACAATGCCAACCCTTGTTCTTGACCCCTTATTAGCTATTTGAGGCTAAATGCAATTTGATTCACATTTTTTGTGGACTCTTGTGAAGTGCAAAAAATAGAATATTTTTTGTTGACAGTTTTGGGAACTGATATATTAGTGGAGGAGAGTTTTTTGGAACATGCTATTTTTTTTAATCATTTACGTTGGGCTCAGACAACTCTTATCACTATCCATACATCCATCCACTGTGTCCGATGTCTCCCTTCACCCACTTTTCTGTTGTTCATCCCCCATTTGTCTTTAGTGATCTTATAGGGAAAGTGAGCACACAATGGTATGAAATTTTGGAACATGCTACTTTTTTATTGATTTCAATCTTTTTGCATTTCTTCATTGAAATCCCAACGACACACCTTTCTGACTTCCTTTATCCTTATAAAAATGTATTTGTTCAACCTGGACTTTGACTATCCTTAAAACATAGCAAGTACATTTCTTCCTAATACCCTGTGGACTGGTATTTTCTCCTCTAGGAACAAACTCTTTTGGACTACCCATTAGTTAATCCCATCACATCCTTCAAATCACTGTTTTCAATGAATGCAATTGATTAGACTACTAAGGGCAGATAAGGAAAACCACTTGTAAACAAAAGGGCCCCATAGGCAGGTACACAGAATGATTTCACAATGAAATCAGCTGAGAGAGTACCTGTTTTCACCGCCCCTCTGTATTGAGGACAGATGTTTGCTCTGGGTCCTAACTAGAGTAATTAATTAGAGGCATTTAAAAAGATGCTTTTCTTGTTGTTAGTTACCATCTAGTTTTCTCCAATTTATTACAACACTGTGCACCCATGGTGATGTAGTGTGCTATGCGTTGGGTTGGTACCCACATGTTCAGCCATTCAAAACCGCTCACTGGTCCACAGTAGAAGATGAGGCTTTCTACTCCCTTAAAGAGTTGCAGTTTCAGAAACGCGCAGGCCCTGTTCTACTCTGCTCTGTGGGGATGCTTTGAGTCAGAATTGACTCAATGACAGTAATTTTTTAAAAAAATGTACACCAGAAAGAAAAACATGCCCTGTGACCTCCGTACTCTGACTTCAACATGGTCAGCTTTTATCTCTGAGACTGGAATGGTGACTTTGAGCTCTTCACATATTGGTCATAAACCTGAACGTCCTCATTTGCATTTCTTTTAACTATTGCCTCTTTTGTTTTACTTTCTTGCTGGTGCTTCTTCATGCTCCACTTATTTTCCAGTGTGGGAAGTTCCATGAATGCTTATTGCTAACGAGCTTTTCATTTAGTGGCTGACCATGGAGCTTCCCTCTCCGGCCCCTGAAGACCTGGGTGCTCTTTGACTCCTTAGCCTGTATGTTTGAGAAACGGAAGTCGAACTGAGCATTTGCAAATTCATCACAGAACCTTCCCATGTTGTTAGAATTTCCTTATCATGCCAGGGTTCTCTGGCTAGTGTTTCCTAAAGTGATCATTTTATTTCTCCCTACACTAGCTCACGAAATGTAAATATGTATGTGTTAATGCTTAGGCTCCACCTCTGTTGCATTTCTCATACGAGTTATTATCATTTGGCCTTGTGCTTTTGTTCTTGTTATTTACTGTGGAGTGTTTTCAACTCATAGCCACCTCATGTGTCCAGGGTTGAACTGTTGGTTTTGGAATGGTGTGCCCTCTCAGAACACATTGGTCTGGTTTTGTTCTGATTTGCTCAATGGTTTTTTATTTGCTCAATCAATCTAATAATTTCTTATATGCAAGAGCCAGTTGTACGGCCCTGAGGTAAGCAGTATTGTCTGAGGGTCCTGGCTTTTCCAGGACAATGCGTTCCAGTTATCTGAATTGAATAGATTGTTTTCTTCATCTCCTCTTTGTACTACACAGAAGATCCAGATCATCTCTGTAACTGATGACTGACAGAATAAAAAGCTCTGGGCATATGAACAGAAATGTAATTGCCAGGCATTTAGTTGTACACACATGGACCTGTATGCTGACCTGGTTCAACAAGTTTTCATTTGAGCATTACTGAAATTGTGAGTAATGTTGGTGACTTCAGCTCTATCCCATTGGGAGCAACATCTGCTTAAAAGTGAGTGACAAGAGGACTAAATGAGCCAATGTGGCCAAATCTTTTTGGAAATTGCCTCAGAATCGTGGTTGCTGAATAAATGCAGTGTTTTATCATGAACATGTTGTGTGAAAGAGGCCCTAGTGGTTCACTGGTTTAATCGATGCCGCTGGCCAGACCCTCTGTGGCTCCAGCATTCCAGGCCCATCAAGGGAGGCCAAGGAGGCTGCGTGGGCCCGTGAAGATTTACAGACTTGGAAACACTAGCGAGCAGTTCCACTCCCTGTTTTATGGTCAAAATGAGTTAAAATGTACTTGACCGCAGTCCATTTGGTTTTGGTTCATCATGAAGGAATGGGAAGGCTTTAAAACCCGGAACCCGATGCACTGCTGTGGATGAGATTTTGAAAGGCTTATTGGATCGACACTAGGTTACACTGTTGTAGCAGAATTGTGGAGTGACCGTGACAGCTCATGCGACTTTATGCCATAGCTAGTTGGCCATGCTGTGAAATCTTAGCATAAAGTGCAACCTTTTCTATGTTGTTGTTAGGTGGCTTCGTGTCCATTCCAGCCCCTAAAGCCCTCTATGTAACAGCGCGACACACTGCCCTGTCCTGCACCATCCTCACATGTTCCCACGTTGGAGCCATTGCGACAGCCCCTGTGTCCATCCATGTTGGCGAAGGCCTTTCTCTTCTTTGCCTCTCTCTCCCTCACCAAGCACCATGTCCTTCTCCAGGGACTGGTCTCTCCTGAAAAGATGCGGGAACAAAAGTATGACAAGTCATGGAGGCCAGTCCCACAGCTGAGAGAATGCTAGTGGTCATCATGTTCAGCTAGTCGGCCTTCCAAGATCTGCAAATGTGAAAAAATCATTAAAAATCTAAAATGTGAAAAACATCTCAAAGCCTGGTATGTAAGTCCTAGTATCCTAACAGTTTAACATTGAAATGCACTGAAGTTCAGTCAACTTATAAGAAAATTGGAACCTAAGTACATTTTCCCAATCAGCAAAAAGGACATGCTATTATGATACTGAATATATTGTGCTCTTTTGTCAGTATATCCTATGAGCTTAGTGTGTATTGATGTGCGTATCCAGTATTTTTTGAGGGGAGCAGTCCATAATAATTACATGACAGTAGCTTTGTCTCAGTGGGAAAATTTTCAAGATATCTGCATATATTCTTTTTTTTAATCATTATATTACAACTCATCACAATCCATACATCAATTGTGTAAAGCACATTTGCACATTCATTTCCATTATCAATCTCAAAGCATTTGCACTTCACTTAAGCCCCTGGCATCAGCTCCTCATTTTTGCCCCTCCCTCCCCACTACCCCCTCCCTTATGAACCCTTGATAACTTATAAATTATTATTTTGTCATATCTTATACTGTCCAAAATGTCCCTTCACCCACTTTTCTGTTGTCAATCCCCCAGGGAGGAGGTTATATGTAGATCCTTGTGATCGGTTCGCTCTTTCCACCCCACCCTCCCTCCATCCTCCTGGTATCGCCACTCTCACCACTGGACCTGAATGGATCATCCACCTTGGATTCCTTGTTTCCATGTTCCTATCTGTACCAGTGTACAGAGGGTATCTATATTCTATTGTTACCTTTCACTCTTGCCCGGTTTCCCTTTTCAATAGCTTGTCCTATCTCATTGAAAATACAAAATACACAAGCGTGCAACTGCAGAGTGACTGGAAAGTAGGCGAGTAACATAGACACTCTATAGAAAATTTCATAATTCCCCAAATAATCATCTCTATCACCAGGTAATACGTCAGCTCTTGATCACGTAGAATTCTCCAAGAGGATACCATGACTCCAGGGCTTTGGGTCCCTACTTTGTTAGTTCATACCAGCAGCTCTCCAATGGCTAAGGAGGGGCGACAGGGAGAAGCACAAATTCTGCAGTGTTTCCTAGTTGTCATCTTCCTTTCACCCTGTGCTTCCTGTTCTGATAAATATTCTAATTTCAATCCTCCCTCCAATGGAAGAGAGGATATGAATTTGGAATCGAGGCTTTTATTTTTGATCATTCATCTGATTTATGTGTTCTGACTGTTCTCTATTCTGAAACAGCTAGATAGAAATAAGGCTGCAGTTGGTCACAGACAAACTGTACAGAGATAAACTCATTATGCTCTAGAAGCATGCAGTCCTTGGGATAACATGTAATTAGTGAGGGAGTGTGTCTAGTGCAGTGGTTCTCAACCTTCCTAATGCTGCAACCCTTTAATACAGTTCCTCATGTGTGCTCACCCCCCAACCAAAAAATTATTTTCATTACTGTAATTTTGCTACTGTTATGAACGGGAGAACCCTTTGAGAGGGTTGTTCAACCCCCAAAGGAGTTGCAACCCACAGGTTCAGAACAGCTGATCTAGTGGGTGAAGTGGGTTAGCTAAACCCTGATGGAAATCCTTAGAGCAAGACCCCTGTGTCTAATGCCCATGTGAAGTCTCTGTTTCCCCAGGACTGTCTTCTTCATCCTTTCACATAGTGGAATGCATGGTACCTTGCCATGCCAGAATATACGGGATGTTTTAGGACACTGTGGCTGTTGAGGAGGTGGCTCTGAATTTCTCCGAGGAAGAATGGGCATTGCTGGACCTTTCTGAGAGGAAACTATAGAGACACGGGATGATGGAAACTGTTAGAAACCTGGCCTCAGTAGGTATGAATATTTTCATTAAAAACGGAAAGATGTGTGCGTGCGTGTGTATATGTATATTTGTGTATGTTTCATACTCAGTGATGCTATTGCAGTATGTGAGCTGAGTAATGGGAATACTTTGTTATATAAACAAGTGTAGTACTTTCCTCTCAGGAGCATGATGTCATGTTTCCCCATGAATATAAGGCTCTTAGTGTTATACTGATTTCTTATATCAAGTGTGACTATGAGTCTACTAAGTTTCCTTACGTGTTATAAATGTGAGTGTTGACCTTTGGTGCAGAGAGGCTATGTGTGCATTGTGCCTTGTAAGAGCTCTGTGTTTTTTCAAGGTTAACATGATAGCTTTATCTATTCATTATCTATTTATCCATTGTGTGTCAAGCACAGTTGTACATGTGTTACCTCATCATCCTCAAAACATTTGCTTTCTACTTGAGCCCTTGGTATCAGCTCCTCAATTTCCCCCCCCCTGCTCACTGCCTCTCCATCATGAACCCTTGATAATTTATAAATTATTATTTTTTCATCCTTACACTGTCCGATGTCTCCCTTCACCCACTTTTCTGTTGTCCATCCCCCAGGGAGGGGGTTTTATGTAGATCCTTGTAATGGGTCCCCCCTTTCTACCCCACCTTCCTTTCACCCTCATGATAGCACCACTCTCACCACTGGTCCTGAAGGCATCTTCTGTCCCAGATTCCCTATGTTTCAGGTTCCTATCTGTACCAGTGTGCATCCTCTGGTCTAGCTGGATTTGTAAGAGAATTAGGTTCATGATAGTGGAGGGGAGGAGGAGCATTTAGGAAGTAGAGGAAAGTTGTATTTTCATTGTTTCTACACTGTACCCTGACTGGCTCGTCTCTTCCCTATGATCCTTCTGTAAGGGGCTGTCCAGTTGCTGACAGACGGGCTTTGGATCCCCAATCTTCACTCCCCTTCATTCACAATATGCCCGATACTGATCCCATCGACACCTTGTAATCAATCCATAGGTTGTGTGCTTTTTCCATGTGGGCTTTCTTGCTTCTAAGCTAGATGGCCACTTGTTTACCTTCAACCCTTTAAGATCCCATATGCTATATCTTTTGGTAGCTGGGCTCCATCAGTTTTCTTCACATTTTCTTTGCACACAGTTGTCTTCAGCTATCATCTTAGGAAGGTGAGCATCGTGGAATGCCAGGTAATAGAACAAAGTGTTCTTGCATTGAGGGAGCACTTGCATGGAGGCCCAATGTCCATCTGATACCGTAATACTAAACCTATTAATATATGCACCTAGATCTATTTCCCCACCCTAATATAAATATATTTACATATGCACATGCTTGTATTTAGACTTCTGTAAATGCTCTTTGTCTCCTAGTTCTTTCCTCTATTTCCTTTTACTTTCCTCTTGTCCCAATATCATGCTCTGTCTGTAGTTCAGTAATTTCAGGGTTTCAGTAATTCTTCTCAGTTACATTGCCTTGATCAATCCCTACCAGGCATCTTACACCCTCCTTGCCACTTATTTTGTGTCAGGGGAAAGGCCAGACCCTAACACATCACAGCGGGTCGGTTGGTGCAATTGTACAGTGATAATAAATAAAGATTATAGTAAAGTCATAGGGAGCATGAGAGATAGAAGAGAGATTGAAATAATGGAGTCAGACACATTTCATAGTTGCATGTTCACCTCAGCCTCACTTGGTGGTCCACATGGGGAGAGAAATATTTATTGCTAAGCAAGGCTTTTATATCATCTGGGGATGTGCAGGCCCCCTAATTACAGGTGAAGAAATCCATCACAGGAAAGTGTTGTGCTGTAGGTAATATAGTAATGGGAGTGGGATGCTGTAGGGGTTCATATGCTGTTGGAAGAGGAGGGAGTAAGGGTGTGCATGTGACAAGATGGGCGGACCCGAGATTCAGCATGGCAGCCTAACTTTGGATGTCACTGAGCAGGTTTGACCTGTTCTCTGGTTCACTGTAGAAATCATTATCAGTAAGGTGTACTGTAAACCCACCTTGCAGGGTCTAAATTGAAGCCTTTAGGGGGAAGTATCCCATTGTCCTTAACAGCAGGGATGGGCCCTATATGTGGTGGGACTAGACAGTCCTCTGACAGCTGATTGCCTTCAGGGAGGTAACTTGACAATTATTTACCATTAATTGTGAGCAGTGTCCTAAGTCTAACATATATTTGGGGGAGATGACTTGGAGAAATCTTTCTGTTTCCCACTATTTTGGATCACTTATTGATTGTTCCCTTTTCCCTGGGTTGGTTAACACCACTTTCTTTCCCCCACCTCCCCTTCTCCCATGTCATGCTCCCCGCCCCAACCATGGGTCCTGTTGCTTTCTCCTCCAGATTGTGTATCTGGCCTATATTATCTAGTTAGAAGTGCAGATATAATATGCACACACACACACACACACACACACACATACACACACACAAGCACACATACACACAAAAGAGCAAAACAAAATGACAAAAGAAAACAAAACAACAGCAACAAGAAAAAAAGGGAAAAAAGAGAAAAGCCTGTAAAAAGTTAGAGGTCTGTATGTTGACCTTTAGGAGTGCTTTCCTGTGGAGTCTGATGGGGTGCCACGCCCTGGCCCCCGAGTCTAATTTTGGTACTCTTGGGACTTCCTTGCTCTACTCCCCTTGCTGTTCTGTTGCACAACACCCTTAGTGTTTTGCCTGGGTGTGGTGGGGTCAGATCGGATGCAATTCCCAAACTGTCTCCAGTGTTGTCCCCTATAGGGCTATAGGTCAGTGAGGGATGTCATGACTCATAGTCGGGGCAGCCATAGTGCTTCTTTTTGCATGGGCTGCTCAGAGCAGGCATATTGTCCTCAAAGCTTGGTGGGCCAGGATGTGTGCTCCACTCTCTCTTCCTCCCCCTTCATTTTCTCCCGTGTGCTCTGATCAGACATGTCCCTTTCCCTGAGCTGTAGCTTCAGTGTTGTTCTCTGAAGTAAATTCTTCTGGGGGAAGGGGCAGCTGTCCTCTTAGTTGGGATTGGGGCTGGCCCCTCTGATATTTTTGTTATAAATAGATTTTCATCCACCAAAATTCCACAGACCTAGAGGAGCATAGGACTGGCTCAGTGTCAGGGAATTGTTGATTATCTTTTCACACTTTCCTTGTGATGTGTTTTTCTCCAAGAGCAGCATGTCAGGTACACCTTTTCGCCCTCATATGACACTAATGTGATGGGGATCTGCCTTAGGCTGGGTTCTCTAGAAAAATAAAACTATAGACACTGACATATGCATAAGAGAGAGCTTTTCATCAAGAGAACATCCCAGCCCAGTCCAACTGAAGCCCATGGGTCCAATGCTACCTAGAGCATCCATGGCTCAGTGTGTTCAAGTCCCCAAACTTCAGTTTTTGGGTGAGCATCAATCCTATCTGTTGTCCAGCTTGATATATGTGCGTGTATCACATACATATATGTGTGTGTATCACATACATATATGTGTGTCTATATAGTCACTCTAATATTATATGTGCACACGAATGCCTTGGTTTAGTTTATTAATTCATCAGTATATGAGGACCTTCAACACTACAGAAAACTACAGGACTCTAAATTCATGCTTTCATCACAGAATGGGTGGAAACAAATTCCCTGTTTCAGGGTTTTAATCTGAATACATTTGTACTTCCTTTTCTGTAAGATAAATGCTATAATTTTGATCATGCTGTATTTCTTTTTTTATTAAATCACTTTATTGGGTCTTGTAGAACTCTTATCATAATCCACACCTCCATCCATTGTGTCAAGCACATTAGTACATTTGTTGGCATACTCATTCTCAAAGCATTTTCTTTCTACTTGAGCCCTTGCTGTCAGCTTCTCATTTTTATTCCCCCCTCCTCATGAACCCTTGATAATTTGTAAAGTATTATTTGTTCATCTCTTACACTGCCCTATGTCCTCCTTCACCCACTTTTCTGTTGTCTATGCCCCTGGGGAGGGAGTTATACGTAGATCATTGTGATAGGCTCCCTCTTTCTCCCCCCACCTTCCCCTTCCACTTCTGATTAACAATTAATAGTTAGGGAGTTAAGTACCAAGAGTTATTTCAGCGTGTTTAAATGTAGCCTACAATGTTTTAGCATTTATTAGCTATTCATGGCATATCGTGAATATTTTATGGATGTGATAATTAAATTATGATTAAAGGAATTTTTATGTCTTTTTGGAAGCCTCTTCCTTTAAAAAAAAGTGAACCTGGTAGCTCTAGTTAGAACATACAGTCAATTTTTAATATCACTGGTAAAAGTGGACATTTATGGTTGTCCTTTTTCTGACGTGGGGTGATGTTTTTTCAAGTATGACTTTTTCTTTTTAGGAATGTATATTAGCATATTAACATTTTGAACTATATTTGTTTTATGTTAGATTTGTAGAGTTATTTTTCCTTAGCATGAAAAGTCTTTGACTTTGTTTAGTAAGTTTTGTGTCTATTTAGATTATTAATTCTTTTTTACATTAATTGGTATATATTACAGTGCTCATTTTCTTATATTAAATCAACTCTAGGATAGATTCTACTTAATTATCATGTGTAATTATTTTCATGTGTTTTCTGACTCTATTCCCAATGTTTTCAAGAACTTTTTCATGTAGATCCATTATCAATATTGCTCTACAGTTTTCTTGAAGTATCATTATCTGACCTTGTTTACAGGTTATTACTGGTCTCATAGAAAATATTAATAAGGTTACTCTGACAATTATTGTTATGTTTCACCCAATAACGTGAACTTAGACAAAAAGAATAAAGCGTCTATTCATATTGCGTGAATACTCTCCTGTCTAGCTGCCAGAATCTTCAACTTTAATCTGTCTTACAGTTAGCCTTGAAGTTTCTCATGGAATTGAATTGTGATTCAGTTGATTGTAAACTTTCTGAACATCCTGAAACCCACTCGACTCTCATAGATCACTTGCTCTGGCTGGATCCTCTAGAGTGATAAATGATTTACACCCCTCTTGACGGGACAAATCGTCACTCACACCTGAGACTATGGATGGGACATCCTTGAACCCAAGCCAATAAGCCCACTACTACAGTGTGTGTTGTTTGCCATCAGTCAGCATTACCTAGAAAGCTTGGAATCCAGAATTTAGGTCAAGATGACAAAATGGTTTGATCAGTCATCTCTTTTCTGGATACATCTTGCATTTTTAAGCATCTTCCCTCACCTTGGCTCTTACCATGACCCCTTGCCATTCCATGACTGTAAGCTGCAGTCTTTCCCAAAGGCTTTAAAATCGGACATCTGTAAACACAAGAGCTTAAGAGAGTAGCAAATAAGGATTCCCCTGGCTTGTTTTCTTGTTTAGAATATCTCTATCTTGGCCAAGGTACCTCTAGGATGTGCTTTTGGTGTCGCTCTGTCTCTTGTTGTCCACCTGTACAAAAACTTTCTCTAGTTACTACACTATTGTGCATAAATGGGCTACCCAACCATAGGGATTTCTTCACACAATAGATATTGTAAAGAATACCCAGGATGCAAGGGGATTGGAGTAGGTTTTACTTAATGAGAAGCTCAGCCTGAGTTGGAGTGGCAGATATGAGCGTGATTCAGCTTGATCACTTTCACCAGATATGTCAAGGGTTTTGGTCTGAGGTTCCGTTATGGGCTTTTAAAGAACATTCTTCATAAAATATTCCGTTCTTCAGTTAGATTGCTGGTGAAAAGAAGATATTTACCTTCAATGGAGCTTGAGAAATTTGAGGCCTTAAGTACTTCCACTTTGTGGATCCAAAGTTGATCATGATATTTGGAAAATTAGTAAAATTGCTCTGCAAAGATAGAGTGGACCCTTGTTTAATGCAAACCCTCAGCTTTGAGCAGGATTTTGATCCCAGGTGGTGGGGGTGGTCACTATTTAGCGCAAGAAGTACAGGCCAAGAAAGTGATATGCCTTTTTCAACATTGCCTCCTCTTCTGTTTCAGAACAAAGATTTGCCACAGAGAAATACAGTCCAGTCTAGGGAGCTAGAAATCTGGTACTAGTGTCTTGCACATTGAAGCATGACAAGGAAGGACTTCAACTTCTGACTGGGTCGTGAACCAAATCCATTCACCTGACTCCAAGCAGGGTGAGCATCCCTGGGGTTCCTGGGGTCAGCACTGGGCAGAGGAGTTTGAGGGGAAGCAGGAGGGATCTGAGCTTTCTGGGGTCTGAACCCAGGAAACACCAGTGTACAAGAACCCAGGCTGCCCCATTGGTCGGGGTCCGAGCAATTTGCGCATCTCCCGGAATGATAGAATTTGCTGATAATGTAACCATGTATAATTGTATTAGAACTTAAATTGTGAGCACTCCAATTTGCAAAAGGCGGGTGGCATAGTGGTTACAGATTGGACTGCTAACTGCAAGGTCAGCAGTTCAGAATTACAAGTCACCCCTGAGGAGAAAAACAAGGTTTCCAATCTTGGTAAGAGTTATAGTCTCCGAAATCCACAAGGGGCCATTCCACCTCCCTTTAAAGGGTCACTGTAACCAGAATCCACTCTGTGGCACTGAGGTGGGTTTAAGGTTTGCATTGCTGATGACAGTGACAACTCTGTCCATTTGCTGCCTCCCCAGTTTGATTAAGCCTCCATTGAATTCCTTTTGATAATTAGCCAAGAATGTAGATCATCTTACCCTTGAGGAAAATGCCTTACAAAATAGATTGCCTGCACTCCTCTCCATCCATCCCCCTCCAAGGGCCTGCCTAGATGTATCCTTGATGGAGCTCACCTAAGCGAGGACAGCACAGTGGCCATTGTTATGAGTCTGGCCTTGATTGCCTCAGTTTGAAGGCCCTGGACCAATCTTTTAAGTCTTTCTATCTAATAATGTGCATGTCCCAATTATGGTCCCATTCCTGCTGCTGCAGTCCCACCTGTATCTTATGTATTGCTTTGCCACCAATCATGATCTGTGACATGGCCTTTTGTTCTGTGTCCTATTTATCTAAGGTCCCGACTCTGAATCCTCAGTTGCATTTGAAATGCTAATGGCCTCCCTTATCCATATGATGTGTGTGCGTATCTTTTGTTGTCTCTTAAAGTTCAATAAATGCTCTCCTCAAATTATGTTTGACAAAGAAGTCACTTTTCCACCCTAACACACAATTTAGCATCATCAGTGCCTCAAGGTACAGTTCTCTGGGACAGCATCTTGACAGCCGTACCTGCAGGTGAGGTCAGGCCCTACAACCCCCTGGCTTCTGTCCTAAATGTACAAAAATTACAAAGTTCTCTTAGTTCTGCGGATAAATTCTCTCTCTGCACCTTAGCCTTATACCAGACACACTTAGCTCTATGTGGGTTGGCAAATCTAGTTCCCCAGATAAGAACTCAAATGTACCCCTATTTCACCTCTAACCTCCTGCCCAAAGGCACTTAGCTCTCTTGTTCTGTGGTCTGGGAATGCCACTGCTCTGTCTCAGGCTCTTGGTTCTGCTGCCAGCATGTCTCTGTTGCTGCTTCTTCCCTTCATGTCCACTCTTGTGTCACAGCTGCCTGTCTGCTGGATTGAAGAATTTCTGTGAAAGAATCTGGGATCTAAAGGCCCCTACTCCTGGTTCTTTTTTTTTTTAAAGTCATTTTATTAGGGACTCATACAACTCCTAATACAATCCATACATATATCAATTGTGTAAAGCACATTTTTACATTCGTTGCCCTCATCATTCTCAAAACATTTGCTCTCCACCCAAGCCCCTGGCTTCAGGTCCTCAATTTTTCTTCTCCCTCCTCACTCCCTCCTCCCTCATGAACCCTTGATAATTTATAAATTGTTATTTTGTCATATATTTCTGTGTCCCATATTTCTGTTGTATGTCCCCCAGGGAGGAGGTCACATGTAGATTCTTGAAATAGGTTCTACTTTTCCAACCCAACCTCACTGTGCCCTTCAAATATCACCACTCACACCACCAGTCCTGAGGGGATTATCTGCCATGGCTTCCCTGCATTTTCAGTTCCCATCTGCACCAGTGTACATCCCCTGGTCTAGTCAGACCTGCAAGTCAGGATTCAGACCATGACAGTTGGAGGGGGGGAGGAAGCACCCAGAAACTTGATCAAAGTTGTATTTTTCATCGTTGCTACATCACACCCTGACTGTTTCATCGCCTCCCAAGACCCTTCTGTAAGGGAATGGCCAGTGGCCTACAAATGGGCTTTGGGTCTCCACTCCACACTCCCCCGCTGATTCACTATGGTAAGATTTTTTGTTCTGATGATGCCTGATACCTGATCCCTTGACACCTTGTGATTGCACAGGCTGGTATGCTTCTTCCATGTGGGCTTTGTTGCTTCTGAGCTAGATGGCCGCTTTTTTACCTTCAAGCCATTAAGATCCCAGATGCTATATCTTTTGATAGCCGAGCACCATCAACTTTCTTCACCACATTTGCTTATGCACAAATCTGTCTTCAGTGATCATATTATCGAGATGAGCGTGCAATGTAATGACTCTTCTCCATCTATCTTGATTGATAATTTGGCTTGGTAGCGTATTCTTGGGTTTGCATTGTTTTCCTTCAATTTTTTGAAAATGTTACTCCACTCTCTCTTCTTCATAGTTTCTGCTGATAGGTCTGATCATATTCTTATTTGGGAACCTTTATATATGATTGCTTGTTTTCCCCTAGCTGCTCTCATGATTTTCTCCTTTTCCTCAAAGTTGGATAATTTAACTATTATGTGCCTTGATGACTTCTTCTTGGGATCCAGTCTTGCTGGGATTCTTTCAGCTTCCTGAATGGTTGCCTTGTTTTAATTCACTAAGCTGGGGAAGCTTTCCTCCAAGAACTCTCTCACTACTGTTGCAGATGACTTCTTTGTTGTGTCTTCCTCCAGTAAGCCAATAATTCTAATGATGTACCGCTTCATAGCATCAGACTTAGTTCTTAAGTTTTCTTCAGCTTCTCTGATGATCTTATTAGATTTTTGTTCTCGTTTGTTGAAGTCTGCTTGGCTGTCCTCCAAGTCACTGATGCGGGCCTCTGATTCTTCCAGTTGCTTGTCGAGGTCCATGAGTGTGCTACTGGTTTTTGTTATCTCCTCCCTAAGCTCCTGTAATTCTCTTTGATTTATGGTTTTTACCTTTTCTATCATTTCATCATTTTTCTGTATTGTTTCCCTCATATCCCCTGACTCCAAGTAACATTCTGAAAATTTCTTTCTGTGGCAGCTCAATGTCTGCTTCCTCTATGCATGCATTATGTTCAGGACATCTTCTGGCTTTGCCTTTTGTTCCTCTCCTTTTTTTGTTGAGGTTTTTGGGGCTGATGGCTGCTTGTGTTGCGTTGTTTTAGATGAGCCAGGTGCCATTTTCCAGGGAGTCGAAGAGCACTGGCTCTCTCTGGGAGACTTTGAACTGCCTATAGCTTATTTCACTATGGAATTAACCTACCACTTTGTCCTCCTGTGGCTTCCCTCTCGGGGGAGTGACCCAGAAGGGTTGCCTGCTTTGGTGTTGCAGACGTTGGGCAGAGGCTCCTGCAGTAACTTTTGTTGAGGAGTGTTGGCCGAGCTGCCTTATGCCCCACAGGCACAAAGGCTGGAAGGAGTTCCCCAGTCAGAAGTTGAGCAGAGTATCCCCTGTTGGGGGCCAGCAGGGATTTTTCCAGCCTGTTAACTACACAGGGTGGAGCTCACCTAGCTGCGTGTGGCTCAGGTGTAAATGCCCTAAGCTAAGGGAGTGGTCTGGAGGTTAGCAGTAGAGTGTGAGAGACCAAGAAAGAGGAAAAGAGGAGAAAAAAAAGTTAAAAAGCAAGCCAAATGTGCCCATGAGGGGCGGGGGAGGGGGAATATAGTGAAGAGATGGATAGAAAGCAACAATGTAGCTGAGCCCTTATCCAGGCCAGAGGAGCTGCAAGGGTTTAATCCTTGTTCGGAGGTGGTAGCAGCAAGCTGTGGCTGTGTTGAGAAGAGGCCGCTGCACAGCCCTCCAAGACTGATAGGGTGACAGAGAGGAGATGCAAAGGTCTAGTGCCTGCCCCAAGGCAGGTGGTGGCAAACTGTGGCTGTGTTGAGACCAAGCAGCCCTACAGGCTCCAAATGGTCCTGGCTCTGGCAGAGACAGTGGCGGGGCAAAGGTCAAGCCCCAGCCGGCCTCCACTGAAGTAAACCAAAAGCCCCCAGCCCCTCAAAACCCCATGGGTCTGTGCCTACTTGTCTTTATGATGCTCCTCCTGAATTCCAGCAGTGTTCAGTTATCTCTAAGTAACTCTCCTAGCTTGAATTCTGTGGAGTTCCTCTGGTGTTTGTTACTCCTTCGCCATCTTGCCGGAAGTCCCCCTGGTTCTTCTTTTTTGTTGGTAGTGAGATCCCAATTTCTGTCTCTGAAATAACTCAATTAGTTGTAACATGAATTCCAAAGTAACTAATCTGTAGGTTAGGTTTCAGACAGTTTATTTACATAACCACAAGGCACAACGGTACCAATGTATTGTTGGCCAAGCTGCCCGATTGTCTTATATGACAGCCCCAGTGGGTTTCCAAGACTGTAACTTTATAACGGAGTAAAAAGCCATGTCACTCATGCTTTCGAGGAGAAATTGGTGGTTTCCAATTGCTGACCTTGCAATTAGCAGCCTGACAGTAACCACTATGAGGGACAACTTTTCCTCGTTCACATTGGCAGGCGACAAACCCAGGTAAATAATTTGGAGGAAGTTAAGGGGGCATAGCTAGACTGTGTACTTGTATAGACCACCTGTCTAACTCAGTGATTCTCAACTTTCCTAATGCTGCGACCCTTTAATGCAGTTCCTCATGTTGTGGTGAAGCTCCAACCATAAAACTTCTTTTGTTGCTACTTCATGACAGTAAGTTTACTACTGTTATGAATCAGGCAACCCCTGTGAAAGGGTCCTTCAACCCCCAAAAGGGTCTCAACCCATAGGTGGAGAACCACTGATCTAACTGCATTAGGTACTACAAATAATGGTATATTAAAAACATTATCTATATTGGGATTCAAAAGTGCACTCATTATTGGGGGATATATACTTCTTCATTTACATTTATATGTAATTTATATATGTATAGATATAAATTTCAATCTAATAAATGTCATATAAATGTTTATTATGGAGCCTTGTTTTTGACATGTGTTAAGTGTTGGACTTCTATCCTCAAGGTCAGAGGTACACACCCATTAGCATCCTGTCATGGCTTTAGAATCTTGGAAGCTCTGTACAGCAGTTCTCCTGTGTCCTATCTGCAGCTTATATGTCTAACTCTACTTGATGGCGAGTTTAAAAGTGTTTCTAAAGTTATTTTACAATTTATAGTTCTCCTATAAAATAATCTTTAGTTTATAATAGCTCTTTATATATCCCATGTAAAATGTTTCCAGATGCTTTAATTAACATAATCATCTTAAAGGTTCATTGATTTGTCATTCTCTTTGAGAGTCACACAGTAAGGAATTGGTAGTTTGTATGCTGTGGGGTAGGGATCCAACTCTTTGTTTATTTTTTTATATTTATATTTGATTGCCCAATCTCCATTTGTTATAAAATAATCTTTTATTCACATGTGTGAACATTATGAGTTTTAGATTTTATTGCTCATGGTATAAGCATGTTTCCCATTACTCAATAAGGGCACCGTTAACAGTATTGGGGACTTTGGGTGTTTAGAAGAAGGAAAGAACAGTAACAGCACCTGGACCTATTGGTTATGTGTTACACTGTATTCTCCCATCAGCCTGCCGATGGTGCATCACCAGCAGCTTAGAGGAAGGAGGAAGAGTGCCTTGTATTATTACTTTTGGGATTTCCTCACGAGAGATTGAAATTTGTGAGCATCATTAGAGCTGATCCAGATAAGACAGAGCATCCCAGTTGCCTGTAGTGTCCTAAGGACCAAAGAAAATGGCCAAGGCTCAGGTGCTTCTGGTGTGTTTTATCCTTTTCTGTATTTTCTACTGGAATTGTAGGAGCCTGTATAATACTGATTCAGTTCATTGGAAAAGCAGAAATTTGAAATAGTAGAACTTAGAGCTAAACTTTTACTCTGATTTCAACATTTGGCTGGAGAAGATTAGGAATATATTGATCAAAGGATTAACAATAAACTATTGACATTGAACATAATGTAGCACTGAGGATTCTTTGGATAACATTATCTTCCAGCTCATAATTTATTATTCTATGGCCAGCATATCTTTCAAATTATATGCTATACATGGTTTTTAAGGAGAAATAAAATCACTTCTTTAGGAGAGTTCAGTAGTCCATGGGATTTTTGTTTGAGTAACTTTCTTTAATGCTTATTTCTGAAGGTGATATGTTAAATACTCTCCCACACAGCAGCATTCTCATCAATGCATCTAAAATGGGTCTTGTTGCATTAGTGGTTTAAAAATGAGACAGCATCTCACCTCCTCTAACTAGAGATGCAGGAGAGAGAATTAACTGTCAACATCAGCTCTGATTCATATGAGGCAGAGCTTAGACAGACCTGTACCCTCCAATGGTTTTCCAGTCTGACACCAGTATCTTTGCCACACTCCTCTCCTACTCAGCTTATTCTTTTTTTTTTTTTTTTGCAGTGGCCATGGACTAATTATAGTCCAGAGTCACAGGTACAAGTTTTACTCAGTAACAGAGTATAATTTGGTATCAGAATTAGTAGGCTACACATTGACTTTCATATTAAAGAACCATGTAGGCACATTTGCTCTTCTTCAGGGAAGGCCTGTTTTCCCTGTCCCCTATCAGACATTTTTCCTTCTAAAGATAGGCTCATTTCTTAGTTCCATCTTTATATGGTCCTCTCAACTACTTTTGGATATCCTCTTCTTGATCTTGCCTGCCTGTCCCACTTTCTTGGCTGAAAAGCCCTTTCTGGACCTGACACCATTGGCTCTGTCACTCTGTCCCTTCTGCCCTGGTCATTGTCTCCATTGGTGCAGCTCTTGACCCATGAATAGTACAGTTCATTTTGCAGGAGCAGCAGTAGACCCATCCCTATGTGGTAGAGGTTCAAGATGGTCCATGATTTGCTCAGCAACATCTCACAAAACTCAAAAGTCATCAAGTAAATAAATCGCTCTTCAAGATGTGGAAGCTGGTGAGTTCCAGATCTATATAAAGGTCAGGAATCAGTCTGTAGGTTTTTCCTCATTGATTTGTTTATAAACGCTGATGAACCAGATCATCAGGTCAGACCACAGTCCACTGCCTCACAAAGAGAAGTTGTTGAATCTCGTCAGCTAATAGGTTGCAGGGGCTGAGGAACCCAAATTGGAAGGTCAGACAGCAAGCTAATGGCTCATAGAGTGGAGGAAGCTCTCAAGTCAGGTCACACAGGCAGCTCATAGTTGCCATTCAAGGAAATGCCACATTAATTTTTTGGAAGCTGCAAATCCCTAATCCATGGGTTCATTCTGAACTGTGTGGCTGCAGGGGCTAATAAACCCAAATCAACAGCTCAGATGACAGGATAATGCCTCACTGTCTCCTCTCAAACCATGCCTGCAGGCAGTTCTCTCTCTCCCTCTTAATATGTTGGCTTCTTGGGCCAACCCAGCATCTTCCCTGCCTAGGCAAGATTAGGACGGCTCCAGAGATCCACCCAGCAGAATTAGGCTGGGGGCGCCTTGGAGAGCATGTGGTGAAAGATGGCAAGTTCAAGAGGACCTTGCAATTAAAGTTAAGATAATTCACTCCAAAGGTGGCTGAGGAGAATTTGTCCTAAGGTTGTCAAGAGGAGCTTGTCCTAAGGTGGCCTTTAAGAGCTTAGAAAGATGTTCTGCACTCAGTAAGGGAGATAAAGTCTATGAACATTCTGATCTTGGTTCTGACTTATAGCTTCTTGTTCCTGATCCCGAGTTGTACCTTGTTCATTAATAGACCACTTTGATCTATTGAGTGTTGTGTGACCACAGCAACAGATTATCAAACCCAGAAGTGAGACAGGGTGGTGTGGAAGGATTGACTTGTTTTAGAGTTGACAAAAAGTGTTGGAGAGTTGAGGTATGTTTGACCTCCCCCATCTGCACTGTTCCCAGTACTTATTGCCACTGAAGGTACCGAGCCTCTAATAATGGTGATGCTGGTAGAAACCCTAATGCTATTTAATAACAAATAGGTCTTTATCTACCTTGTGTGATTATAAAGCTGAGCTATTTCTAGAACATTCAGATAATGTCACTGGAACTCAAAATTCTAATGTTAAGAGTGGGTGCATTATTTTCAGGCACTGGGGTCCCCAACACTCCAAAAGTGATCCTCAGGAGTGACATTGCAATTGTGAAAATATTAAAAGACAGAGAGCAGACAGCTGGACACAGGGGCTCTCTTCCCATGTCAGGCCTGAGAGAGTGAATATATTTTCCAGTGGGTATATATAATGGAGCTTACAGGTCTTTCCATAAGGCGTTCGTGTCATGCAGTTAGCATGTACATAGTTAATGCGTCATATCATAAGCGGGTAAAATTCTAAACAAGCAAGATGCTGAGTTACCATCTTGACCTAGTGTTAGTTGACTTCAAACCGGCCCTGTGCCCTCCCCAGGTGTTTGCTACATTTATGTTGGGCTGGCTCTAGAACCTGATTGCTCAGATATACAGATAACCTTCAGGCATAGTGAAGTAGCCAGGTACAGAAATGCTTCCTCTACTATGGGAGCTCCTTTAAACCTGCTCCTTAATGTGGAGCTAGCTATTGTGGGGGCACAGTATTTGACCTGGAGAATGTATTTGAAAACATTTATTTCTCAGAACTCTGGAGATCTTTCTAAAATTAGGGCTAGTTTTCTCGGCTGATGGTCGTGAATGTAGAAATAAGGTAAAATATTTTGTACCAAGTCCTCAGTTAATGACGCATTATGGAATGAACTACCACAATAGTTTTTATTATTGTTTTGCTTTTTTTACTGTAAGATATATATTTTTTAAATCTTCAAATGGAAAATACTTCATTAAGTAGACCCCTCTTACTACAGGAACCACTGACATTCAACGATGTGGCTGTAAAGTTCACCCGGAAGGAATTGCAGCTCCTGAACTCTGCTCAGAAAACCCTATATCAGGATGTGATGTTGGAGAACTATCACAACCTGGTTTCCATTGGTGAGGAGAATTCTCAAGTCATTGACCTCGTCACTGGCTTTTCCTGTCTTATATGTTAAAAACTTTGCGGTGTTTGTGGTATTCTCAAAGAGGTAGATTCTCATTGCATTTTCTCATCCTAGGTTAGTGGGTTAGGTCTTCTACCCTTGAAAGAATGCTATTTACTTTGTTCCTTTGAACATTATTTTTCTAGAAATACAAAACTGCAGTCTTTACAAACTTTACGTTAATTTTGGTGTGTCCAAGATTCTGTAATTTCCCATAAACAGGTTATCTAATTGTCACCCCAGAAGCTTTCTCTCAATTGGAACAAGAGAACTGTGTTTGGTATTAGAAGCAAGCTATAGTGGAATTTTCTCAGATGCATGGTCAAAACACCTTAAGGGGAATTGGCTACCTTGCAGGGCTGGATAGGACAGAGGCTGTACACTGGTACATATGAGGGTTGGAGATACAGGGAATCCAGGGTGGATGATACCTCCAGGACCAAGGGCGTGAGGGACGATGCTGGGAGAGTGGAGGGTGAGTGGGTTGGAAAGGGGGAACTGATTACAAGGAGCCACATGTGACCTCTTCCCTGGGAGAGGGACAGCAGAGAAGGGGGGAAGGGAGGCCCCAAATAGGGCAAGATATGACAAAATAACGAGGTATAAATTACCAAGGGCATATGAGGGAGGGGGGAAAAGGGAGGGAGGGGGGGGGAAAAAGAGGACCTGATGCAAGGGGCTTAAGTGAAGAGCAAATGCCTTGAGAATGATTGGGACAGGGAATGTATGGGTGTGCTTTATACAATTGATGTATATATATGTATGGATTGTGGTAACAGTTGTTGGAGTCCCTAATAAAATGTAAAAGAAGAAAAGAGAAAAAAATGATTAGGGCAAAGACTGTACAGATGTGCTTTATACAATTGATGTATGTATATGTATGAACTGTGAAAAGAATTGTATCAGCCCCAATAAATTGTTAAAAAAAATTAAAATATATATATATATATATTCCTAATCTTCTCCAGCCAAATGTTGAAATCAGAGTAAAAGTTTAGCTCTAAGTTCTACTATTTCAAATTTCTGCTTTTCCAATGAACTGAATCAGTATTATACAGGCTCCTACAATTCCAGTAGAAAATACAGAAAAGGATAAAACACACCAGAAGCACCTGAGCCTTGGCCATTTTCTTTGGTCCTTAGGACACTACAGGCAACTGGGATGCTCTGTCTTATCTGGATCAGCTCTAATGATGCTCACAAATTTCAATCTCTCGTGAGGAAATCCCAAAAGTAATAATACAAGGCACTCTTCCTCCTTCCTCTAAGCTGCTGGTGATGCACCATCGGCAGGCTGATGGGAGAATACAGTGTAACACATAACCAATAGGTCCAGGTGCTGTTACTGTTCTTTCCTTCTTCTAAACACCCAAAGTCCCCAATACTGTTAACGGTGCCCTTATTGAGTAATGGGAAACATGCTTATACCATGAGCAATAAAATCTAAAACTCATAATGTTCACACATGTGAATAAAAGATTATTTTATAACAAATGGAGATTGGGCAATCAAATATAAATATAAAAAAATAAACAAAGAGTTGGATCCCTACCCCACAGCATACAAACTACCAATTCCTTACTGTGTGACTCTCAAAGAGAATGACAAATCAATGAACCTTTAAGATGATTATGTTAATTAAAGCATCTGGAAACATTTTACATGGGATATATAAAGAGCTATTATAAACTAAAGATTATTTTATAGGAGAACTATAAATTGTAAAATAACTTTAGAAACACTTTTAAACTCGCCATCAAGTAGAGTTAGACATATAAGCTGCAGATAGGACACAGGAGAACTGCTGTACAGAGCTTCCAAGATTCTAAAGCCATGACAGGATGCTAATGGGTGTGTACCTCTGACCTTGAGGATAGAAGTCCAACACTTAACACATGTCAAAAACAAGGCTCCATAATAAACATTTATATGACATTTATTAGATTGAAATTTATATCTATACATATATAAATTACATATAAATGTAAATGAAGAAGTATATATCCCCCAATAATGAGTGCACTTTTGAATCCCAATATAGATAATGTTTTTAATATACCATTATTTGTAGTACCTAATGCAGTTAGATCAGTGGTTCTCCACCTATGGGTTGAGACCCTTTTGGGGGTTGAAGGACCCTTTCACAGGGGTTGCCTGATTCATAACAGTAGTAAACTTACTGTCATGAAGTAGCAACAAAAGAAGTTTTATGGTTGGAGCTTCACCACAACATGAGGAACTGCATTAAAGGGTCGCAGCATTAGGAAAGTTGAGAATCACTGAGTTAGACAGGTGGTCTATACAAGTACACAGTCTAGCTATGCCCCCTTAACTTCCTCCAAATTATTTACCTGGGTTTGTCGCCTGCCAATGTGAACGAGGAAAAGTTGTCCCTCATAGTGGTTACTGTCAGGCTGCTAATTGCAAGGTCAGCAATTGGAAACCACCAATTTCTCCTCGAAAGCATGAGTGACATGGCTTTTTACTCCGTTATAAAGTTACAGTCTTGGAAACCCACTGGGGCTGTCATATAAGACAATCGGGCAGCTTGGCCAACAATACATTGGTACCGTTGTGCCTTGTGGTTATGTAAATAAACTGTCTGAAACCTAACCTACAGATTAGTTACTTTGGAATTCATGTTACAACTAATTGAGTTATTTCAGAGACAGAAATTGGGATCTCACTACCAACAAAAAAGAAGAACCAGGGGGACTTCCGGCAAGATGGCGAAGGAGTAACAAACACCAGAGGAACTCCACAGAATTCAAGCTAGGAGAGTTACTTAGAGATAACTGAACACTGCTGGAATGCAGGAGGAGCATCATAAAGACAAGTAGGCACAGACCCATGGGGTTTTGAGGGGCTGGGGGCTTTTGGTTTACTTCAGTGGAGGCCGGCTGGGGCTTGACCTTTGCCCCGCCACTGTCTCTGCCAGAGCCAGGACCATTTGGAGCCTGTAGGGCTGCTTGGTCTCAACACAGCCACAGTTTGCCACCACCTGCCTTGGGGCAGGCACTAGACCTTTGCATCTCCTCTCTGTCACCCTATCAGTCTTGGAGGGCTGTGCAGCGGCCTCTTCTCAACACAGCCACAGCTTGCTGCTACCACCTCCGAACAAGGATTAAACCCTTGCAGCTCCTCTGGCCTGGATAAGGGCTCAGCTACATTGTTGCTTTCTATCCATCTCTTCACTATATTCCCCCTCCCCCGCCCCTCATGGGCACATTTGGCTTGCTTTTTAACTTTTTTTTCTCCTCTTTTCCTCTTTCTTGGTCTCTCACACTCTACTGCTAACCTCCAGACCACTCCCTTAGCTTAGGGCATTTACACCTGAGCCACACGCAGCTAGGTGAGCTCCACCCTGTGTAGTTAACAGGCTGGAAAAATCCCTGCTGGCCCCCAACAGGGGATACTCTGCTCAACTTCTGACTGGGGAACTCCTTCCAGCCTTTGTGCCTGTGGGGCATAAGGCAGCTCGGCCAACACTCCTCAACAAAAGTTACTGCAGGAGCCTCTGCCCAACGTCTGCAACACCAAAGCAGGCAACCCTTCTGGGTCACTCCCCCGAGAGGGAAGCCACAGGAGGACAAAGTGGTAGGTTAATTCCATAGTGAAATAAGCTATAGGCAGTTCAAAGTCTCCCAGAGAGAGCCAGTGCTCTTCGACTCCCTGGAAAATGGCACCTGGCTCATCTAAAACAACGCAACACAAGCAGCCATCAGCCCCAAAAACCTCAACAAAAAAAGGAGAGGAACAAAAGGCAAAGCCAGAAGATGTCCTGAACATAATGCATGCATAGAGGAAGCAGACATTGAGCTGCCACAGAAAGAAATTTTCAGAATGTTACTTGGAGTCAGGGGATATGAGGGAAACAATACAGAAAAATGATGAAATGATAGAAAAGGTAAAAACCATAAATCAAAGAGAATTACAGGAGCTTAGGGAGGAGATAACAAAAACCAGTAGCACACTCATGGACCTCGACAAGCAACTGGAAGAATCAGAGGCCCGCATCAGTGACTTGGAGGACAGCCAAGCAGACTTCAACAAATGAGAACAAAAATCTAATAAGATCATCAGAGAAGCTGAAGAAAACTTAAGAACTAAGTCTGATGCTATGAAGCGGTACATCATTAGAATTATTGGCTTACTGGAGGAAGACACAACAAAGAAGTCATCTGCAACAGTAGTGAGAGAATTCTTGAAGGAAAGCTTCCCCAGCTTAGTGAATTAAAACAAGGCAACCATTCAGGAAGCTGAAAGAATCCCAGCAAGACTGGATCCCAAGAAAAAGTCATCAAGGCACATAATAGTTAAATTATCCAACTTTGAGGAAAAGGAGAAAATCATGAGAGCAGCTAGGGGAAAACAAGCAATCATATATAAAGGTTCCCAAATAAGAATATGATCAGACCTATCAGCAGAAACTATGAAGAAGAGAGAGTGGAGTAACATTTTCAAAAAATTGAAGGAAAACAATGCAAACCCAAGAATACGCTACCAAGCCAAATTATCAATCAAGATAGATGGAGAAGAGTCATTACATTGCACGCTCATCTCGATAATATGATCACTGAAGACAGATTTGTGCATAAGCAAATGTGGTGAAGAAAGTTGATGGTGCTCGGCTATCAAAAGATATAGCATCTGGGATCTTAATGGCTTGAAGGTAAAAAAGCGGCCATCTAGCTCAGAAGCAACAAAGCCCACATGGAAGAAGCATACCAGCCTGTGCAATCACAAGGTGTCAAGGGATCAGGTATCAGGCATCATCAGAACAAAAAATCTTACCATAGTGAATCAGCGGGGGAGTGTGGAGTGGAGACCCAAAGCCCATTTGTAGGCCACTGGACATTCCCTTACAGAAGTGTCTTGGGAAGGCGATGAAACAGTCAGGGTGTGATGTAGCAACGATGAAAAATACAACTTTGATCAAGTTTCTGGGTGCTTCCTCCCCCCCCTCCAACTGTCATGGTCTGAATCCTGACTTGCAGGTCTGACTAGACCAGGGGATGTACACTGGTGCAGATGGGAACTGAAAATGCAGGGAAGCCATGGCAGATAATCCCCTCAGGACTGGTGGTGTGAGTGGTGATATTTGAAGGGCACAGTGAGGTTGGGTTGGAAAAGTAGAACCTATTTCAAGAATCTACATGTGACCTCCTCCCTGGGGGACATACAACAGAAAAATGGGACACAGAAATATATGACAAAATAACAATTTATAAATTATCAAGGGTTCATGAGGGAGGAGGGAGTGAGGAGGGAGAAGAAAAATTGAGGACCTGAAGCCAGGGGCTTGGGTGGAGAGCAAATGTTTTGAGAATGATGAGGGCAACGAATGTAAAAATGTGCTTTACACAATTGATATATGTATGGATTGTATTAGGAGTTGTATGAGTCCCTAATAAAATGACTTTAAAAAAAAAAAGAACCAGGAGTAGGGGCCTTTAGATCCCAGATTCTTTCACAGAAATTCTTCAATCCAGCAGACAGGCAGCTGTGACACAAGAGTGGACATGAAGGGAAGAAGCAGCAACAGAGACATGCTGGCAGCAGAACCAAGAGCCTGAGACAGAGCAGTGGCATTCCCAGACCACAGAACAAGAAAGCTAAGTGCCTTTGGGCAGGAGGTTAGAGGTGAAATAGGGGTACATTTGAGTTCTTATCTGGGGAACTAGATTTGCCAACCCACATAGAGCTAAGTGTGTCTGGTATAAGGCTAAGGTGCAGAGAGAGAATTTATCCGCAGAACTAAGAGAACTTTGTAATTTTTGTACATTTAGGACAGAAGCCAGGGGGTTGTAGGGCCTGACCTCACCTGCAGGTACGGCTGTCAAGATGCTGTCCCAGAGAACTGTACCTTGAGGCACTGATGATGCTAAATTGTGTGTTAGGGTGGAAAAGTGACTTCTTTGTCAAACATAATTTGAGGAGAGCATTTATTGAACTTTAAGAGACAACAAAAGATACGCACACACATCATATGGATAAGGGAGGCCATTAGCATTTCAAATGCAACTGAGGATTCAGAGTCGGGACCCTAGATAAATAGGACACAGAACAAAAGGCCATGTCACAGATCATGATTGGTGGCAAAGCAATACATCAGATACAGGTGGGACTGCAGCAGCAGGAATGGGACCATAATTGGGACATGCACATTATTAGATAGAAAGACTTAAAAGATTGGTCCAGGGCCTTCAAACTGAGGCAATCAAGGCCAGACTCATAACAATGGCCCCTGTGCTGTCCTCGCTTAGGTGAGCTCCATCAAGGATACATCTAGGCAGGCCCTTGGAGGGGGATGGATGGAGAGGAGTGCAGGCAATCTATTTTGTAAGGCATTTTCCTCAAGGGTAAGATGATCTACATTCTTGGCTAATTATCAAAAGGAATTCAATGGAGGCTTAATCAAACTGGGGAGGCAGCAAATGGACAGAGTTGTCACTGTCATCAGCAATGCAAACCTTAAACCCACCTCAGTGCCACAGAGTGGATTCTGGTTACAGTGACCCTTTAAAGGGAGGTGGAATGGCCCCTTGTGGATTTCGGAGACTATAACTCTTACCAAGATTGGAAACCTTGTTTTTCTCCTCAGGGGTGACTTGTAATTCTGAACTGCTGACCTTGCAGTTAGCAGTCCAATCTGTAACCACTATGCCACCCGCCTTTTGCAAATTGGAGTGCTCACAATTTAAGTTCTAATACAATTATACATGGTTACATTATCAGCAAATTCTATCATTCCGGGAGATGCGCAAATTGCTCGGACCCCGACCAATGGGGCAGCCTGGGTTCTTGTACACTGGTGTTTCCTGGGTTCAGACCCCAGAAAGCTCAGATCCCTCCTGCTTCCCCTCAAACTCCTCTGCCCAGTGCTGACCCCAGGAACCCCAGGGATGCTCACCCTGCTTGGAGTCAGGTGAATGGATTTGGTTCACGACCCAGTCAGAAGTTGAAGTCCTTCCTTGTCATGCTTCAATGTGCAAGACACTAGTACCAGATTTCTAGCTCCCTAGACTGGACTGTATTTCTCTGTGGCAAATCTTTGTTCTGAAACAGAAGAGGAGGCAATGTTGAAAAAGGCATATCACTTTCTTGGCCTGTACTTCTTGCGCTAAATAGTGACCACCCCCACCACCTGGGATCAAAATCCTGCTCAAAGCTGAGGGTTTGCATTAAACAAGGGTCCACTCTATCTTTGCAGAGCAATTTTACTAATTTTCCAAATATCATGATCAACTTTGGATCCACAAAGTGGAAGTGCTTAAGGCCTCAAATTTCTCAAGCTCCATTGAAGGTAAATATCTTCTTTTCACCAGCAATCTAACTGAAGAACGGAATATTTTATGAAGAATGTTCTTTAAAAGCCCATAACGGAACCTCAGACCAAAACCCTTGACATATCTGGTGAAAGTGATCAAGCTGAATCACGCTCATATCTGCCACTCCAACTCAGGCTGAGCTTCTCATTAAGTAAAACCTACTCCAATCCCCTTGCATCCTGGGTATTCTTCACAATATCTATTGTGTGAAGAAATCCCTATGGTTGGGTAGCCCATTTATGCACAATAGTGTAGTAACTAGAGAAAGTTTTTGTACAGGTGGACAACAAGAGACAGAGCGACACCAAAAGCACATCCTAGAGGTACCTTGGCCAAGATAGAGATATTCTAAACAAGAAAACAAGCCAGGGGAATCCTTATTTGCTACTCTCTTAAGCTCTTGTGTTTACAGATGTCCGATTTTAAAGCCTTTGGGAAAGACTGCAGCTTACAGTCATGGAATGGCAAGGGGTCATGGTAAGAGCCAAGGTGAGGGAAGATGCTTAAAAATGCAAGATGTATCCAGAAAAGAGATGACTGATCAAACCATTTTGTCATCTTGACCTAAATTCTGGATTCCAAGCTTTCTAGGTAATGCTGACTGATGGCAAACAACACACACTGTAGTAGTGGGCTTATTGGCTTGGGTTCAAGGATGTCCCATCCATAGTCTCAGGTGTGAGTGACGATTTGTCCCGTCAAGAGGGGTGTAAATCATTTATCACTCTAGAGGATCCAGCCAGAGCAAGTGATCTATGAGAGTCGAGTGGGTTTCAGGATGTTCAGAAAGTTTACAATCAACTGAATCACAATTCAATTCCATGAGAAACTTCAAGGCTAACTGTAAGACAGATTAAAGTTGAAGATTCTGGCAGCTAGACAGGAGAGTATTCACGCAATATGAATAGACGCTTTATTCTTTTTGTCTAAGTTCACGTTATTGGGTGAAACATAACAATAATTGTCAGAGTAACCTTATTAATATTTTCTATGAGACCAGTAATAACCTGTAAACAAGGTCAGATAATGATACTTCAAGAAAACTGTAGAGCAATATTGATAATGGATCTACATGAAAAAGTTCTTGAAAACATTGGGAATAGAGTCAGAAAACACATGAAAATAATTACACATGATAATTAAGTAGAATCTATCCTAGAGTTGATTTAATATAAGAAAATGAGCACTGTAATATATACCAATTAATGTAAAAAAGAATTAATAATCTAAATAGACACAAAACTTACTAAACAAAGTCAAAGACTTTTCATGCTAAGGAAAAATAACTCTACAAATCTAACATAAAACAAATATAGTTCAAAATGTTAATATGCTAATATACATTCCTAAAAAGAAAAAGTCATACTTGAAAAAACATCACCCCACGTCAGAAAAAGGACAACCATAAATGTCCACTTTTACCAGTGATATTAAAAATTGACTGTATGTTCTAACTAGAGCTACCAGGTTCACTTTTTTTAAAGGAAGAGGCTTCCAAAAAGACATAAAAATTCCTTTTATCATAATTTAATTATCACATCCATAAAATATTCACGATATGCCATGAATAGCTAATAAATGCTAAAACATTGTAGGCTACATTTAAACACGCTGAAATAACTCTTGGTACTTAACTCCCTAACTATTAATTGTTAATCAGAAGTGGAAGGGGAAGGTGGGGGGAGAAAGAGGGAACCTATCACAATGATCTACGTATAACTCCCTCCCCAGGGGGATAGACAACAGAAAAGTGGGTGAAGGAGGACATAGGGCAGTGTAAGAGATGAACAAATAATACTTTACAAATTATCAAGGGTTCATGAGGAGGGGGGAATAAAAATGAGAAGCTGACAGCAAGGGCTCAAGTAGAAAGAAAATGCTTTGAGAATGAGTATGCCAACAAATGTACTAATGTGCTTGACACAATGGATGGAGGTGTGGATTATGATAAGAGTTCTACAAGACCCAATAAAGTGATTTAATAAAAAAAGAAATACAGCATGATCAAAATTATAGCATTTATCTTACAGAAAAGGAAGTACAAATGTATTCAGATTAAAACCCTGAAACAGGGAATTTGTTTCCACCCATTCTGTGATGAAAGCATGAATTTAGAGTCCTGTAGTTTTCTGTAGTGTTGAAGGTCCTCATATACTGATGAATTAATAAACTAAACCAAGGCATTCGTGTGCACATATAATATTAGAGTGACTATATAGACACACATATATGTATGTGATACACACACATATATGTATGTGATACACACACATATATCAAGCTGGACAACAGATAGGATTGATGCTCACCCAAAAACTGAAGTTTGGGGACTTGAACACACTGAGCCATGGATGCTCTAGGTAGCATTGGACCCATGGGCTTCAGTTGGACTGGGCTGGGATGTTCTCTTGATGAAAAGCTCTCTCTTATGCATATGTCAGTGTCTATAGTTTTATTTTTCTAGAGAACCCAGCCTAAGGCAGATCCCCATCACATTAGTGTCATATGAGGGCGAAAAGGTGTACCTGACATGCTGCTCTTGGAGAAAAACACATCACAAGGAAAGTGTGAAAAGATAATCAACAATTCCCTGACACTGAGCCAGTCCTATGCTCCTCTAGGTCTGTGGAATTTTGGTGGATGAAAATCTATTTATAACAAAAATATCAGAGGGGCCAGCCCCAATCCCAACTAAGAGGACAGCTGCCCCTTCCCCCAGAAGAATTTACTTCAGAGAACAACACTGAAGCTACAGCTCAGGGAAAGGGACATGTCTGATCAGAGCACACGGGAGAAAATGAAGGGGGAGGAAGAGAGAGTGGAGCACACATCCTGGCCCACCAAGCTTTGAGGACAATATGCCTGCTCTGAGCAGCCCATGCAAAAAGAAGCACTATGGCTGCCCCGACTATGAGTCATGACATCCCTCACTGACCTATAGCCCTATAGGGGACAACACTGGAGACAGTTTGGGAATTGCATCCGATCTGACCCCACCACACCCAGGCAAAACACTAAGGGTGTTGTGCAACAGAACAGCAAGGGGAGTAGAGCAAGGAAGTCCCAAGAGTACCAAAATTAGACTCGGGGGCCAGGGCGTGGCACCCCATCAGACTCCACAGGAAAGCACTCCTAAAGGTCAACATACAGACCTCTAACTTTTTACAGGCTTTTCTCTTTTTTCCCTTTTTTTCTTGTTGCTGTTGTTTTGTTTTCTTTTGTCATTTTGTTTTGCTCTTTTGTGTGTATGTGTGCTTGTGTGTGTGTATGTGTGTGTGTGTGTGTGTGTGTGTGTGTGTGTGCATATTATATCTGCACTTCTAACTAGATAATATAGGCCAGATACACAATCTGGAGGAGAAAGCAACAGGACCCATGGTTGGGGCGGGGAGCATGACATGGGAGAAGGGGAGGTGGGGGAAAGAAAGTGGTGTTAACCAACCCAGGGAAAAGGGAACAATCAATAAGTGATCCAAAATAGTGGGAAACAGAAAGATTTCTCCAAGTCATCTCCCCCAAATATATGTTAGACTTAGGACACTGCTCACAATTAATGGTAAATAATTGTCAAGTTACCTCCCTGAAGGCAATCAGCTGTCAGAGGACTGTCTAGTCCCACCACATATAGGGCCCATCCCTGCTGTTAAGGACAATGGGATACTTCCCCCTAAAGGCTTCAATTTAGACCCTGCAAGGTGGGTTTACAGTACACCTTACTGATAATGATTTCTACAGTGAACCAGAGAACAGGTCAAACCTGCTCAGTGACATCCAAAGTTAGGCTGCCATGCTGAATCTCGGGTCCGCCCATCTTGTCACATGCACACCCTTACTCCCTCCTCTTCCAACAGCATATGAACCCCTACAGCATCCCACTCCCATTACTATATTACCTACAGCACAACACTTTCCTGTGATGGATTTCTTCACCTGTAATTAGGGGGCCTGCACATCCCCAGATGATATAAAAGCCTTGCTTAGCAATAAATATTTCTCTCCCCATGTGGACCACCAAGTGAGGCTGAGGTGAACATGCAACTATGAAATGTGTCTGACTCCATTATTTCAATCTCTCTTCTATCTCTCATGCTCCCTATGACTTTACTATAATCTTTATTTATTATCACTGTACAATTGCACCAACCGACCCGCTGTGATGTGTTAGGGTCTGGCCTTTCCCCTGACACAAAATAAGTGGCAAGGAGGGTGTAAGATGCCTGGTAGGGATTGATCAAGGCAATGTAACTGAGAAGAATTACTGAAACCCTGAAATTACTGAACTACAGACAGAGCATGATATTGGGACAAGAGGAAAGTAAAAGGAAATAGAGGAAAGAACTAGGAGACAAAGAGCATTTACAGAAGTCTAAATACAAGCATGTGCATATGTAAATATATTTATATTAGGGTGGGGAAATAGATCTAGGTGCATATATTAATAGGTTTAGTATTACGGTATCAGATGGACATTGGGCCTCCATGCAAGTGCTCCCTCAATGCAAGAACACTTTGTTCTATTACCTGGCATTCCACGATGCTCACCTTCCTAAGATGATAGCTGAAGACAACTGTGTGCAAAGAAAATGTGAAGAAAACTGATGGAGCCCAGCTACCAAAAGATATAGCATATGGGATCTTAAAGGGTTGAAGGTAAACAAGTGGCCATCTAGCTTAGAAGCAAGAAAGCCCACATGGAAAAAGCACACAACCTATGGATTGATTACAAGGTGTCGATGGGATCAGTATCGGGCATATTGTGAATGAAGGGGAGTGAAGATTGGGGATCCAAAGCCCGTCTGTCAGCAACTGGACAGCCCCTTACAGAAGGATCATAGGGAAGAGACGAGCCAGTCAGGGTACAGTGTAGAAACAATGAAAATACAACTTTCCTCTACTTCCTAAATGCTCCTCCTTCCCTCCACTATCATGAACCTAATTCTCTTACAAATCCAGCTAGACCAGAGGATGCACACTGGTACAGATAGGAACCTGAAACATAGGGAATCTGGGACAGAAGATGCCTTCAGGACCAGTGGTGAGAGTGGTGCTATCATGAGGGTGAAAGGAAGGTGGGGCAGAAAGGGGGGACCCATTACAAGGATCTACATAAAACCCCCTCCCTGGGGGATGGACAACAGAAAAGTGGGTGAAGGGAGACATCGGACAGTGTAAGGATGAAAAAATAATAATTTATAAATTATCAAGGGTTCATGATGGAGAGGCAGTGAGCAGGGAGGGGGGAAATTGAGGAGCTGATACCAAGGGCTCAAGTAGAAAGCAAATGTTTTGAGGATGATGAGGTAACACATGTACAACTGTGCTTGACACACAATGGATAAATAGATAATAAATAGATAAAGCTATCATGTTAACCTTGAAAAAACACAGAGCTCTTACAAGGCACAATGCACACATAGCCTCTCTGCACCAAAGGTCAACACTTACATTTATAACACGTAAGGAAACTTAGTAGACTCATAGTCACACTTGATATAAGAAATCAGTATAACACTAAGAGCCTTATATTCATGGGGAAACATGACATCATGCTCCTGAGAGGAAAGTACTACACTTGTTTATATAACAAAGTATTCCCATTACTCAGCTCACATACTGCAATAGCATCACTGAGTATGAAACATACACAAATATACATATACACACGCACGCACACATCTTTCCGTTTTTAATGAAAATATTCATACCTACTGAGGCCAGGTTTCTAACAGTTTCCATCATCCCGTGTCTCTATAGTTTCCTCTCAGAAAGGTCCAGCAATGCCCATTCTTCCTCGGAGAAATTCAGAGCCACCTCCTCAACAGCCACAGTGTCCTAAAACATCCCGTATATTCTGGCATGGCAAGGTACCATGCATTCCACTATGTGAAAGGATGAAGAAGACAGTCCTGGGGAAACAGAGACTTCACATGGGCATTAGACACAGGGGTCTTGCTCTAAGGATTTCCATCAGGGTTTAGCTAACCCACTTCACCCACTAGATCAGCTGTTCTGAACCTGTGGGTTGCAACTCCTTTGGGGGTTGAACAACCCTCTCAAAGGGTTCTCCCGTTCATAACAGTAGCAAAATTACAGTAATGAAAATAATTTTTTGGTTGGGGGGTGAGCACACATGAGGAACTGTATTAAAGGGTTGCAGCATTAGGAAGGTTGAGAACCACTGCACTAGACACACTCCCTCACTAATTACATGTTATCCCAAGGACTGCATGCTTCTAGAGCATAATGAGTTTATCTCTGTACAGTTTGTCTGTGACCAACTGCAGCCTTATTTCTATCTAGCTGTTTCAGAATAGAGAACAGTCAGAACACATAAATCAGATGAATGATCAAAAATAAAAGCCTCGATTCCAAATTCATATCCTCTCTTCCATTGGAGGGAGGATTGAAATTAGAATATTTATCAGAACAGGAAGCACAGGGTGAAAGGAAGATGACAACTAGGAAACACTGCAGAATTTGTGCTTCTCCCTGTCGCCCCTCCTTAGCCATTGGAGAGCTGCTGGTATGAACTAACAAAGTAGGGACCCAAAGCCCTGGAGTCATGGTATCCTCTTGGAGAATTCTACGTGATCAAGAGCTGACGTATTACCTGGTGATAGAGATGATTATTTGGGGAATTATGAAATTTTCTATAGAGTGTCTATGTTACTCGCCTACTTTCCAGTCACTCTGCAGTTGCACGCTTGTGTATTTTGTATTTTCAATGAGATAGGACAAGCTATTGAAAAGGGAAACCGGGCAAGAGTGAAAGGTAACAATAGAATATAGATACCCTCTGTACAATGGTACAGATAGGAACATGGAAACAAGGAATCCAAGGTGGATGATCCATTCAGGTCCAGTGGTGAGAGTGGCGATACCAGGAGGATGGAGGGAGGGTGGGGTGGAAAGAGCGAACCGATCACAAGGATCTACATATAACCTCCTCCCTGGGGGATTGACAACAGAAAAGTGGGTGAAGGGACATTTTGGACAGTATAAGATATGACAAAATAATAATTTATAAGTTATCAAGGGTTCATAAGGGAGGGGGTAGTGGGGAGGGAGGGGCAAAAATGAGGAGCTGATGCCAGGGGCTTAAGTGAAGTGCAAATGCTTTGAGATTGATAATGGAAATGAATGTGCAAATGTGCTTTACACAATTGATGTATGGATTGTGATGAGTTGTAATATAATGATTAAAAAAAAGAATATATGCAGATATCTTGAAAATTTTCCCACTGAGACAAAGCTACTGTCATGTAATTATTATGGACTGCTCCCCTCAAAAAATACTGGATACGCACATCAATACACACTAAGCTCATAGGATATACTGACAAAAGAGCACAATATATTCAGTATCATAATAGCATGTCCTTTTTGCTGATTGGGAAAATGTACTTAGGTTCCAATTTTCTTATAAGTTGACTGAACTTCAGTGCATTTCAATGTTAAACTGTTAGGATACTAGGACTTACATACCAGGCTTTGAGATGTTTTTCACATTTTAGATTTTTAATGATTTTTTCACATTTGCAGATCTTGGAAGGCCGACTAGCTGAACATGATGACCACTAGCATTCTCTCAGCTGTGGGACTGGCCTCCATGACTTGTCATACTTTTGTTCCCGCATCTTTTCAGGAGAGACCAGTCCCTGGAGAAGGACATGGTGCTTGGTGAGGGAGAGAGAGGCAAAGAAGAGAAAGGCCTTCGCCAACATGGATGGACACAGGGGCTGTCGCAATGGCTCCAACGTGGGAACATGTGAGGATGGTGCAGGACAGGGCAGTGTGTCGCGCTGTTACATAGAGGGCTTTAGGGGCTGGAATGGACACGAAGCCACCTAACAACAACATAGAAAAGGTTGCACTTTATGCTAAGATTTCACAGCATGGCCAACTAGCTATGGCATAAAGTCGCATGAGCTGTCACGGTCACTCCACAATTCTGCTACAACAGTGTAACCCAGTGTCGATCCAATAAGCCTTTCAAAATCTCATCCACAGCAGTGCATCGGGTGCCGGGTTTTAAAGCCTTCCCATTCCTTCATGATGAACCAAAACCAAATGGACTGCGGTCAAGTACATTTTAACTCATTTTGACCATAAAACAGGGAGTGGAACTGCTCGCTAGTGTTTCTAAGTCTGTAAATCTTCACGGGCCCACGCAGCCTCCTTGGCCTCCCTTGATGGGCCTGGAATGCTGGAGCCACAGAGGGTCTGGCCAGCGGCATCGATTAAACCAGTGAACCACTAGGGCCTCTTTCACACAACATGTTCATGATAAAACACTGCATTTATTCAGCAACCACGATTCTGAGGCAATTTCCAAAAAGATTTGGCCACATTGGCTCATTTAGTCCTCTTGTCACTCACTTTTAAGCAGATGTTGCTCCCAATGGGATAGAGCTGAAGTCACCAACATTACTCACAATTTCAGTAATGCTCAAATGAAAACTTGTTGAACCAGGTCAGCATGCAGGTCCATGTGTGTACAACTAAATGCCTGGCAATTACATTTCTGTTCATATGCCCAGAGCTTTTTATTCTGTCAGTCATCAGTTACAGAGATGATCTGGATCTTCTGTGTAGTACAAAGAGGAGACGAAGAAAACAATCTATTCAATTCAGATAACTGGAACGCATTGTCCTGGAAAAGCCAGGACCCTCAGACAATACTGCTTACCTCAGGGCCGTACAACTGGCTCTTGCATATAAGAAATTATTAGATTGATTGAGCAAATAAAAAACCATTGAGCAAATCAGAACAAAACCAGACCAATGTGTTCTGAGAGGGCACACCATTCCAAAACCAACAGTTCAACCCTGGACACATGAGGTGGCTATGAGTTGAAAACACTCCACAGTAAATAACAAGAACAAAAGCACAAGGCCAAATGATAATAACTCGTATGAGAAATGCAACAGAGGTGGAGCCTAAGCATTAACACATACATATTTACATTTCGTGAGCTAGTGTAGGGAGAAATAAAATGATCACTTTAGGAAACACTAGCCAGAGAACCCTGGCATGATAAGGAAATTCTAACAACATGGGAAGGTTCTGTGATGAATTTGCAAATGCTCAGTTCGACTTCCGTTTCTCAAACATACAGGCTAAGGAGTCAAAGAGCACCCAGGTCTTCAGGGGCCGGAGAGGGAAGCTCCATGGTCAGCCACTAAATGAAAAGCTCGTTAGCAATAAGCATTCATGGAACTTCCCACACTGGAAAATAAGTGGAGCATGAAGAAGCACCAGCAAGAAAGTAAAACAAAAGAGGCAATAGTTAAAAGAAATGCAAATGAGGACGTTCAGGTTTATGACCAATATGTGAAGAGCTCAAAGTCACCATTCCAGTCTCAGAGATAAAAGCTGACCATGTTGAAGTCAGAGTACGGAGGTCACAGGGCATGTTTTTCTTTCTGGTGTACATTTTTTTAAAAAATTACTGTCATTGAGTCAATTCTGACTCAAAGCATCCCCACAGAGCAGAGTAGAACAGGGCCTGCGTGTTTCTGAAACTGCAACTCTTTAAGGGAGTAGAAAGCCTCATCTTCTACTGTGGACCAGTGAGCGGTTTTGAATGGCTGAACATGTGGGTACCAACCCAACGCATAGCACACTACATCACCATGGGTGCACAGTGTTGTAATAAATTGGAGAAAACTAGATGGTAACTAACAACAAGAAAAGCATCCTTTTAAATGCCTCTAATTAATTACTCTAGTTAGGACCCAGAGCAAACATCTGTCCTCAATACAGAGGGGCGGTGAAAACAGGTACTCTCTCAGCTGATTTCATTGTGAAATCATTCTGTGTACCTGCCTATGGGGCCCTTTTGTTTACAAGTGGTTTTCCTTATCTGCCCTTAGTAGTCTAATCAATTGCATTCATTGAAAACAGTGATTTGAAGGATGTGATGGGATTAACTAATGGGTAGTCCAAAAGAGTTTGTTCCTAGAGGAGAAAATACCAGACCACAGGGTATTAGGAAGAAATGTACTTGCTATGTTTTAAGGATAGTCAAAGCCCAGGTTGAACAAATACATTTTTATAAGGATAAAGGAAGTCAGAAAGGTGTGTCGTTGGGATTTCAATGAAGAAATGCAAAAAGATTGAAATCAATAAAAAAGTAGCATGTTCCAAAATTTCATACCATTGTGTGCTCACTTTCCCTATAAGATCACTAAAGACAAATGGGGGATGAACAACAGAAAAGTGGGTGAAGGGAGACATCGGACACAGTGGATGGATGTATGGATAGTGATAAGAGTTGTCTGAGCCCAACGTAAATGATTAAAAAAAATAGCATGTTCCAAAAAACTCTCCTCCACTAATATATCAGTTCCCAAAACTGTCAACAAAAAATATTCTATATTTTGCACTTCACAAGAGTCCACAAAAAATGTGAATCAAATTGCATTTAGCCTCAAATAGCTAATAAGGGGTCAAGAACAAGGGTTGGCATTGTCCGCACATAACTCCCTGCCACCACATCTGGTCCAACTCACAGCAGAGCTATCACAGAGCAGAACTCCCTGTAGGACTCCCACGCCTGCACATCTTTAGTGGAGCAGGCAGACTCATCTTCTCTGCACATTTCTGGTGAGTGTGCACAGCTGCCCTTGCAGTCAGCAGCCCAATATTTAACCCACTGGACAAAAGGACTCCTTTGTTCACGTGTCCCACATACAATAAAGTATCATTACAGGAACTCATGAAAGACCTACAGAAAAAGAAAAGCAGCTCCAGAAAGGCCCACCAATTTGTAAGGGAAGCTAATTCCTGACACATCAGGCTACACAGGGCTCTGCCTGCAAGCACTCACACTTCAAGATGCAGGTCCCTAAATGGAGTCCCTGAGTAGTGTGAGCAACAGAGTGCTCAGCTACCAAACAAATGATTAGAGACTGAAGGCAACCTTAGAAGAAATCAACAACTTCTGAAGTTAGCCAATGAAAATCTTACGGAGCATAGTTTTACTCTGAAACCACATACGGTCACCATATGGAACCCAATGGTAGGCAAAATGATTGATATTTAACAAGTATTACTTAATTGAGATACAAGGAGCTCATTGGTAGCCAATCCTTCATGCCATGAATGCACGAGGGGTTTTTGAAAAAGGCCATGGGAAAATGGAATAAAAATAATGGAATTTTTCCATTTGGAAGCTACTGCATATCTTTTCCTAATAGATTATGCTAAACAGTGCAAAATTATGCTAAGTAGAATAATGTCATAAATCTTTTTTAATTCCTCAAATATTGTACATCTTAAAAGTATTTAGGATCCCTGTTCATCTTCCATGATAATTCAGAAAGAATACTAAGCTATTTACATATAGCATCTCTCTTAAAGATCTATTAAAGCTGATATTAATTTTATTCTCTATCTATGGTAAAGAGACCAGTTAGGTTACCGTATATATGTACGATACACATAAAAACTTGAGAGCTGAAAATTTACAGAATGACTTTATTTTTCTGGGTCCTGCAAATTTTACAAATTCAACTGTGTGGTTTTTCATGTTATAGTTAGAAACTCAATCTCCTTGTAGTTTTGAATTTTCCTTCTTTGATAGATTGCCAGGTTTCATAGGTTCTGGCATGTGTGTACATACACACATGTGTGTCTTGCTTAGTTTTTTATGTCCCTGAGCATGATAATGGTTACCATGGATAGGTGTTCATGGAAAGGCTGGAAGTTTGTGTCTACTCAGTCTCCAGGGAAGAAAGCCTGGGTGATGCACTTGAGAAACCAGTCACTGAAACCCCTCGGCAACATCCCTGCACTCTGACTCACATGGAGTCTCCAGGAGTTGGTGTGGGTTTGATGGCAGATGCTTGATTTGGTTCATTCCTTTGGGGGAAAAATGAATTCTGGTATCATTTGCTACTCTGCAGGCTGGCAGTTCAACCTCACCAGCACATCTGCAAAAGGAAAATGAGGCTGGTTGCTTCTGTATAGATTTTGTTACCAGATACCTATGGAGGAACACTATGAGTCAGAATTGACTGTGTGGCAGTGAGTTTGTTTTGGGGGGTGGGACAAAGTTTCTAGGTGGCACAAACAGCTTGCACTAGACTGTTCCCCTGAGGCTTGATGGGGGTAAACAGCCCGCATTACTGTGGAAGAACAGGAGATCTGCTTCCACAAACATGATGCTCCAGAAAAACTATGGAACAGTTCTGCTCTATAACACATGACATAGCCATGAGATGGAACTAACTCCATGACACCTAACCAAAGGGGAAATTGAACATGATCACATATTCTTGTCTATGTATACACATGGATATTACATTGAAATTATGACTAAATCAAAAACAAATATAATTCCCATTAAGAATCACCATGTCTGCAATGAATAACATGTCAGTGTGGCCCATCTAAATTAGTCCGTGAAGAAGCCCCACTGCTCCAGTGGTTAAAGGACTGGCAGCTCCATGAAGTGGCCATCTGGTAACGCACGATTATAGCCTAGAAACCCCAAGGAGGAGTGGAAGGTGCTGTGACATCACTCACAGAATCCACTGTAGCGCAGTGGACAAAACAAGCCTCTTATCAAGAACGCGTGGATAAAAGGCTAGAACATTCAAGCATTACCATGCAGTGGGGCACAGAGAAAATGGTATCTTATTTTAAATAACATGCTATCTTACTATATATAACAGTTATATATCTGGAGGTTGCCTTCTATTAGAAATAATCATGACACAAATTTTAAAAGGAGGAGCTATTAGTAGGACTCAGTTCTTGAACAGCAAATGCAAACAAATTGAAGAGCTAACATATGAAAAAAAAGTAAATCAAAAGATTAATCAGGGCCACAGGGAAAAGGATCAAATGCAAAGCTTCACTGGAGCTGGCCGCCAGGAAACAGCTGGCGCTCAATCCATCGGGCCCCAAGCGCACGACTTGAACTCTGGTTTATACAGCAAGAAACCACGAACGGGCGGGAATACTTTTCTCCTCCGATCACAACTGTACACGCTGACTAAGGGGGGTGGAGCAGCTAGGGAACTTCCTGCTGATATCCAACATGGGCATGGGCAGCAGCCCACTAACATTTTGAATCTGGTGGGTCCGGGGACCAATGCAGAAATAGCAAGCTTAAGCAATGGAAATATAGAGGCGAGTGTCAGCAGGTTAGCAAATGAGACTTAGGGTCGTTCAGTCACAGTATGCAGCCATTAGGATGTGGATGTATGTCCACTATTAATGATTTCAAAATAAATCATGTGGGGAGAGGGGGTTGGGGAGGATGGGGACCAACTCAAGCATAAGCTGGAAAATATAGAAGCTAAATTCATCTGGTTAATTAATAAACATCAGGATATTTCAAACGCTTTCTGTATCCAGTAGGATAAATGATGGATTTCAATCTATGTCACTGTGAAAATAAAATAACTGAAATTACCAAAAAGTGCTGACCTTGACCACATGTGCCACTAACTTACATCAATTCTGACTCACAGTGACCCCCGAGAACAGAGTAGAACTGCCCTGTGGATTTTCAAAACTGAAACACTACAGGGGAAGACCTATTATTTCTCCACATTAATACATAAAATGACTTGAAAATAAGTAAGTAAAATAATTGCTGGGTCCTGCAAATCAAAAGGATGTAAAAGGAAACCAAAACTCCCTATTAAAAATATGAGTGGATATTAAATCTGGGCCAGCAAGCTCTAAGAGCCAAGAAGGATCATAAGAGGGTGGCGGCAGGGGGGAAAGTGGCAGTTTAAAGAGAGATGAGCCATCAATGCAACCAATCTCTGAGATGAGGCTTATAGGGGAAACATCCCCCCCTGGGGCTCTTCACACTCCAAGTGGAAAAGTCCAGCATCCGCAGACACAAATCTCAGGAGCTGTATTAGAGATTAAAGTCTTAGCACTCCAGTGAGTAAAGCGCTATAGGATAGATGGCTGTAGATTAAGCCTCCATTGAATTCTTTCTGATCATCAAGCAAGGAAATAGATTAAATTGGCCCAGGGACAGAGGAACTGGGAAGGTGAACACCATTCACTGATCTCCAGGTAATGCAGAGGGTCCTATAGTCAGGAGCCATGCCTTAGCAGTTGAGCCCTGACTGCCTGGGTCAGAAGGACTTGGAACAATCTTGTAAAATGCTCTATCTGGCAATGAAGGTGGCTCAGTTACAGTCCTGTCCCTGCTTCTGTAGTCCCATTTATAACATGCTGTACTGATGCTCCACCAATCAGAAACGTGTGACCGTTTCCTCTGTTGCAATCTTATTTCATTCGATTCCCGACTTGACTGTTTCCCTGAACTGCACTATGATCTCCATCCGGTGATGGGTCCGCGTCTTTGTATTCTCTTTGTCTCTTTTAATAATTAATAAATGTTCTCCGTAAATTATATTTGAGATTGGAGTTCCTTTTGTAGTCCAAATCAGAGCACAAGCTAGTTTTTGATGGGCAGAAATGGTTAAGAACATGCAGTAGAGTAAAAAGGAGACCGCGTTTTAAATATAGTTTAAAGAGAACATCTATTAAATCTTATGAGACAAAGACAGCACAAGGGCACAAACACATCATCTGAATGAAGGAAGCCACCAACAGGAGGTGGAAATGGCTTCCAAGGTTCACAACTGAGATGTGAGCCAAAGAGGGTGTGGGGGAGGGGCGGGGTAAAGGAAACTCACAAAAGCATGCATCTCAATGGCAGACATTCCATCCTTAGATAGCAGGCTTACAAAATGGGTCCAGGGCCTCCTGACCAATGCAGTCAGGGAAAGGCTAAAAGCAAGTGGCTCCTGACTAGGAGTCCCCTGGACTGTCTCCAGTTTGGTGACCTCCATCAAGGACACACACTCAGGCAAACCTCCAAGAGAAACTGCTTCTCCATGGGCTGCCTGCAGAGGTGAAGCAAAGCCACCCTGCAAAGCCTGAGGGCCAGATTACCTACTACCTTGGTTCCTGGGCAGAAACCACTCAATAGAGGCTCACTCCATGTGGGGCTCTGCAATCTATGCAAGGACCAGATCTGTGCGGGGATTTGGGGCTGTCACTGCTCTGGTACCCCTTTGCAAAGCAGGGTGCTGATAAGTTAAGCTCTAATACAGACCTCGGTCATCAGTGGGGTGGCCTGATGACTGCAAGGCTGCCTCTCCTTTCAGTAAAGGCCACTCTGGGGTCCCCATGCTCTCATGCCCGCGACCTGACACAAAGGGACAGGCCCCAGGCAAACCCCCCCCCCCAAAAAAAAAACAAAAACACGCAATCGCGCCTTTCTGGACGGAGGAGCTCTGAGCAGGAAAAGCGGCCAGAGTATTCCCGCGCCCGAAGGCAAAGGCCTGCAACCAATTCAATAAGGATTTAACTGGAAATGTCCCAGGGGGTCGCGGCGACCTGGAACACTGTTGTATGGGGTGCGGGAAGTGTAACGTCCACGGGAACCCGGACACAGCTGGGACTCCAGGCCTGCAGGGGATTCCGCGCCAGGGATCAGCACAGAAACACAGAAACTCACCCACAGAAGCTCTTGGGCCGCACTCTTGGATCCTCCTCACTCAGAGGAAATGGGTTCAGCAGGAAACTATCACCTGGGGAGGGGGTGGGGTGGTCTCTGTGGGAAGGGGCGGGGCCTGGAGGTAATGAGGGTGTCGTGGAGGGAGGTTCCTGGAGGTGAGGCTCAGGGCCTGGCAAGGCAAAGGATTCATTCTTAGTAGTTTCTTCTTAGTCTGGAAGCCCTGCTGAAATCTGAGCACTTTGGGTGGCCCAGCTTGCATTTGAAAAGCGTTTGCATTTGAATCCCAACACCACACAAGTCCAGGCACAAAGACAAACTGAAAGAAAAGTGATGGGTGGAAGGCATGCTTCCCAAGTGGGAATTTCCCCAAGAGACACTCCAGCAGCTAGGGCCACAGAGACACACACTTGACAGCATCTGCTGCCATCTGCTCCACCTGACCACATCTCTCCTGCTTTTCACCTGGACGCCTCTGAAACTCAGACACACTCTGCTCCCTGTGCTTCAGGCTCTGCTCCCTGTGTATGATCAGGTGAGCATCAAGATGGGGAATCCCTGAAAATGCCAGTTATCCTGTTGTCTTCTTCTCCTCCCTTGCTCTCTCTCTCTCCCCGCACTGCTAAAGATTTATTTCCCCCCAATCTGTGGGTTCTTATGTTCACATAGGTTTTTATGAAACCTTTCTATGTGAACAAGTGTCTATTTCGACCAAGTTACAGTCAACTAATTGTCCTACACAGAATGTTTCCTTTAATATATTTCATGTGTTGAGGTCTCTCCTTTCTATTTCTATGTTATTGAGGGTTTTTATCAGGAATAGGTAGTAGATATTGTCAAATGCCTTTTACGCATCTATTAATATGATATGGTTCTTATTATTTGTCCTATTTGTGTGGTTGGTTACATTAATTTTTTCTAATATTGAAACATTCTTGTATCCCTGGTAATAATCCCACTTAATCAAGTTGAAATATGAACTCAAAGTCAGGGATAGGCGCTCTCTAACTCAATCCATCCCATTTCCACAAATGTAAAGATAAACTGGTCTGATGTATGATCTACTCACTCACCTAAACCAATAGTTATGTAATCATCAAATATGTTCCTTTATTGTTAAAATATTAGTATAATATATTCTGTTGTAGAGTGTATTTTATAAATAATTTTACCCCATATTCTCTGTAGTCATAAAATTTTCTTTTAAAGTTTCTCATGCATTAATAAAAAGGTTTCTATATTTGTACAAATCTATATTTATTCAATTTTGTCCTTTACTATTGATTCATATTGCAGGTATACATATTAAAACCATGATTATATTTTTTTCAACAAGATTCTGGAATGATTATTACTTTACTGCTTATTTTGAAAAGAAACACTCTAACATTTCAGTACTTATTGTACATACAGTCCCTGTACAAGAGAGGTTGTTGTTAGGTGTCACTAAGTTAGTTCCAAATCATAGTGACCATATCACCACAGGGAGAAACACTGGCTTGCCCTAAACCGTCCTCATAATTGTTCTTATATTTGAGCCCATTGTCTCAGCCTCTTTCAATCTAAAAAGTTTTCCTCTTGTTTACCAAGCTCCATGGTTGAAGTGATATATCTCTTGTTTTTGCCTCCGGTTTGCAAATACACAAAACTCTAAAGGTTTTACATATATGGAATAAGAAAATACATTTAAAAGAAGAACAATAAAGTCAGAGCTGTTGTGTGAATTCTGACTCATAGAACCACAGAGAGCAGAGAAACAGCTCCTTAGGCTTTTGTGTTTTACATTTTACAGAACATGTTTCATCTTTACCACAGCAAGTAGTGTCCTTATAGACAATAGTCCAAAACTAGACAGGTGATGCAGTGGTTGATTTTCTCAGTCTCAGACATGTATAAGCACCACCTGGAAGTTAAAATGTACTCGACTATCCAAGAGCTGAAGAACATATTCAGTTTATTTTGTATACAACTGTGTCGATATGGTAGAAGTGTATTGTTAATTGTTTTATGAGGCCCTGAGCACAGCTGTGAGATTCTGGTTGTAAGAGAATGACATCCTGACCCACTATCACAGTGACTCAGGCGTCACCTTTTCCGATGTGGATACTGAATGTCACAGGTTGGTGCTTTTAGCTCAGTGCTGTATGGGATATGTGACTTTGATCATACATGTAATACTAATCTAACCGTTTTTCAGGATAAGAATCTGGTGGGGGGGGGGGTTTCCCCACTAAGACCTACACATTGCATTATTTCCAACTCATCTGAATTATTTCCTGTATGGTCAGTGTTATGAAGAACAAACTTTCAGATATGTTGGTGGGAATTTAAGCACCAGGAACTACTGTTTTTGATGTCTCTGCCACATCCATATTAACCTCTACCACATCCATATTTTCCTGAATATCTGTGCTTAATGAAGTCTGTCCTGACTGAATTTTCACTTATGTGTTTCCCAATCACACCCATGACTATGCTTCTCCTATTCCGGGTCACGCTGAGACAGGACAGAAGTGGCAGTGTCCTAGCCGGAAGTGAGGGTCATAGCTAGGTTCCTACTTGCTGTGCACGGTGTGGAGCCAGAGAAGTGTTGCAGCCTGAGCTCTGTGTAGTCGGCGCGCCCACGTTGGGGTCGTGTTGGTGACCAGTTGGGGTGACCTTGCCGCACACAGCAGCCTGGCTCGGGTGTAAGCACCCTTCTCCCCTCACCTCCTCTTATCCAGTACCTCTCCCCTTGTACGGTGAGATGTGGGAGGGTGTCCCAGAGACTGGTCCCATCCCCCTGTTTGGGGATTGGTTGGAATTCCTTGCGAGAAACCTGTTGGAGAAAGGGGGATCCCAGACTGGCTTTGGGCGTCTGTGTTCCCGATTAGTCGCTTTGCAGGTCTCTCCTAAGCCCCCTGCATTGTCTCCATACAGTGTGCCACCTCCCCGAGACTCCTGGAACATCTTCAGCTCAAAGATGAGCCCCGGGTCCCTTTCTTCTCTCGCTATGAAGAAGTGAACGCTATTCAGGAAGCGAGTGGTTGCAGCTGGTGCACAGAACGTTAGGGCTTCCTCCTGAGGTTTGCCCAATGTTGTGACCTGTGCAGTAACTTTCCCCGGGGAGCGGGGCGGGGGGAGAACCCAGGTCTGGAAATGCCCTGGCTCCTTGCCAGCCAGTAGGGTGTCTGCGGGGAGTACACCCACCCTTGAGGTTGTTGAAGTGATATTCCAGCGCACGCACCGCGCACTGAGACATGATTGGCATTCCCAGGTAGCTGGGCTAAGTCCTTCCAGGACTGGAGGCCTCAAGCGAGGTGACCCAGGTTGGTGGCTATCAGTCAACAGTCTGGCAGGTGGCAAGTAAAAGGAGAAAGAGACAGGCCCAGCTGTACAAAGATGGGGTTCAGTGAGCAGGAACTCAGCCAAAGTGAAGGCCAGTCTTTCTTTGGGAAAGCGTATTGGTCTCGATAGAAGGGCAAGAGCCAAGTACGGAAGATCTCCCTTCCCACATACACTCTTCAAGAATTTTGCGTTGTTTCTTTAATTTTTACAAAGCCGGGGGAGTGTGGGAGCTGCTCCTGCTTATTTATTGCCCAAAGGTAAATTTCTGTTTCCTCTGAAGAAGTTTCTAGTAGCTTGTCCTATGTTTAGACTTATGCCGACTCCATTTTAACTGTGTATTCCCACCTGGAGTCATTTTATCTCTATTTTAATTCCCTGAGTGTGTTGCTTTGTTTGGGGACATTTTTTTAAAATGTGTTTTTGTCTTGCACACTCATACAAGGTTGTGTCCTCAATTTCAATCCATTCATTTGCATAGGGAAAGTATTTTGAAATCATTTCTTGAGGTAGTTCATCTGCCTGGATTTGTGAAACATATTCTGCTGTGTGACTCTTGGCTTTATATATGGATCAATCTGTTCTAGTATATTCTCTAGAAACTAGCTAATTCACATCCAGAATACCTGAGACACAAGTGAGTGATTTTTTTTCCAGGTGGACATTTCCAGAGAAGACTGTCTTAGGGACTCAGAGACAAGTCTAGCGATGATCCACTTAAACTGTGATTGTCCTTTTTCCCATAGGTCAATCTCAGGTGCAGTTATAGGGATTGTCCCCCCACCCCCAAACACCCAACTTAACTGCTGTTGAATCAATTAAGATTCATAGAAACTGTACAGGACAAACCATCATTGCCCCTTTGGATTTCTGAGACTGTAAAACCTTCCATGATCAGAAAGCTTTGTCTTTCTCCTGAGGATTAGATGATGGTCTTGAACTGCAGAACTTGCAAATAGTAGTCTATTTTGTAATCTACAACACCACTGGATCTCCTAGGTATGGAGTGTCTGTGTAATTTTGGCCTTTTTATGATGGATTTGTTTCATTTTTTAAGTTGAAGAGTAATTTTTAATAAATCATTTTATTGGGGCTCATACAACTCTTATCACAATCCATACATACATCAATTGAGTAAAGCATCCTTATACATTCATTGCCCTCATCATTCTCAAAATTCGCCTTCCACTTGGGTTCCTGGAATCATATCATTTTCCTTTTTCCCCTACCCCTCCCTCTTTTCTCCCCCCTCCCCCATGAACCCTTAATAGTTTATAAATTATTATTTTATCTTATCTTACACTGTCCGGTCTCTCCCCTCACCTTCCTTCCCGTTTCCCATCACCCAGAGAGGAGGTTACATGTAGATCCCCTAGATCGGTTCTCCCTTTCTATACCCCCTTCCCTCCAGGTGTCGCCACTCTCACCGCTGGTCCTAAGGGGTTCATCCGTCCTAGATTCCCTGTTTCCAGATCCTTACTGCACCGCTGTGCATCCTCTGGTCTAACCAGGTCCCCAAGGCAGAATTGGGATCATGAGAATTGAGGGGAGGAAGCGTTCAAGCACTAGAGGAAGGTTTTGATTTTCATTGTTGCTACACTGAACCCTGAGTGACTCATCTCCTCCCATTTCTTTTAAAATATGGTCAGTAATTTCCATGTCCTTGAAGATAGACACTGGGATCTTGGTCAGAAGTTAATTATAATGGTAATTGCATTATAATTATAGATTGCTTAGAGTGTGTTATTTTCACAAAGCTGAGCCTTCTGCTTCATGAACATGGTCCATTAGTCTCATTATTTGCATTTCTTTTGGTAACTTGGAGTAGTGTTTTTCTTATAGATTTCTTTCTACAAGACTTTGGTTCTCTTAGGTTTATTCCATTTATTTTATCTTTTAGGTAGCTAATGTAAATGATATTATTTTCTGATTTCCTTTTCAGAGCTTTCAACAATTTTCTTCTAGGGCTTTTGGATTTTCTATGTTTAGAAAATCATCAGCAATTACAGAGAGTTGTCATCAGCAATTATAGAGAGTTTTACCTCTTTGTTGCCATTTAGGATGCATTTGGTTTTCATTTGTTGACTGATAGCTATTGTTCAAAGTTTGTGTTAGTCAGGGTGGACTAGAGAAACAAACTCATAGACACTCAAATCTGTTTAAGAAAGACCTTTATATAAAAGAGCAATTGTATATTGAGAAAACATCCTATCCAAGTCCATACGTCCTATATTATTAACCCATATGTCCAATACCAATCTAAAAATACCGCTTCAGACTCATGCAACACATGCAATGACCCTGGATACAGGAAGATCGCAGGCCAGTAGGTGGAAAGACTTGTGGATCCAGAGGCAATGGAAACTCTCAATGCTGGCAGGGGTCTCTACAGGATCCTCCAGCTGCAGGAATCTAGTGTAGCTCCATGTGTCTTATCAGGAGGAACGTGTCACAGGGAGTGTGAGGTAAAGGTCAGCCTCCCACAACTAATTGCAGGTTTGATAGGCACAATAGTACAGTTGAGATATATAAAGATTATAATAAAGTCCTAGAGAATACGGAGAGATTAGAAGAGAGATTGAAATAATGGAGTCAGACACATTTCCTGGTCACCTCAGCCCCACTTGGTGGTCCACGTGGAGATGGGAGACAGGAGGGCAGGAGAGAGGGGGAGAGGAAGGAGGACAATGGGAAAGGGAACAGGGGAGCAAGGATGGAGGGAGATGAAGGGAGAGCTGAGAGCCAGGGAGAGTGAGGGGAGAGGGCTTTATATTGTTAACCCAGGCTTATATATCTTCTTTTGGGTGGGGCATGTAAGCCCCCGAATTACAGGTAAAGACATACATCAGAGAAAAGGGTTGTGGTATAGGTAATACAGTAGTGGTAGGGGGGGTGATATAGGGGTACATACACTATAGGAAGAGGAAGGATTAAGGGTTTACATGTGATAAGATGGGTGGATCCTAGATTCAGGATGGCAGCCTAACTTTGTATGTCACCAAGCAGGTTTGACCTGTTTCCTGGCTCTCCATGGAAACCATTAACAGTTGGGTGGGTACCCCACCTAGAGTGGAACAGATGCCTGCAGGAGGAATATGTCTAAGCATCTGACCTCCCACCATGAGCTTTCAAATAACCTCTGTTTGTCAGAAATTTGTGTGAGACAAAGCTGGGGGGCATTTTGTATCCCACAACTAGAGTGAGTGTGTATCCCTCCTCCAGCAAGCTATTTATTTCCATAGCATTACCAAATGAGGTCATCAAGCTGTGACCCGATTGACAGGCTAAATTCCACCCCTTCACTTTCAATATTCTCAAGCTGACACCAGATTATTTAACTACCACAGTTTCAGCACAATACGAATTAAGATTGGTATTTAATGATAGCCTTATCGGATTCCAATTTGAAAGGTGAATGCCTTCACTTACTCTGCATTGAGTTCAATGTTTGTCATTGACCTTGCATTTTGCTGTTTTAAGTCCTATCAAATAAATTTGGACCCACAGCAACACTAGAGAAAACAGAATGAAGCGTAGGTCTTGCTTCATTCTCACAGTTGTGATGTATGAGGCCTTTTTTGCAGTTACTGTGCCAATCTAGCTTGTTAAAGGTTACCTTTTTTAATAACCTTATGTTTCATAAAGCATTAGGTCCTTATCCAAGTTCTGATTTTCCTAACAAATGTCCGAAGTACTTGAGATGAAGTAATCACCTCCTCCCTTCTTTCTATTAAGCATTGCACATCATTCAATATACAATTGTTTGTTCTTCTGGTGGTCCATCCTACCATCAAATTATTCTCCAGTACCATAATTCAGGTACATCGTTTGATCTTTCATCCTTTTCATTCATTGTCCGACTTTGACATGCACATGAGACAATTGGAAACCTCATAATTTGGGCCAGGTACATCTGAGTCTTCAAAGAGACTTCCTTGCTCTTCACCTTTGACGAGGTCTGTGCAGCAGGTTTCCTCAACTAAATGCAGCAGTTGATTGAGTCAAGCTTCCATGAATATTGATTGTAGATCCAAGAGAGATGAACTTCTTCCAAATTTCAATATTATCCCCATTTATCCTGGTACTTTCCATTGGTCCCATATTAGGGAGTTTAATTTTCTTTACATTGAATTTTAATCTAAAGTGAAGGCAGTAATCCCTGCTCTTTATCAGTAAGTTCTACAAGTCATATTGTCTTACAACATGTAGTTTTATGTCATTTGCATGTGCCGGATTATGAACCTGGCTTCCTTCAATCTTGACGTCATAGTTTTCAGTTAGTACAGCTTCTCAGGTTATTTGCTCAGAACAGCGTGTTGCACAGAGAAACTACTACAGCTTTCAATGATTCTGTATTACTGTGATGCACAATGAAAATTCATGGAAAAAACAAACAAACCACACTACAGGTTGTATTAAACATATATGTTTTAGAAAAAATATTCCGTGAAAGTGCTTAAAATGTTTTCCAGAAAATATGGCCAGGTATTCTGTAACCATTCCAAGAAAAGATCTCAAAAACAAAGTCAACCAAATAAACAATAACACCACCAATGAGTAATGGGAATTAACATATTTGTATGTGTATCTTTGCAAATTGAATGTCCCCTTTAGTCAAGTATCTATTCATGTCCTTTGCCCATTTGCATCTCAAAACTCTGTACATGTCCACCATCTCAACTCGTGCTAATTTACATGTTAGGCTAAAGAAAGAGGACTGAATTTTCAAGAGACTATTCAGAGAAATGAGAGAACACAGTAGAAGTAATATCCACTGTCAGCTGGGGGTTAATGAAATCAGAATTTCTTAACACTCTCTAAGCTTTCTGTGTCCAGACATTTTCTCCACTCTTTGGTGTAAGGAACTTGAGTTCTCAATAAATGGAAGCCAATTCCAGAGAAGATGAAGACATTAGACTCTCTTTTCGGTTTTTTGAGAAAAGATTGAAAGTATCTCTACTTTGTTCTCCTTGGGCTCTAACATGCAGATCACTCCTTCAATTTCCAGGTTAAAGTTCAAAACATGGTGAAAGGCACCACCCTGGTCACAATTCTCCAGAAACTGTATAACTTGTCCGCAAGTTTTTATTTTCTTTCATATATTCTTTGGCCTGGAAGTTATGTCTCTCGTAATAGCAAGAGACTCCAAAAATGGGTTAACATAAAAGAGACTTACATTAGTTGTCAGCATGGATTTTTTTCCTCCCTGTCCTGGGTGCCCTGTGACAGGTACAGCATCAGGATTTGAGCCCAGGAGTGATGAATCCCTCACAAATCCTCTCCCTAAGATTTGCTGTCTCTTGTGGCTCCATATTTCTGGACCTGAATCTACCACAACCAGCAGAAAAGTTTGCAGCACTTGTTATCAATATGTTTGAGCATCAGGAAACAATTACCTGCCTTAATGCAGCTGACTCTCAAGCGCCAAAAGCATATCCACCAAGCAGTTCTCCCCGCAGCTGAGCGCAATGACCACTGAGGGCACAGCTGTCCATTACTGTGTGAGAGGAACAGTGAGAGGACTCAGTGCCATCCAGGCACAACCTTCCCTGTAATAATGACCTTAGTCTATAGGGATCACATGAGCTGCACAGAGCACAGGAGCCAGACTTCTGGGCAAGGGCAATGGGGGAGGCATGGGAGCAAGGAGCTTCCTCTTAGTATCTAGGGTTTCCTTTCCCTCCAAAACATTTTCTCTGAGAATCTTGTCTTCCTAAATATTACAAAACACCACATCAATTTCAATATTCATTCATTTATATGTTGTATGCATAAACACATTTAAATATATGTATGCATAAATGAATCCTGGTGGTGTGTTGGTTACTCATTAAGCTGCGACCTGAAATTTCAGGAGTTCTTAAGTACTAGCTGTTCCACAGTAGAAAAACAGGGCTTTCTTCTCCCTAAAGAGTTACAGTTTCAGAAGTGCTCAAGGACAATTCTACGCTGTCTGTAGGGTCATGATGAGTCTGCACTGGCTCATGGCAGTGAGTGTGAGTGATGAATATATGGATATATACTATATTATTTGTGTCATGAACATGTGTTTAATGATTTTCACATCCTGGATGGCTGTACTGGATTAAATGAAATCACAAGACAACAAACCGTGGGGTTCATCTGAAGAGAACTTAATGAGGAATTCATAGCAACACACAGTTGTATAGTGTAGAAGTAAAACTCTGAGATTGATTACTTCAGTTTCCAACTAATGGAACTAGAAAAAGGTGAGTATGCATAGGTAATATCCATGGCATAGGTAGCACGGGCCTGGGAGAGACAATAAAAAAGTAACCAAGATAAATGAAATAACAGGAACACAACCAGTAAGCTGATTATATGAAAACTGACTCTTTTAGAAGATGAAGAAAAGTGATAAATAGCCAGGTTTCCTGATTATCCCAAAAGCAGGAGGACTGGAATCTCTCAGATCAAAAACTGGAGAGGAGACACCATTCTGCATGTTTTGTGGACATGCTTTATGAAGAACTTCCTGTCCACACTGTACAAATATCACTGAAATATGGAAATGCTTAGAAGGAAAGAAAGTCAGTAAGGTTCCCACACAAGAAACAGGTAATAGAACGGTCCACTATCATCATGTGAATCCACACCATAAGGGGAATCAGAGAGGATGCATTGTGAATGCTCATACCACTCAATTAGAAAGTTTGTTATGTATGTAATATAAAGTTTACAAATTGAAAACTATTTTTTAAAAAGATTGATAATTGATAACAATTAAAGCAATGCTTGATAAACAACCTGCTTAAGAGCTGTTTTCTGTTGGGAGTGCTCGTCCAGTCTGAGGGAGAACTCTTGTCCATATTCTCTACTCATCTGCTTCTAAATATCAGGGGACATGCAAATGCAGCTCTCTGCCTGCTGATAAAACAACCACAGGCCCTGATGTGGGACTTCTCAGAGGACAGTACCCGTTTCTGGGGTCTCTGCTGTTAATATTTTGAAAGCAAGAGCTAGTCCAGAGGACACATAATGAATTTGGTACCAAACGTGGCTTTCATTTTGGCCATTTTACATGGTAATCATTGTAGAGCTTGCTGTGTGTGTGTATAATTGTGAGTGCATGTGTTTGTATGTAAGTCATCTAATCAGAGTGTCTGTTTGCAGGTGTTCAGTGTGAGGTGCACCTGGTGTAGTCTGTGGGCGATCTGAGAAAGCCTGGAGAGTCTTTGAGACTCTCTTGTGCAGCTTCTGGATTCACCTTCAGTGACCATGGATGAGCTGGGCCCGCCAGTATCCAGGGAAGGGCCTGCAGTGGGTCGCAGGCATTAGTACTGGTGTTAGTACATACTATACAGATTCAGTAAAGGGCCAATTAACCATCTCCAGAGACAACGCCAAGAACACGCTGTATCTGCAGATGAACAGCCTGAAAGCCGAAGACACAGCCATGCATTACTGTGCAAGAGACACAGTGAGGGGAAGTCAGTGAGAGCCCGGACACAAACTTCCCCTGGTGGGAGGATATTGGTCTCCAGGGGGTGCGCAGGAACCACAAAGCACAGGACTCAGACCCAGGAGCAGCTGGAGCTCAAGGCTGGTTTCCTGTGGTTATATGTGGATTCTCAGAAATCTCAGTTCCTTGTGGGAAATCTCTAATTTAAAAAATAATACTTTTTTGTGCCTACTCCTGGCATCTGTGAATTCAAAGTTATATTGTAACCAAAACTATATTCTGTCCCACAGCAACAATCCGCTTCTTAACCTTTAAGGACAGGAAATGACTTTGCCAGCGGTCCCTGCATCAGAGTTCTCAAGACGCTCAGATAAAATATTTTCCAATCAGACTTCAGGAAAATGGTGCCTGGGTAAAGGTATCTATTAAGTGTTTGAGTATTGGCTGAAAGTCTAACAGTATGTTCTTTCAGCACACTCTGAGGAATTCTGGCAATCATCTAGCTAATAATTTAATAAAAGATAGGCAGTCTGCCTATTTTATATTGAATTGTTTCTTCAAATGACACAATTTTTGTTGTTGCTGATTTTTGCTTTTTTTGTTTTCCTTTTTTTACCCCAGGGTAGAGTGCAAACGCAGGGCTCTACTACCACAAATTATTCAGTCAAGTTTCCAACATTTGGGGAAATCTCAGGGGTCAGGACAGCTTTGGTTGTTTTTCCTAACCTTTGTGGCTGTGTGTGTGTGTGTGTATCTTTTCTGGAATCCCATCTGAAAATACATAAATTCGCCAACTGCATTTTATTATCTGGGTGTTAATATCCTATATCAGTCTATCCTTCAGAACCTGCAGCCCATGATAGTCCAGGAAACACACTACCTTTTTGTGAAAATTCAGGATTCAGGGAGAGCTTAGGGCCAAACGGGATCATTCAGTTCTTCATGCTGGATGTTGTATCTTCACCTTCACAGCCCCAAAGAATGTCGGCCACTCCTTCTGGTTTCACCCAGAGGGTCCACATTTGTCCTATTAATGAGCTCATCCTCCTCCTAGTGGCTTTGCTAGTATTTTGTTGTTTGATACCGGTAACATTCCCAGTATCCATTGACACACAACCTTAAGTGAAGAATTTCAGCTATTTTGGTATAAGATCCTGTATGAAATGTAAGATTAGGTGTGAATAACTTTATTAATGATGACTTTGTGGATACTACATGTCTTCCTGTGTCAAAGGTAATTTTTTTAGTGTTGCATGTACTCTTTCCACACTAGAATAACTCTTGAGTAGATGTAGGAGTGTAGTTGTCAAAGAAAAGTTCTTCCTTCTTAGGGACTTACAAAAGCCACTCCTATTTACAGCACGCATTGAATGGGAGCTATTTTTGGCTGAATTCAATGAGATTTCTAGATTTAGCTGACCTTCAAATATTTGAATATCTAATTTTACATAATCTATTGCAGAGAGAAAATGTGTATCTGACAATTTAAATGCTCTTGGTTTTGTTCTGAGTATCTTAGAAAGATATAAGTCCCTGAGAGGAGAGGACTACTGCCTTTATTCCCAAAGCTGTTCTCAAACTTAATTTGTGTCTCCCTCCTCAACCATCTTCTTCATCACTTTCTGTGGCCTGAAAGAATAGGCCTTGTTCTTGAAGAATGGAGAAGTCACGGAAGGGAATGTGTTCTATGAGGAAGCAGCCAACATTCTCATCTCAGATTGACCCCTTTTAAACTTTATTACAAAGTTACCACTCACATGCAAATCTGCACATAGTCCATTGGATATAGTCTCATGATGTATTTACTCAAATTTAGCTCTTATTCTGATTTAATACACCTGGGAAAATAGGCCTCATTGCCAATATGTCAGTTTCTTCCTCTTCTTGGGGAAACTCTCAGAGGTGAAACGCTCAGGGATTGAAGCATGGGGTTTTGTGACTGCTTTATCTGTGAATCAGGCTCATTCTCTCCAGGAGAAGCATATGCAAATAAAGGCCCTCCTTATGCTGATAAAAAAAACACCCCAATCCCAACAAAACAGTTCTTGGAGAAGATCCTCAGTACCATAATCTACAAGAGTCGCTGTTCTGAAATTTGTATGAACACAGATTCATCATGGAGTCTGTACTAAGCTGGGTTTTTCAGGCAGCTATTTTAATAAGTAATGCTATTGAGAGCAAGTGTGTGTGAGTGGGTATGAGTTGCACACAGTTGACATGTGTGATCGTTTTCATGACCGGCATATATTTTGCTTGAAAATGGCAATTGCAATGTGCAACTGGTTGAGTCTGAAGGAAACTTGAGGGAGCATAAGACATTTTTGAGATTCTAATGTGCAAACTCTGGATTTACATTTAGTAACTTTTCCATGACCTGTATGAGCCAAGTTCCAGGCCTGCAGGGTGTCTTATTAGTACTGTTGATATCACATATTGTACAGATTCCATGAAAGCTGGTTTACCATCTCCAGAGACATTGCCAAGAACACACCGTATCAGCGAAAGGACAGTCTAAAAGTCAATCACACGTCCATGTATAATGGTGGGGAAGAAACACAGAGAGAAGTCAAAGTGAGTACAGACACAAACCTCCTATGCAGGGAGGGAGCTGTGTTGCAGGGCTCTGTAAGGGCATGAACAGAAAGAATGATTCTGGATCATGTGCGTTTGGAGAGGGAGTTTCTAGTCTGGATCTCTATTGTGATCCAGGGTTCTTCATCTCACTATTTCACACGGGAATTTATGTTTTGTTTTCTTTTTATGATTCAGTTCCTACCCTTAATATCTGTGAATTCAAAGTTGTATTGTAAGAAAATAAAACATTCTCATAGAGAGAAAAACAACCAACCAAAATGAGCTTGTCCCATAGGGAGTAGAAATTTTCCAGGGGTGATCAGCGTGTATTTTGAGAAGGTCAATGTTTTAGTCCTGGTGGACTGGAGAAACAAATTCATAGACACTCCTATGTGTATAGGAAAAAGCTTTATATAAAGAGCAACGGTATATTGAGAAAACACACCAGTCCAGTGAAGATTAAACCCATAAGGCCAATATTAGCCCATATGTCTGATACCATTCTGTAAATTCCTCTTCAGACTCATGCAATACATGATACAATGCCAGGTGCAAGAAAATCACAGGTTAGTGGGTGGAAAGTCTTGTGGATCCAGTGGCATTAGAAGCATCTTACTGCTGGCGTGGGCCTCCACGTGACTCCTCCAGCTCCAAGGTTCCGGCTGCCATTAGCATAGCTCCATGTGGCTTGTCAACAACAATGCCTCACAGGGAGAGAGTGTATCTAGCCTTCAGTGAGCTATTCATCTCCTTTGCACCTCCAAATGAGGTCATTAAGGCGTGACCTGATTGACAGGCTAGACTGCACCCCTTCGCAGGTTCACAGGAGATCATGTAACTGCCACAGTCTGAATATCTTTCAGGAAGACTCAGTGGAGTGCTAACCGTTAAGGCCTCAATTAATGGCTGTAAAGTTGGTGGTTTGGAACGTGGTGTCATTTATTCAAGTACAATATATTGTAAAAAGTTGCTTTCACCCAAACTAAAATTCTGTTGACATTGATCAGTTCCAAGTCATAGTAATCCTAGAGGACAGACTAGAACTGCTCCTACAAGATTTCCAAGCCTGTATTTCCTTATGAGATTATTCCACCACAAATTCTCCCACACAGCAGTTCGTGGGTCTGAATGACTGAATTTTCATTTAACAGCTAGGCAAGTCATGACTGTCCCATTAGGATTGGTAGTTCTTACTTATCTATCAGTTATTTTTAAAAAATATTATATCCTGTCAAACAATCTTCATAGTTTAGAATTATGTTTTTCATCAAGCCTTGCTGTTTTTCATCCAGATTCTTCCCCTAGATCAGGGGTCAGTAAATTTCTTTTTCAAAAAGACCTCTGAAAACTATAATTGATTATTCCATTGGTCATATAGACTTGGAGACAATTATTCAACCTTACTGATTGTGAAAACAACAGCAGGAAAGAGAAAAGGGCATAGCTGTGTGCTAATAGAATGTTATTCACAAAGACAGGCACTGGACCATGAGCCTGTTAACCAAAGCCCTTCAATGAGGGTCTGTGTAAGTAACAGATGATCTTCTGTTTCTGTTCTAAAACAGTTTTATTGGAATTTCATGCACATGATATAATTCAATCATATCAAGAAGAGGCATATACCTGTCTTGATTTTCTCTGCAGTAGGAGCAGCTTGCCTGCCACTACCCCTCATCCCCTAAAAATTTTTGCCAGTGCCAAATTCTTCTCCACTCATCCCTTGGTCAGGAATGCCTCCCAGCTGATGAGGTGTCCCATCTGTGGCGCAGAAACATCCTAGACACTGACAGAAGAGCGCTTCAGCAGCTTGGCATCCCTACCTTCCCTGACTTGATTGATCCCTAGTCACAGCTTCCAAACCAGCATATCTCAAAGGACATTGACATAGCAGCCAAGCTCATTGGGGCTGCCACACTTGGAGTGGCATCTCTGGAGCCCGCATTGGGACTGGGTTTGGGAGCCTCATCCTTGCTTATGCCAGGAACCCTTCTCTGAAGCAGCCGCTCTTCTCCTATGCCATCCTGGGCTTTGCCTTCTCGAAGGCCCTCGGGCTTTTCTGCCTGATGGTGGCCTTCCTCATCCTTTTTACCATGTGAAGGAGCCATATCTACCCCCCACATTTCTCTGTCCCAAGTCTCTCTGCCCAAAATTTCCCTTCCCTGCACCTCCCCGGACAGCCTGGGGAAAATAATTGGCTCAAGGTTTGAAAGAGACAAATAAATACTGTATTAATAAAGATGCTTCTTTTTTAAAAAAAGTGGGGGGCATACAATCATCATCACTATCGATTAAATTTTTTCTTCCTTTTGTTCATATCATTACATTTTTGGCAAAATGTACACAAGAAAACATTCTCCAATTCAACCACTGTTATATGTACAATTGAGTATCTTTGATGATACTTTTCATGTTTACAACCATTATTGATATCCTTTTCAAAATTATCCCATCACCAATAATATAAACTGAATTCCCCCTAAGCAACAACCATTTCACCTTCACCCATGGTAACCATTGGTCAAGCTTTGTTTGTTTTTATATAGTTTTAAAAATAGATGTATATAATATTCACATATCAGGCATCAAAGAACAAAAAAATCTTTATAATTGGGTGCATACCTCCATATACAATCACCGAGGAAAAACAGGTGCATATGCAAATGTGGTGAACAAAGCTGATGGTGCCGGCTATCAAAAGAGATAGTGTCTGGGGTCTTAAAGGCTTGAAGGTAAACAAACGGCTATCTAACTCAGAAGCAACAAAGCCCACATGGAAGAAGCACACCAGCCTGTGTCATCAAGAGGTGTGGAAGGGATCAGGTATAGGCATCATAAGAAAAAAAAAATCTTACCAGAGTGAATGAAGGGGAAAGTGCAGAGTGGTGACCCTAAGCCCATTTGTTGGCCACTGTAGATCCCCTTGCAGAGCGGTCTAGGGGAGGACTTCAGTCAGTCAGGGTGTGATATAGCACTGATGAAGAATACAGCTTTCCTCCAGTTCATAAATGCTTCCACCCCTCCCTCCACCCCACCCCACCCCACTACCATGATCCAAATTCTACCTTGCAAGTCTGGATAGAGCAGAGGATGTACACTGGTGCAGATAGGAGCTGGAGGCACAGGGAATCCAGGGAGGATGATACCTTCAGGACCAGGGTGTGAGGGGTGATACTGGCAGGATAGAGGGTGAGTAGGTTGGAAAGAGGGAACCGATTACAAGGCTCTACATGTGACCTCCTCCCTGGGGGACAGACAACAGAAAAGGGGGTGAAGGGAGACTCTGACTGGGCAAGATATGACAAAATAATAATTTATAAATTGTCAAGGGAACATGAGGGAGGAGGGAGCTTTGAAAATGATGAGGGCAAAGAATGTACAGATGTGCTTTATACAATTAATGTAAGTATGGATTGTCATAAGAGTTGTCTGAGTCCCTAATAAAATGTTTTTTAAAAATAGTATTCATTTACATAGATGTTTAAAATGTTGTACTATATGTATATATGCATATATATAATAATGAATTCTTTGGTTCTCTCCCCCTCCCACATTCATTGTTTGCTCCCGAAAGTTCCTCACCCTTCCTACTCCTCTACTCCCCTAGGGCCCTATAGACCATTGCATCAGTTATTGTCTCTAGGGATTCGCGCCTTCTGTGCTTTACAAACTTTGAAACCCAATAGAAACAACAAAAAACAAAACCAAAATAAAACAGCAAGAAGAAAATAATAATAATATAAAGATAAAAATGAAAATGAAGAATAAAGAAGGAAAGACTACCATCAATATTTTAAAGTTCAGCAAAAAAAAAATCCTGTCATGGAACAAGTGAGAAATGCTTTACCTTAGAGCAAGTACAGTTTGGATCGAGAGGTAGGTCAACTGACCAATTGTCATATTATGCCATGGTCTGATCCACCGTGATCAAGTTCGCAGTTATCTCTGTCTGAGAGTAAAGCTTTTCAAGGGGATCTGCCAGAGGTTTAATATGACTAAATATCCTTCAGATGGATTTTTTTGAGTTCTCACTGTTCACCTACCCTTCGACAAATTGGATGTTCATAATTTGAGCTCTGACGGTTTTTCCTTCATCACATTTGAATTGTCACTATCTTTGGGTCACACATGCTGGTGTGCTTCTTCATTGTGGACTTCCTTGACACCTGACTTAGATGGCTGCTTGAAGACAAGCCATTTAGATCCCAGATAATTGATACCCTGGTACCATCTGCTTTCTTCACCCCACTTTGCTGTAATGCCCTTATCTTCATTGATTTTTCAATGAAGGTAAGTATTGAGCAGAGCCATGTTAAGATCCTGTACCCAGAATATGATCACCTAGAGGATGGATCTAGCTAAATCCTGTCATATACCATGGGCACCTCTAACTAGTGCCTGGAAAGTGAACATGTGAAACTCCACAACTATGTTAGTCTGGGTGGACTAGGGAAAAAAATTCACAGACATTCATATGTGTACAAGAGAGAACTTTATATCAAAGAGAAATTGTACATTAAGAAGGCATAACCGCCCAGTCCAGTTCAAGTCCATAAGTCTGATATTAGCCCAGATATCTGACACCAGACTATAAATTCTTCAGACTCATGCAACACATGCAATGATGCCGAATGCATGAAGAGCACATGCCAGTGGGTGCAAAGTCTTGTGGATCCAGTGGAGATGGGCGGAAACATCTCAAAGCTGTTTAAGAGTCTCCACGTGTTCCTTCAGCTCCAGGGCTCTAGCGTAGCTCCTTGTGCATTGTTGACAGGAATGTCTCATAGGGCATGAGACTGTGTCCTGCCTCCAGCGAGCTATTTTTCTCCTCAGTGCCTCCAAATGATGTCATCAAACGGCACCCAGATTGACAGACTAAACTCCATCCCTTCATCTTAAGTCTCAAATTGACAGCAGATTATACAACTACCACAGCAACCATGGAGGCAGATAAAGAGCAGGACAGGAAAAGCGAAGTAGGTACCTTCTCTATTTGTTTTGTACTCTACTCTTATTTGTATCTTTATGTCATTATAATTTTTCTTTATGTTTAATTATATCTTTGTTTTTAATTGTTTTTGTTATTATCTCCAAGTTTGGAAGTAAAGGAGTGGATGAATAGAGACCATAACTGAGGCAATGGTTTATACGGAAGGGGGAGGAGTAATCAGTGGATCTGTGAAGCAGGAGGGAGCATTAAGCTTATTTTGAAAATGGGCATACAACTTTTTTTTAGAAGTGTTTTAAGTATGGAAATGTGAACGTTATATCAGGAAAAGAAAGAAAGAAAGAAAGAAAGAAAGAAAGAAAGAAAGAAAGAAAGAAAGAAAGAAAGAAAGAAAGAAAGAAAAGGAAGGAAAGAAGGGAGGGAGGAAGGAAAGAAAGAGAAAGAAAGAAAGAAAGAAAGAAAGAAAGAAAGAAAGAAAGAAAGAAAGAAAGAAAGAAAACGATCTATGGTTACCATGTGTGAAGTGGGAAGAGATTTGGCTTAGGGGGGCATTAAATTAAGTTTAACTGCAGTGAAACAATATGCAGGGGGATAAAAATAATGGTTGTACAACCTGAAAAGAATACTCAATGGCACTGAATTACACATGTAGAAGGCGTTGAATCGGTGAAAGTTTTGTTGCATACAGTTTTGCAAGTATGTGAAATAAAGTACATGAATAATGATTACAGAGGGGGAGAAATTGTTCTATAATTGACTGTGGTAAAGATTATACAACTCTTCTTGATATGGTTGAAGTATTGAATTATATAAGGGGGAAAGTTCTAATAAAAGTGTTTTGTTTTGAAGTGGATGCTCAGAAATGTTCATCATTTTACCTTCCACTTTAACTCAACAGCCTGCACATCTCATTGGCTACCCTTGTCCTAAGGGTAGAACTGGGCTGCCCAGAGAGAAAGTGGAACATTCCTAGGAAAATAGTATCCCCAGGAATTCCCTTCATTATGGCTCACACCTCAGGCCAACTGTCTGCATTTCTACAAATCCACCCATGGTTTTCAGGAAGAAATTGTTTGTCCACAGTCAGTGCAAATGATGAAGGGTAGAGATTGACCTCACAGAACACAGGTCAGGAAAATCCCCTCTAGAGGCCATTACTGCTCCTACTCAGAGCCATCCTCTTTCTGCTTCCACAAGCACAGCACACGTGGATCGCCTACAGTAAAATATGGTAACAGAGCTCCAAGTCACACATGAAAGTCAGGTATCTTAGGCCTTCATCCTTACCATGTTAATCAGAGATGCCTGTGGAGGTGACACCCTTCTGGATTCTTCTTGGTGACATGAATGTCCTACCCTGTAAGCACTTTCATGTCAAAAGCAGTTCTTTTCATCTTAGAATGGTTTTAAATTATATTTCCCCCCGTATTCCTAGGTGTGATCGTGCAGGTAGAGCTGCTACAGACCAGTCATGAGTTGGGAAAGCTATGTGCTATGTCTCAAAGTGCTATGTCTAGCTTCCAGGTCTGAAAATATCAATGTTTCTAGATCTAAAAGGCTCTGGGAAACACGACCTGTGTTAGGTGGCACAGAAGTCTTGTGATGAGTCTTAGCAACAACTCAGTTTTCACATATTGATGCATTGCAACCACTATAGCTCAACCAGCTGCATGTGTTTTAACAATCTGAAACCTGAGGACACTGACATGTAAAATGTAGGAAACGTACTAGGAGACACAATGAAGGCTTAATGGTCAAACATCTCAAGCATCACAACCCTAATTGGGCAGCAGAGGGAGCTCAGGGTACATGGGACACAATCTTTGCCACAGGAGCAGGTGCAGGGGGTGCCAAGTGTTTCTTTGCTCTTGTGTCTGGAGTTTTCCAATTCACCCATGTGGAAGACCACTTCAAGGAACCTTCAGCAACTAGGTTCACATGCCTCTTATTTTCCTGGAGGGCAGATCCTAAAAATTAAAAGCCCATATTCTTCCTCAGAAGACAGGGGAGAAAGAAATCACACTTGGGACAAGTTGAAATCAATCCCAGAAGGACTGGTAGTCTCTCTATGCCGTTAAATTCTGACCTCCATGTGCTTCACTCAACACAATCAGTTTCTCTCCATCCTAATTATTTTTTCCAATTTACTTTAGGTTGAAACTGTATGTGTGTGAATCCCAGCCCAAGTATCTCCTGTGAAGAGAAAACCAAACCAAACCTGATTTTACCATTTCTGAAATAATTGACAGTTGTATATTATTTTTGTCAATATTTATTATTTTAATAGGTAATTATTCTCTTGAGAAAAACATATCCTTTAACCAGGATTTGTCAAATTATTTTTTTTACATTTTATTAGGGGCTCATAAAACTCTTATCACAATCCATAAATATACATACATCAATTGTATAAAGCACGTCTGTACATTCTTTGCACACCAGCCTGTATGATCATGAGGTGTACACGTGATCATGTATCAGACATCAAAGACCCAGAACAAAATAATATCTTTGTGAATGAAGAAGAGTGTGCAGTGGAGACCCAAAGCCCATCTATAGACAATTGGACATCCCCTTACAGAAAGGTCACAAGAAAGAGAAGAGCCAGTCAGGGTGCACTACAGCACCGATGAAACAAACAACTTTCCTCTAGTTCTTTAATGCTTCTCCCCCCACTATCATGGCCTCAATCCTACCTTATAAATCTTAGTAGACCAGAATATTTACACTGCTACAGATAAGATCTCGCAACACAGGGAATCCAGGACAGATAAACCGCTCAGAACCAACAATGAGAATAGAGATATCAAGAGAGTAATGGGAAGGTGGGAGTAGAAAGAGGAAATCAATCACAAGGATTGACATAGAACTCCCTCCCAGTGGGACAAACAGCAGAAAAGTAGGTGAAGTGAGACAGCAGACAATGCAAAATATGAAAATCATAATTTATAATTTATCAAGGTTCATGAAAGAGGGAGAGTGGGAGAGGGAGGGGAAAATGAGGAACTGATATCAAGGGCTCCAGTACAAAGCAAACGCTTTGAAAATGATGATGGCAGCATATGTACAAATGTGCTTGACAATGGATGAATGCATGAATTGTGATAAGAGCCCTAAGAGCCCCCAATAAAAGTATTTAATAAAAAAGAAAGCATTAGTATTGTAAAGCATAATACCTAGATTTGGAGAGCACAATCAACTCCTCAAGCATGGGAGACTTCCTCTAGTTTTGGAAGATGCCCTGGAAACGTCCCGATGTGTTATGCAAATTCACAGACAGCATTGGCTTCTCTGGGTATGTAGAGACCTTCAGCATCTACAGAACTTCTAAGTTTAACTCAGTACCTTAAAATTCTTGGTGTGCAAAAGATTTGTGAAGGGAAGGCAAGCTTGATTCAAGGCAAGACAAACCTGCAGGGAAGGAGCGAGACTCAGGAGCCGCTGTCATATTCAGCTCAAGGGGACAATTAAGGGAAGGTCTAGAAGGGGCTGGGGAGGGTTTTACTTTTAGCATATGAATTTTCTTTTCCAAAAGATAATTTAAAAGAGAATTAGACAAGGGAAGCTTGTGTCAGATTAAATATATATTTCTAGGGGAATATTTATTTAACTGCATCAAGAAATGAATAAGCACCACACTTAAGGGGTGGAGAGGAGGAGGGCACATTTCAAGGCACTGTCTCTAACTGTAGGTTGACATTTCCATTAAGTCAATTCTTTCTCTTAACAACCCTATAGAATAGGGCTGCCCTTGTAGGCTTCTGAGTCTATAAATCTTCATGGGTGTGTAGAGAATTCTTCCCCCTGCAGAGCCATTGGAGATTAAGAATGACTGACCTTGCATTTAGCAGCACACTGCATAATGAACCCCACACGCAGGGCTTTCCAAGATATCTAGAACATTCTTATCTACTCTTGGAGTGACTCTCTTAGAAGTCATTCAACATTACTTATGACTATATAGGCAGAAGGTATGCAAATAGACCCCTCCGCTGCGGAGGAAAACCATCCAAGTCCCAACTCTGAAGCTCTTGGACAGTTGCTCCACCTCTGGAATTCCAAGGTACCCCCATTCAAGACTGAACAAATCAAGTCACAATGGAATCTCTATTGAGCTCAATTTTCCTTTTTGGAATTTCAAAAGATGCTTTGATGCAGAGAAAGTGTGCATGAGGGGGCATGAGTGAGAGGGAGTAAATATGATTTTCAGGATCAGGATGTCTGTGTGTCTGCAGGTGTCCAGTGTGAGGTGGAGCTATGGCATCTGAGGGAGACTTGAGGCAGTCGGAGGCTTCTCTGATATTCTCCCGTACAGTCTCTGCATTCATTGCCTGTATTTATAATATACACTGGATCTGCCTAGCCCCAGAGAAGGGGCGGCAGTGGGTTTCATACATGAATAGTGTTGGTAGGACTCTCCGAAGGGCCAATTCACCATCTCCAAAGACAATGGTAAGGACATACTATAACTTCAAATGGACAACCTGAACTTCAAGGACACAGTTTTGTATTTCTGTGCAAAAGATGCACAGTATGGTAGTTACATAATCGGGTGTGAATTTGGGACTTCAGAGGATAAAGAGGGAAGGGTTGGAGTCTGTCAATTGGATCATAGCCAATGAAGCCTCTGCGTGGGCATGGCCTTCTGAGAATTCTGGGAAATCCCGTATTCCATCTTGGAGGTGGAAGAGAGACTCTCTAATCCCTGGGAGACACCCTACTGACAAGGGTGACTCTCTGTGAGACATCCCTGAATAGAAGCCACATGGACCTACCCCATGCAGCCCTGGGTTCTGGAGAAGCCATGTAGAGACCCGTCTCCGCTGAAAAGCTTACAATGCCACTGGATCCAAAGACTTTCTGCCCACTGGCCTGTGACCATCTTGCATTCTGGATCATTGCTTGTATTTCATAAGTATGAAGAGGAATTTATACATTGGTATCCGACACATGGGCTAATAATGGACTTATGGGCTTGGACCTAACTGGGGTTAAGATGCTTTCTAAATGTACAATTGCCCTTTATATTAAATCTCTTATACACAATATACGTGTGTCTATGGATTGGTTTCTCTAGTCTACCCAGACCAACGCACACAGTGAGGAGAAGTCAGAGTTAACCCAGACATGAATGTACCCTAGTGGAAGAGGTTAGGCTGCAGGAACCCCTCAGGATCTGCAGAGCACAGGACTCAGACCCAGGAGCAGGTCCAAATGGAGCTTCACTACTGGCTTCCTGTTGTGTCTGGGGATTCTTCTCCTTCTCAGCATCCCTCAGGGAATCAGTGCATCTCCTCCCGTCTTTCTGAAACACTCACCCAATCTCCCTCTGATGATAGGATGATTTCAAACTTAGCTTGTTTCGTTTTTCCCTTGAATTGTCTCAAATTTCCCATGTAATTGGTAATTCCTGCATCTAGGACAAATTCTGTTCAAATCATCGGCTTCATCAAAAACTTTATCCCTTGCTTTCAATAACCCTCCTGTATTCCCTCCTTCCTCGGGATAACAGTCCCTGCTGTGCAAAGGATCTCACTTTATTATCTTTGTACGTGTGTGTGTGTGTATATATATATATATATATATATATATATATATATATATATATATATATATATATATATATATTTCCACACAACATACTACATGAACTTACCACCAGTAGCCCAATCCTAGATCAAGTCACCTCTCTCCATTCATCCAAACGGAGACTTTCTTCTCTGAGTTCATTCATTTTATTCATTCACAGTTCCTGTCTGTCCTTGTCCACCACAGGCTAATTTGAGAGTCAGTTTTTTTTTCTCCAAAGGCTGTTTAATTTAGCAGTTGTGCATATTGATACAAGAGTAGGAAAAGGGAGATAAGACACATTTAGTCTCAACATGCCTCCCCAGACCTCACCTCCCTTCCTGCCCTATGTCCCCTTGTGCATGGGCTATAAGCATCCTATTCTGTACAGGGCACCCACAGGTTCCCTTCAAGTTCTGTCAGAATATCCTTCTCTAGAGACATGCCCAGGGAATGATTTTCTGTCAATCAGTACTGTGACTGCTGTAGTTATGATCACATATTTCTGAGTCAGGCACACACAGAGGGAAAGGCTATGGGAACCCAGACACATACACCCATACAGGGAGAGGGCGGGGCTCAGGGGTCACTCAAGCCCACAGATAACAGGGACCCTCAGGGGAGAAATGTAGAGGAGCCTAAGAAGGATTAGTTAAATTAGGTACCTATTTCCTCTACCTGCAGAGAAAATGTCTCTGCCACACACCTCCAAATTCTTGTAGCTCAGTGTGTATATTCTTGTATGCACTTTGTCTGTTTTTTTGTATGTGCTAGTACACATGAACTACTCTGTGCCTTACTATGTTATACTATGTGACAGAACTTGTAGTCTGTTCTGCATTGATTCTATTATTATAATTCTAGTATATTTTAGTGTGTCTTTGTGGGTTTTTTTCTTAAGTAAATGCATGTATATTTATTAATCTGAGGGTATTGTATGAAGATTTGTTAGTTCTAGTATATGTGCTGATTTGTTCATAGTAGGCATGTGTATGTTAATATGACTGTTAAAACACAAATGTCATTATGTGAGTTTCCTGCTTGCGTGTGTTCAGTCCAACCCATGTGAGCTCTTCAAACTTTATGAGCTCACATCTCCTTGAATAAAATACTTTATTGAGTGTTAAGAAATTACTAAGCTTGGGGGAATCCATTAGAGGCCCATAGTAATATGCACAGCAGAGTACGCTAATCAGTGAAACTTCTTTTTAAAGTGGACAATAAGAAACAGAAGGACATGAACAGCAAATCCTAGAGGTGAACTAGTCAATGCAGAGACATCCTTAACTAGGAAACAGGCCCAGAGGGATGTTTATTTTCTCCTCTCTGAAGCTCTTGTGTTTATGGATGGCAATGATAAAGCCTTTGTAAAAGAATGCACGCTACACTCAAAGGATGTCTAATTGTAGGTACATGGGTGATGCCAAGAGCCAACGTGAATGCAGAAGTTTAAAGGTAAATGAGATGGATCAAGGAAAAGGATGACTTATCTTCCATCATCTTTGCCCAGAGAATGGGGTTCAAGCTCTCTAAATAAGGTTAACTGATGAAAAATAACACAAACTATTGGAGAGGGCTTACTCCTATTCCTTTCAAACAGCTAAAAGAACTCAAGGTTGCTTGTGCCCAATATGGCCCAACTGCCTCTTTTACTCAATCTTTATTAGATACACTTTCCTTCGAGGTGCTTCCCGCCGCAGAATGGAAACAATTGGCTTTTGAAAATGCAAATACTGCCTGCCAGGCAGCGCTGAGACCTTTTGGAAAAAAGGGCAACCTGTCCGATTATATCAGACTATGCTCAGACATTGAACCTTTCTTTACTCAGGGGCTTGCGATAGCAGCTGCCTTGTAAGGAAAAACAGTAAAGGAGGGTTAATGATACTATGGAACTTATGGGAGCCCTGCAGGCTGGGCTCCCTTCCCCCTCTGCTATTCCAGCCAATACATATAAGATCATTTTAGATTTAAAAGATTGTTTTTATACCACGCCCTTGGATCCAAAATATTGTAAAAGATTTGCCTTTAGTGTCCCTTCCACCAACTTCAAAGAGCCTATGAAGAGATATCATTGGCTTGTTTTGCCTGGAGGAATGGCCCCAACCCGCTATTAATATGGGGAGGAGGGCATGTTTGGGTTTTTACACAGGATGCTGATGGAGCATGGGGGCTGCCTGAATGGTTGGTGCAGTTTGCAAACCATGCAGATGGTAATTTGCCTCAGAGTGCTTCTGGGGACATGGCTCAGTGAGAAGTACTAGGCTTAAGTTTCTGATCCACCACTCTTACTTCCTGCTGTCTGGGAAGGTCTGGAAATCAAGATGTGGGTTAATGACTCACGCCCTCCCTGTACAAAGTGAAGGAAATGTTATTCCACCCACTCCACAGTCTTTTTCCTCATGTAGACTAGAGATTCAAAAGAATAATAAAACCATATTGTGGAGATCGTGTCTCACAGACAAGCCCATCAGGTATAACGTCACAAAAGAGAGATATATCATCGATTGGTCTGTCAACCAGGACAATACTAAAAAAAAACACTGCCAAATGGAAAAAGGGGCTGTCTGCAGCGCTTTGGTGGTCAGACTTGGGTTTTCCACAAACTCAGTGGTGGAAAATAGGGGCTGCTTAGGGGGACATGAAGCTTATGGGCCCTACCTCCAGACCACAGGGAAATGTTACTGCCTGCGTACCATCGCCTTATGTACTTTTGGCAGGGAATATTACTATAGATCATGATGATTCTAAGTTTAACAGGTCTTGTAATAACTGCAATTTGTCTAATTGTATTACCTGGTCCCCTGAAGGTATTGTCATCGCCATTTTATATCAACCTTCTTTTGTTATGCTGCCAGTGAATATTACTGGGCCTTGGTGTTCAGAAAGAGGGTTACAGGTATTAGAAGAGACTGAAAAAGCATCAACCAGATTTGTAGGTTTACTTATAGCAAGTATTTTAGCTATATTAAGTTTAGTTGCTACTGCTACTACTGCAGCAATTGTACTTTCACAAATCTTACAAACTGCCCACTGTGGAAATGAATTATCCAAAGATGTGACTAATGTTTTGGGTACTCAAGAAGATATAGACAGGAAGTTAGAACAAAAAGTAAATGCTCTTTATGACATGGTCATGTATTTAGGAGACGAGGTGCAGGGGCTTAAGGCCAGGTCTAGTCTACAGTGCCATGCTGTACATACATGGATCTGTGTTACACCTAAATAGTACACTAACAGTCAGTATAGCTGGATTAAAGTGTAGAATCATCTTCAAGGTACTTGGCACAATGCTAATGAGTCTTTAGATTGATTACAACTCCATCAAGAAATATTAGCCATAAAAGATGCTAAGTCTCTTTATTTTGATGCCGACAAGGTTGCTGAGGATTGGCTCCAGCATTTTCAAGATTCTTTCCCTTCGTTAGGAAATCTCAGAGGCCTACCTCACATGCTTTTTCTCTAGTCACAGCGGGAGTGTGTGTATTGTTTATCTTATGCATACTCCCTATGATACTGCACAAGGTTATGGTTGAATTATTGGCTTTAGGAACAAAATTACAGGAAGTACACCTGCATACTTCACTCCCTCCCCAAACAGGAGTATAAGGCAGAGGCTGGTTAGTCAGACGGGTAAAATCGAGTCTGAGTATTCCAACCTAAGACAGGTCATAGTCTCCTGCAGACAGTGACTGATGACGGGTAAGGGCGATTTCAGGACTTCACAACCTAAGACAGACACAGTGATCTGCTGACGTTTTGAGTAAAGACGTCTTCAGTAAATAAAAAAGCGGGGGCTGTTGAAGGCCATTAAGACTCAGCTTTGAAACAGCTGATAAGTCTCATGAACTATGTGTCAGTGTTTGCTGATTTCTTCTGTGACTTTACATTTTGAACATACTGTTATGAACAAGAACAACAACAAAAAAAGAACAAGAAAGTATGCAAAGTCTGGGAAGATACGTTGTTTAATTTTCTCAGGGATGTCTGCCTTGGCAGAAGACAAAATTGCTATGTGTAGCAAATGTGCTTGCTTAACAATGAGATAATAAACCCCGGGTTGTTTCTGCATGGATAAAAGGAGTATGTAAAACAAACCCAAAGCTTCAGTATTCACTGTTGCCCTCCCAATACTTTTAATCTCTTCTTTTTACCCTAATAATCATTCCCCCTCTTTCAGGACGGTTTGACTCCTGAGCTGGCTCCGACAGCCCCTCCTTGATCAAAATTCTTAATCTAAAGCTTGAGTAAATTTTAACTCCTTCCAGAAAAAAATTGGTTGGTGTATAGAAAAAAGACCAAACAAACAAATATCCTGAATACTGAAAGTATAACAGTCAAGAGATCAATCATTGCATTAGATAAATCTGCTGAACAATGCCTCTTTAGAGTATTGAAAGGAAAAGATATTACCTGGAGGACTGGTTTCACCTGACCAAAGCAGGCTATTGTCAATTGACTCTTGTGCATTTGAAAGATGAACAAAGGAAGGCTGAAGAAGAATGAATACATTAGAATTGTAGTTCTGGACAAGAATGTCCCACATACCATGGACATGCAAAGGACAAACAAGTCTGTTTTGGAAGATGTAATGTCAGAGTGCTACTTAGAGGCAAGGATGGTGAGAGTTCATATTATATACTTTGGACATATATCAGAAAAGATCATTCCTCGAAAAGGATATTTTGTTTGGTAAAGATGACGGGCAGTGAAAAACATGAATCCCACTACCAAATGGATTAACAAAGTGACTGCGACAAATGGTTCACCAAACCCGAAGAATGATATTCCTGCTCAAATTGCCTAATGCACAGAGAGGACCATAGGGCCATCCCAATCACAAGACACGGCATCCCTTAATGACCCACAGCACTATGAGGGACAACACTGTGGGAAATGTGCTCGATCTGACTTCACCACACTGGGGCAAAACTCTAAGGGCATGCAACAGAGCAGCAAGAGGATCAAAGCAATGAAGTGCCCGGGAAATACAAAACAACAGACTGAGTGGCCAAGGCATGGTACCACATCAGACTCAACCAACAGTAAAATACTCCTAATGATCAACGAACAAACCTGGAATGATTCTTAAGTCTTTTCTCTTTTTTTCCGGTGGTTGCTTCCTTTTTTGTTGTTGTTATTTTGCTCTGTCTTGTTTCTGTGCTTATTATTGTCTCCGCATGTCTATCTAGATAAGATTGGCAGGATAAACACACCAGAGGAGACAACAATGGGGCTGATGGTTCTGGGGGGGTGGGGGGATAAAGGAAACAGGGAAGTGGGGGAAAGGAAGTGGCTGTAAGCCTGGGGTCAAGGGCACAACAAGTGATCTAAAATCGACGTTGAGGAGAGTGTAGGATGCCTGGTAGGGCGTGATCAAGGGCAATGTAATGAGAGGAATTACTGAAAACTGATGAAGGCCAAACATGATAGTGGGACAAGAGGAAAGTAAAAGGAAATAGAGGAAAGAAGTAGGAGACAAAGGGCATTTATAGAGTTCTAAATACAGTCATTTACATATGTACACCTATATATGACAAAAGGGTAACATATCTATGTAAATATATTTAAATTTTAAGTATAAAAGTAGCAGATAGACATTGGATCTCTACCCCAGTACTCTCTCAATGAAAGAAGACTTTGTTCTAATAACCTGGCATTCCATGATGCTCAGCTTCCTGACACAATCGATTAAGACAAAATGGTGCAGAAGCAAATATGGTGAAGAAAGTTGAGGCTGCCTGGCTATCAAAAGATATAGCTTCTGGGGTCCTAAAGGCCATCAAACTGAGAAGCTACAAAGTCCACATGGAAGAAGCACACAAGCCTGTGTGATCATGAGGTGTCAATAGGATCAGGTATCTGGCATCAGAGACACAGAACAAAAAATCCTATCAATTTGAAAGAGGGGTAGTGTGGAGTGAGACCCAAAGTCCATCTGTAGGCAATTGGACACCCCCTTACAGAAGGGTGTGTTACACAGAAACAAAACCAGGACACTTGTGAATATATATAGATATGTGCATACATACATCTATTACATATACAATATATAATCATTATATATAAAACCATTATATATAATCATTATATAGTATTATATATTCTATATAATGGATAGACATATAAAGCACAAAAGAATATAGCAGCTAATTTGTTCACACAGCTGTCCAGAGTGCTCAGTTCAACTCACTTCCGTGAAACATTTAATATACTGGAAGTCCTTCAACTCATGAGGGCCACTGGGTCCAAGGTCAAGGAAGCAGACAGGTGAGTCTTATGTACGGCAATGCAGGCAGTCTGGACACAGGCAGCAAACAAAGGGCAGATCATCAAGAAAGAGCAAGAAGATAGGATCCAACAGTCCCAAGCTCAAGTGATGCATACATCAGCAACATGATGAAGCACTTCTCAAAGGAACCTCAAGCTCTAGCGACATGATCCACAGGTTGTTAGGCCAACACTTAGTGTAGCTCACAAGTTGTGGCAGAGAACTAGCAGGCGCACCCTGATCTGATGAGAAGAGTGCAAGAGAGAGAGAGGCACGGTTTGCCTAGCCATTTATCTCTTTGCCCTCCAATCAAACTGCAACATTATTTATACCATGTTCCTATGAGCCAGGTTGGCACAATAAACTAACCTATCAGAATGGGTCACAAGGATGAGCCAGTTAGGGTTCAGTATAACACCTATGAAACATACAACTTTTCTCTAGTTGTTTAGTGCTCCCCCCACCCCACAATCATGACCCCAAATCTACTGTACGAAACTGGCTAGACCAGAGAATGCACATGGGTACCGAAAAGAGCTAGAAACACAGGGAATCAAGGGCAGATAAACCCATCAGGACCAATAATCAGAGTGGCAATACCAGGAGAGTAAGGGGTAGGTGAGGGGTGAAAGGGGAAATGAACACAATGATCTACATATAACCCCTTCTCAGGGGGATGGACAACAGAAAAGTGGGTGAAGGGAGACATCAGACAGTATAAGACACGAAAAAGCAATAAAAAATTATAATTTATCAGGGCTTCATGAGGGAAGAATAAAATGAGCTGATACAGCGCTCAAGTAGAAAGAAAATGTTTTGAAAATGATGATAGCAACATGTACAAATGTGTGTAACACAATTGATATATGCATGGATTGTAATACAAACTGTACAAGCCCCTGATAAAATGAGTTAAAATAAATAAATTTTTTTAAAACATGCGTTCATCCTCAATTATGAGGATGGCACAGGAGAGTGCAATGTTTTGTTCTGTTGTGCAATGGGTCCCAGTGAGATGGCACTGACTCAATGACAGCTGATATGACAACAGTCTCAGAAACCACAAATATACACCCAGCGCAAACACAAAGACATTAGTGTGTTATGTTTACAAAAGATATTATTTCTCTCATGAAAAAAAGGGAAGAGGTTTCGTCAGTTAAAAAAAGTTGGAACAAACAAGGTGACAACAAAATCACTGAGGCATTTCCACCCCTCATTAGTCCATTCTCTTGGTGAGCTGAAGGCAGTTCTCTAAGGGCCTCACAGCATGCCAGGTGGCAGAGTACTTTCAGGAACATGGGCTCTAGTCTAAAACAACACACTCACTAAGTGGTGAGCAGCTATTTGTCTGTCTGGGAAACTGTAAATCATGCAGTCCTGTACACTGAGGGTTCAGCTGGAAGTTCAGAGGATCCAGCAGAGCAAGAGACTGACAATAATTACTCACTGGACTGCAGGATGCTTAGAAGGTCTATAATCAATTGAATCAAAATAAAATTTCTTGAGAAACTTCCAGCCTAACTGTAAGATAGATGAAAACTAAAAATTCTGGCAGCTAGAGTATTCACATAAGATTAATAAGCACTTTTTTACTGTTTTGTTGCTTAAGTTCAACTTATTGGGTTCCAACATAACAATAGTTTTTAGAGAGCATTTAGTAACATTTTCTATGAGACAAGAAATAACCTGATACCCATGTCAGATGATGATATTTTAAGAAAACTATAGACGAGTGTTGATAATGGATCTGAATGAAAAAGTTATTTTTAAAATAGGAAACTGAGTCAGACAATATATTAAAATAAGCATGCATCAAGATTAATTCTAATTCATCCCAGAATTGATTTAACACAAGAAAATGAACACTCAAATATGCCTAGTGATGGGGGAAAAGTCAATTATCTAAATTGACACAGAATGAATAATAAACAAAGTAAAAAGCTTTTCATGTTAAAAAAAAACAACTACAAATCTAACATGAAATAGGTAAAACTCAATATGCTAATATACATTCTTGTAAAAAAAACTTTGAAAATGTCACATGTAAGAGAAAGAGAAAAAAGTTCACCCCATCGCAGAATCAGGATAAACATACATATCCATTTTCACCACTCATATTAAAAATGATACTAGCTAGATTGATCAGAAAAAAAGAATTAATAAAAAGAAGAAAATGACTTCCAAAAAGAAGAAAAGAAAATTCCTTATTCATCATAAATTGAAGATGTCATGTAAAAAAGTTGCCAATTGAAGGCAAACAAGCGGCCATCTAGCTCGGAAACAACAAAGCCCACAGAGAAGTGCGCAACCTAAGCGAATACAAGGTGTTGAATGGACCAGGTGGCAGACACCAAGAACAAAAACCATCATTGTGTGATCACCTTCCTCTAATCTCTGGGGGATGGGCAATGGGAAGGTGGGTGAGGGGAGAGGCCTGGAAGTATAAGATAACATAATAATTTATAAACTATTAAGGGTTCATGGGGGAGGGGAGAGCGGGGAGGGAAGGGAAGGGATAAAAAGGAAAACGAGCTGATTCCAGGATCCCAAGTGGAAGGAGAATTTTGAGAATAACGAGGGCAACTAATGTATAAGGGTGCTTTACTCAATTGATATATTTATGCATTGTGATAAGGGTTGTATGAGCCCCAATAAAAAGATTTATTAAATTTTTTAAAAGTTGCCAAATAGGTCATAAATACTATATATAGGTAGTAAATGTTAAAATGTTCTAGGCAACATTTCAACACACAAAAATACTTGGTACTTAAATCCCTAATGATAAACTGCTAATCTCCAACTCCCAAACCATTAACCCTTACATATTAAGATGCTGACCATCTTTCAAACACACCTATACCCTTCTAAAACACAAGAGGAGGAGGAGGTGATGCTGTTTGCCAGAGAGCAGGGAGAGCCGGCCAGCCTGCCTGCAGGGCTAAAATGGGCAAAAGCAGTACTAGGAGATTTATATATGCAGTTAGCAGGTAGCACACATTTTGCCCTAACAAAACTACTGGTAAACATCCTTAGTTGTTATCAAAAAGGATACTACAAAAACATGTGTATGGTACACACACATGCACTTATGTACACACCAAAATCACATAAATAATGAAATTGAAAATAGATTTTTGTGTGTGTGAAACATTTTGAAACAATGATAAGATCTACAAAAATAAAATGGGATCCAACTCAACTATTCAAGTTTGTGAGACAGGTGGGAAAGCCTGGGGACCCCAGGGTGGGAGAGTGCCGACAGCGGGCCAGGGATCCAAACGGCATGCTGACACACAAGTGCACAATGTGAGCATCTCCAACCCATTTTCCTAACAGGACCTCCTCATTGACCACCTAGGTAGTGTCGAGAAAAACAAGTCCCCACTCAGTGGCTGGCCTACACACCTTTTCCAGCAGGTGGCTGCCCGGGGTTCAAGGCTAGGGGCGATCAGGGAGTGTGGAGGCAGCTCCAATCATTCCCTCTCACCTCCTTCCTCTCTCCTGTCCTCCCTCCTCTCCTCTACTCCTGCCCCTCACCCCTCCACCCCCATCTTACAAGGAAGATTAGATCAAATCATCCGACATTGAAGGATTAAAAAGTGACATCACTATGAACACTTGGCCACCACAAGCCAGTTATCCCTGTGGTAACTTTTCCAACACTTCCTGCTGAAACCCCAACAGGTCAGAGGGATCTAGAGGTCCTTCTTTCATGGTCTAAATTCCTACTAAAAATCAAGATCCAGTGAGCTTCAACAATCTCTGCTCCAGGGGAGGTTTCTGTCCTCCCTCAGCTCGCCTTAGGACACCTACATTACCTTTACCAGGTGTACCGTCCCAGTCAAACAACCCACCTGACCCTGCTAAGTCCCTGCCTGCTCCAGGGAGGAGTCCCAAGGAGGCTGCAGCTAAGGCTCAAAGGGAGCACAGCAAGAAATGCCAATGCAGCGGCAAGGAGACCTACTGTGTGTTATGTGCACAAGATGCTCCAGTAGGTCCACTCAGACTCCAGTATCTCGTTCAGGGCCATGAGCGTTGTGCACTCGTTGATCAAAGACACCTTTGGGCACATCGCCGACCAGGCATCTCAACTGGCACATTCCAAACTACTCCACCATCACAGCCTGCGACATCCTGGTGACCATGAGCCTGCTGCTGCCTGGACAGCTGGCAAAGGCGCCTTGGCCAAGGGCCCCAGGGCCAACGCCCACTACACCAGCCCCAAATAAATTGTCCTTCAGCCTCACAACGTTCAAACGCCAAGGGCCCATTTCAGGGTCACTTCCAGTTTCATCCCCCAAATAGAGGTTGAACACCTTAGCATTACCTTGTTTTTGGTTCCTTTGTTTCAGTTTGGTTTTTGATTCTTCTGTGCATAGTTTAGTTAGATTACTTTTGTGATGGAGAGCATCTTTCTTTCTTTTTAACACGTTTTGGGGCACTTAATCCACATATCCCACATAATCCCACAATTCAGCCATCTTAAGCATTCCACAATCACTACCACAATCGATTTCACATCGTCTATTTTCCCACTATGATTAAATCGCCTTTAAGCAGACTTATTAGTCACCTTCAGTTGTAGTGTTCAGTCCCCTCAATCCTTCATTCTTACTCCCCAAGTCCCCTCACCCTCCCCAACTCCGCCAGCGACCCACCCCGACCCCACCCAGGCATCCTTACAGACACTCGCATGTTATTTCATCTCTAGGCATCCACTCCTTTTGTGCTTCACAAACTGAACCCAACAGAAACAATAAAGAATAGAAAGGAAATGAAATGGGAATGATTTTAAAAACCTTAGTAATATATAGATAGAAAGAAAAACAAAGAGTAAGAAGAAAGGGCGGCCACCAATATTTTAAAGCCAGGGAAGACGTTTCTGTCACGGACCAGCAAGAGATCTTGCGCCTAGAACAGACTCTGGTCGGGTCCAGAGAGAGGTCAGCAGAACAAGATCCCGGGCTCACCTTTGAGCTGAGGAGGCGCAAGGAGTCTCGGGAGGAGGCATCGCTGTGCGGAAGGAAACAAGGGAGGGGGTTAGGAGACCGGCAAAGAGAGAATCAGGGAACCCCGAAGCCCCAAAGCCCAGCCGGGATCCCCTTTCTCCAACAGGGACTCCCACCATGAACCACAACCAATCTGAAAGCAGGGAAATAGGACCGGCCTTGGGGACACCCGCCCACCTCTCACCAAGAGAAGCGCTGGCAGGGTTCCTGGGGGAGAGAAAGGGCGCTTGCAACCTAGTCAGCTGGACTAAAACAGCCTCCGCCCACACACATGTCCCGGAGCCCAGGGCCTCCCACCTGGGAGCGCCGGCAACAGGGTGCTCAGGCTGTGGGCGCTTCTCTGGCACCGCAAGCAGAGCACCGGACAGCGGCATCCTCGCTGTGAGCGGCAGTTCAGTATAAGACACCGCCACTTCCGGCCCTTTCTGGGCGTGACCCGGAGGGGGAGGAGCTAGCGGGGTCAGGGAGGAGTAGGGTCTCTGCCTTCAGTCCTCTCACGGCAGCTCTTGCCCCGCCCATTTCTGCTGAGGCACCAACACAGGTGCCTGGCAAGGGTGGGCGGGGCGGGGCGGGCCTGGGGCGGGGCTCGGGGAGGAGCCAGGGAGAGGCGGTCCGCGCCAAAGGGCCCACAGCAGTGGCTGAGACTCAGATAACAATGGCCGAGGCTGCAGTACTTTCCCCCATAGCAGAGAGCGTGTATGGGTGACATGGGTGAAATACAACAATGTACGTTGGGTGCGTAAGCCTGTGATCAGATTCCCCGGATGTGCATCCTCCTAACTAACTCCAAACACCCAACCATCCAATCCTGCCAAGGTGTTAATGGGTCTGAAGCAAGAACTTAGGGTCCTTGCTTAACCTTTACAGTGATGGTCCATTCTTTGACCTAAAGCACTATCGTGTATGACTGGTTTTGGGGAAAAGAGAAGTACCTAATGGCATGCACATCTAGGTAAGTTATATGTCATTTTAACAAAATTTAAAAATAAACCTTCAGCAGGAGCAGTGAAAAGGGAATGGAGGAACGTAGATGGGAGAATGGTTGTTAAACGTAATGTCCATAGAGCTGGAATTTATACTATCTTCTTGTTTGATTTCACCGGGAAGCTTTGGGGATAGTTAAACATGAGAGTTATGTTCTTCTATGATGCTTATCATGATTCGTGCACTCTGCTAATTTAATGTATCACTCATTCAAGTTTCTATCAGTCCAAGAGGTCGTTATGGACAGTGGGGAAGACTTTTCCAAGTTGAGTGATCTGAAATTTAAATTTCCTACCTGCAGGTAACTCTTGGCTGCTGAGACTCTCAGAATAAGTGTATTTGGGAAAGATCAAAGTGAACTATTTCCCGATTAACTTGCATCCAGAAAGATTGTGCTTCTTTCATGCCTGTTATACTTGGGAATTCCTTTATGAAAGTTCAAGTCAGATTCCAAAGTTCCTGGCTGAAAATAGAGAAAGTTGATTTGTAACACTCGGTTATGTTTCCCATAGTTCCCCAGGCTGTACAGAAAACTGTTACCTGACTTTATCAAGAATCCACAAACATCACTTATCAGGCAATATTTTCTGAATTAAACTGGTTTATGTTCCCAGTTCTGCTGGAGCCACCTTATCCTTAGATCTGGGAAAACTTAGCCTAGGTTTTGCAACTAAAGGGTGACTTCTCTGGAAATACTTGCTGTGTTATACTGGGTAGACTAGAGAAACAAATTCACGGTCATTCAAATATGTGCAAGAAAGAGATTTACATCAATGACTAATAGATAACAAGAAAACATTTTATCCCAATCCAGATCAGCTCTAAACATCCGATATTAGCCCATATATCTGATCGTAGTCCAAAATTTCCTCTTCAGACTCACACAGCACATGGAATGATGACGAATGCAGGAAGACCGCAGGCCAGTGGGTGAAAAGTTTTGTGTATCCAATGGTGGTAGAAGCATTTAGTGCTGGCATGGGTCTCGTGTGGCTCTTCTAGCTCTCCAAGTTACTCAAGAGCAGGAAGGTGAAGCAGAAAGAGAGGGTAGCCCAGCTCCAGGGAAAAAGAGTAGAAATTCCCAGAATCTACATGAGAAGGTCATGCCCACCAGGAGGCATCATCAAGCTGTGATCTGATTGACAGGCTACCCTCTACCCCTAGACTTATTTCCCAAGTTGAAATGAAACTATGTAGCTACTACACCTGTTTTCATGTGAGGTTTCCTGTTTCTGTGGATAAATCATTAACTTCCCTTTCCCCAACCTCCACCATAAAAACCTCATTGTCATCGAGTCAATGCAGACTCACATAGATACTATAGGACAAGGGGGAACTTCCCTGGTGAGTTTCCAAGAATGAAAACGTTTGCTGGAGTAGAACGCTCATTCTTTCTCCTGTGGTGTTATAGGTGGTTCCAAACTGCTAGTCTTAAAGTTAGCAGCCCAACTTCTACCCTCTTCACAAACAGGGGTTTGTTCATTCATTGTAGAGCCACCCACAATAGCATGCAACTAGAGTCCAAACGGTTTCTTAGTTATACAAGCCACTTTCCAGTGGGTTGCTCACCAAAAATTAGTGATTGATCAGCAGAACGGGATGTGCATAGCCACTGCTACCAAGTGCTCCAAAAGTAATCTCTTTAGAAAATCCTGGAGAGAGTGGGAGAAAAATGGGGACCCAAACTCAGACTCACAAAAAAGACCCTCAAGGAATTGCTTTTGGTCACTTTCATGTCCAGAACTGAACTCACCCCCTGCTAGGCTAACCAGTCATGTAAGTAAGATCAAGGACAGGATTTAGCTCAGGGGGAAGAATGGAAACAGGAGAGTCTTGGACAAAGAGGACAGTGTGTTGTTGTTGTTGTTAGTTGCCCTCAAGTAGGTTCACAGAGAACCTAGGTACAATCAGATGAAACACTCCCAAGTCCTGCTCCATCTCACGGTGGATTTTATGTTTGAGCCCATTGCTGCAGCCAATGATCCACACAAGGCTCTTCCTCTTTTCATTTGCCTTTTACTTTACCAGGCATGATATCATTTTCCCAAGATGGATCTCTCCTGATAACATATTCAAAGTACATGAGACAACATGTCACCATCCTGATTTCTGAGGATCATTAGCATGTGTGGTCAATGCTATTGTTAGTCTTGTTAATTCCTGTACAAATCTGCTTGAAACAATGGATGACTACATGAATTGTGATAAGAGGTGTAAGGGCCCCCAATAAAATACTTAATAAAATAAATAAAATTCCATGAGACACTTCTAGCCTAATTGTAAGATTTTTAAAGGTGCAGATTCTGGCAGTTATGAATAAATACCATTTTATTGTATTGTTATTTAAGTTCAAGTTATTTGGGAACTGAGTCAGACAACATATTAAATGTTGTCTGCCTCAGTTCTTAATATTAAAAAAAATTTTCTTGTAGCTCCATTATCAATATTGGTCTACATTTTCTTGAAGTATCATTATCTGACCCTGGTATCAGAATATTACTGGACTCATAGAATGTGTTATTAATTGTTGTCTCTCAACCATTGTTATGTTTGTACCCAATTAACTTGAACTTAAATAACAATACAGTAAAATGCCATGTTGTTAGAACAAAGTGATCTGGTGTTGAGGGCGGGCTGGAGCAGAAGCCCATAGTCTATCCACTTCCTCAATGTATGGCCATACAATTATATGTACATAAGTCAATATCTCTATTTTATGAATTAATATATTTATATATGTACACCCTTATGTTTATACCTCTATCCATAGTTTTGCTTCCTAGATCTTTTCTGTATTTTGTTTTACATTCCCCCTGTTCTACCATCACACTCACGCCTTTTCTGCCTCTTAGTAATGCCTCTTAGCTAAATTGCTATTGCTCCAACACCCCCAGAATCTCTAAGTCCTCCTCATTATTGATTTAATTTCCTAATTGTTCCTCTACCTATGGAATTGTTTGATAAGCACTCCCTTCCCCCACACCCCAGAACCAAGGCCCTCCAAAACCATTGCCTATATGGGTAGGCAAAACAACAAAAGCCGAAACAAAACAGAAAGAATAGATTGAATTATAAAGGGTGGAAAAACTAGCAAAAAACAAACAAACCCAACCCTAAAAACATACACAATCCCAGATCTGTCTGCTGACCTTTATGACTCTCTCCCCGCCGGTCCTGGGGAGTTTAGGGAACTTCTCCTCCTAGCCTGAAGTCTACTTTTGTGGCTCCTCAGGGGCTTTATGGCTTGGCTTGGCTCCCATTGCTGACCTGTTCTGTTCCCTTATTGGTCCACCCCACTGTGGAGGGAGGTGGGGGTCAGACCAGGCTCACTCCACACCATGTATCCCCAGTATGGTCCTCTGACGATGTACTCTCCAGCCAGTGGACATCATTTCTCAAGCTGATGTTCGCCTTACTGTCTTGTCTGTGTGCCCAGGCAGATTTTTGCAAATAATGGTGATAAAATAATTACCATTCATTGTTAATCCCATTCATTCTATTTATCTCCAAATAAGACACACATAATTAAGGAGACATAATTAAGCTAAACAATCTTTATAATTAATTAATTTGCTTTCATTGGTAATTATGCCCTGGGGTAATGCTGTAGTGCCCTCTTAGTATTCAAAAATTACAAACATGAAAAATTTTAACCAGTCTACACTGAAAGGAGGAAGAGAGAGAGAGAGGTGAGAGAGAGAGAGATATCATTGATAATATTTAAGGGTGGTTATGGTTGAACAATGAACAATGAAGTTTGACAAGAGTTTATTTACTGTTGAAAAAACCTTGTTTGATAAATGAGATTAACTAGAAAAAAAGTGTCACCAAGTATTACATTTTATAAATGCAACGAACACGCAGATCACGATGCTAAGCTCTGGGTTTTTGGGTGAGCTCTTATTGTAAGTTAAATATTGTACATGGTCTCTTACTTCACTTGGCTTTTGAATTCTCTCTGCGTACATTTTAGGTTCTTGTTTGCTAATATTTTCATGTGTTCACCTGTGTGCATGTGTGTCTGTGTGTGCAAGGCGTTCCCAGAGGTGCCAAGTGTTTCCTAATAACATCTCCCACAGCAACTTCACCCAATCCAACCCGGGTTTATTCTGCCTTCATCTGGAACAGTAGTTCTCAACCTGTGGGTCGCGACCCCTTTAGGGGTGGAACGACCATTTCACATGTTTCTCCTGATGCATAACAGTAGCAAAATGATAGTTATGAAGTAGCAATGAAAATAATTTTATGAGGGATCAGTTTTCAGGCATCAAAGGACAAAAAATCATATCATTGGCTTCACACCTCCATGACACCATCGCCGAAGACAAACAGGTGCATAAGCAAATGTGGTGAAGAAACTGATGGTGCCCGCTATCAAAAGAGATAGTGTCTGGCGTCTTAAAGGCTTGAAGGTGAACAAGCGGCCATCTGGCTCAGAAGCAACAAAGCCCACGTGGAAGAAGCACACCAACCTGTGTGATCACGAGGTGCCAAAGGGACCAGGTATAAGGCAGGCATCATCCAATATATCATAGTGAATGAAGGGGGAAGTGCAGAGTGGAGACCCAAAGCCCATTTGTTGGCCACTGGAATCCCCTCACAGAGGGGTTTAGGGGAGGAGATGAGTCAGTCAGGGTGTGATATGGTACCGATGAAGAATACAGCTTTCCCCCAGTTCCTGGATGCTTCCTCCCCCAAACTACCATGATCCGAATTCTACCTTGCAAGACTGGATAGAGCAGAGGTTGTACACTGGTGCATATAGGAGTTGGAGGCACAGGGAATCCAGGGTGGATGATACCTTCAGGACCGGGGTGTGAGGGGCAATACTGGGAGAGTAGAGGGTGAGTGGGTTGGAAAGGGGGAACCGATTATAAGGATCTACATGTGATCTCCTCCCTGGGAGACGGACAGCAGAGAAAGGGGGGAAGGGAGAAATAGGACAGGGCAAGATATGACAAAATAATAATCTATAAATTATCAAGGGCTCATGAGGGAGGGGAGTGGGGAGGGAGGGTGAAAAAAAGGACCTGATACAAAGGGCTTAAGTGGAGAGCAAATGCTTTGAAAATGATTAGGGCAAAGATTGTAACGATGTGCTTTATACAATTGATGTATGTGTATGTATGGATTGTGATAAGAGTTGTATGGGCCCCTAATAAAATGTTAAAAAGAACAGAATTTTATGTTTGGGCATCACCACAATATGAGACACTGTATTAAAGAGTCGTGGCCTTAGGAAGGTTGAGAACCCCTGATTTTCTGGACTCACCAAAGGCTGGAGATTCCAATAAGGAAGGCTCCTGGAGTATAAATTACATCGATTTATTAATGATGCTGAAGTATTACAGGTGATTACCGTTTAATCCGTCCCTCGCCTCCCTCCTTTATTTCCAGCTCCTGCTCAGGATCAGGACTAGTGCCTGGATGGACCTTATTTTAATTCAGGGTGCCTGTTGGGTCTCAAGTGGGTGTCTTTTTGTTCAAAACCTGAAATATCATTATTCTTATTCTGTACCCCTGGTGACTTAAATTTTCACTCACTTCTCTGTTATGTATTTATCCTTGAACTCCTGACTAGTTTTGCCCTAATGTTGCATGTGCTCTGGCAAACCAAGGGACTGTCATCTCAGTCTTGCATCAGTTAGAAGTTACAAAGTTGAAACTATTCTTTTCTGGGGCCCACATTCCCCAGTTGGAAACCTCCTCCCTGAGGCCCTATGCCACTTGGATCTCTTTATTTACACTGAGATTGGCCCTAGTTATCAAAACCTGAGATGTGTTGTTTGTAGGAGTGCTGGTGTTGGTGATGGCAGTGGCCCAAAGAAAACCCCTGAAGACTTTGAGGAGGTTGATATGGAAGTGTTGAAGTGGAAAGAAAAGATGTTTGGAGACTGTGGGTGATGACGATACCCTGGTGTCCACCTGATGTTTCAACAAATGATAGTCTGTCCACTCTCTAGGGCACAGGACATACAGGAGCCCAAGGCAGGGCAGAGACGTTGAGGGGCTGGAGGGAGAAAACACTGAGCTCAGAAATACTTGGTTTTCCTTTGATCTTTAATACACACCACTTAGGTCAAGTGCTCTCTCTCTGTAGACTAACATGCATATGAGTTCAAACAAAGAGCTACCCTAGCATGGGCTCAGGAGGAAAAAGGTTGTCTGGTCTCTATTACTATCTGTTTATAAGGACAGGGCTCCCTCACATGCAATCATTCTTCAGGCACTAGGGTAAATTTCACCCTTGGGCGGGAAAGCTATCAGTTCTCTACAGACAGGGCTCTAGGTCTCTTGGGAAAGCAGAGCTGTGGTCTAAAGATGCTATTTCTGTGTGTTCTCCTGTGCCTGGTAACAGTTCCCAAAGTGGAGATTCAGATATCTGCCCTGGGTCTTTGGGAATTGTTGTGAATTCACGTGACTGACGTGGACCCTCTGTTTTTTCTGCAGGCGTCTTGTCCCAGGTGAAGCTTCAGGAGTCGAGTCCAGTACTGGTGAAGCCCTCCCAGAAGCTGTCACTCACCTGCACTGTCTTTGGTTTCTCCATCACAAGCAGTGGTTACTGCTGGCACTGGATCCGCCGGCCCTCAGTGAAGGGTCTGCAGTGGATGGGACTCATATGCTATAATGGCGGTACAAATTATGACCCATCCCTCCAAAGCCGGCTCTCCATCACTAGAGACACATCTAAGAATCAGTTCTCCCTGCAGCTGAGCTCGGTGACTGCTGAGGACACAGCTGTGTATTACTTTAAGTGCAAGGGAAACACAGTGAGGGGAAGTCAGTGTGAGCCCAGACACAAACTTCCCTGTAAGGAAGACACTGGGCAGCAGGGGGCACACAGGACTCACTGAGCACACATCCCCAGCACTAGACAGGCAGAGATGGATGACAAGGAGGACTCAGGGTTCCTTCCCTCTTTCATCTCTCAGCATGTCCACGGACAGTTTTTGTTTTTCTTTTTAAATCATTTTCCTGGGGGGCTCGTACAATTCTTATCATAATCCACACATACATCCATTGTGTCAAGAACATATGTACATGTGTTGCCATCATCATTCTCACATTTGCCTTCGACTTGAGCCCTTAGTATCTGCTGTTCATTTTCCCCTCCCTCCCCACTCTCCCTACCTCATTAACCCTTCATCATTCATAAATTATTGTTATTATTTTGTCATACATTACACTGTCTGACGTCTCTCCCCACCATTTTCTCTGCTGTCAATCCCCCAGGGAGGAGGCTATACCTAGATTCTTGTAACCAGTTCCCCCTTTCTACCCCAAATTCTCTCCACCCTTCAGGAATCACCACTCTCACCACTGGTCCAGAAGGTGTCATCTGTCCTGAATTCCCTGTGTTTCCAGTTGCTATCTGTGCCTATGCACATCCTCTCATCTAGTCAGATTTGTAATGTAGAATTTATTACTCTCTAAATTTTCTCCTCACTGCCAACTTGAAAGGAGGAACTAGCATTGTCTGTTCACAGTACAAATATTAAAGTTACTCTAATATTTCATTGCCTTCCTTTAGAAACCAGTTTCTTTCTTGAAAAACAGCTTATCATGGTAATTCTCACCCTATCCATGACTCAAAACCTTTGACAATAAAATACAGGCATGCCAGATTCATGCATGCAATGCATGATTTCAAATGTACTCAGTGACCTACTATCGCCCAGGGTCAGGTCTGTGAAGGTTTCCTTCTGTTTTGCTCCCTATGCACTGTTGTCAGTGAATCGTGCAGTGAATGACTAATGATCTCTATATCTGAGAAAACAATTGTGGTGACTTCTGGGGCTAAATTTGTGACATGTCCTTCGTGATGCTTGCTACCCATTGTCTCCCTGTATGCAGAAACAAGGGTTCCAAACATAGAGAGACTCCTGACACTGGGAACAGGTGAACTGGAATGACCTGTCCGGTGGGCGGAGTCATTAGTAAGATCACTCATTGGAGTCAAAATAAAGGGAGCACTCATTGGAAGGACAGCTTTGATTCCAAAGGATAGTAAATATGTCACAAGGGGAGGAAATTGCAAACTAATTTCTCAAAATGTTCTTTAGGCCATTTTCAGCAGATGCCAGGCAATGAAGTCGTGATGATTTCCTCTCAGAAGCTGTGGTTTCCCCACCTTGTCAGCACCTTTCTAGGGATACCGTGCACAGTGACTCTTGGGAAACTTCCTGCATTGGCACTTGCCTTCTCTTCATTGGAATGGGCTTTGTCTGTCTGTCACCAGAGATCCAAAGGCAGACTTCAGAATAATAAGTATAGATGAGATCTCAGTTTACACTCCAGGAAACTAATTAGGGCCATTTGTTGTCAAAGTTAGAAATAGTTAATGCAAAAAAAATATTCTCATGCTGAGTGGAAATTTTCTTCACACCCTCTGATGTATCTTGAATCTTTTCATCCTAATAAATACTCAAAAATGCATATTTATTCAATAAATTTCCCTTAGAATGAGCTAGAAAATATTTTCTATGCCAATATTATTGTCTGGAATCATATAATTATTAACAAAACTCTCAAGTAATATGGAAAGGATGAAGAAGAAGAAAAGATAAAGCTAATCCATAAGAAAAACAAGAACAAAGCATGGAGTCTTACAAAATAATAATGAAAAAAATTAACAGAAACTTAAAAAAATGAACTCAGGGCACAAAATTTGAGGGGAAAAACTCAATAACTCCACAAAGGGGGGAAAAAACCCAGAAATGCAATGCATTATGACAGCAATAAATGCATACACATCAATAATGACATGGAATGTAAAAGGACTCAATGCACCTCTCAAGAGGCAGTGAAAAGCATAAATCTGCTTGATCTATAAATCTGCTGCACTGCGACGGCTTCATCTCCGATTGTGTTCCCGCCGACCGCACTGCCATCTGCATCTCGTGTTCTCCCCGCAGCCCGGATACATAGTATGACCAATAGGTGTTCCATATCTCAGCTATTTTCTATGGAAAACCAAAGAGATCAGATCCTGATCGCCACTGTTGGCTTTGAAGAATGGGACGTCTTTAGAGAAGCTTGATCTTCGGAGGCCTCATCGTGAGACCTTACAAGTCCGGATTCCGGCAGAGTTCCTCTATCTCATCTTGTTGCTGATTGAAGGTGCCCTCCCCTTCTCCACCCGTCTTCATTACTGGGAGGTAGCAGGAAGTCAGCATCATGGTTGGGTTCAAGGCTACCGATGTGCCCCCGACCGCCACGGTGAAGTTCCTGGGGGCTGGCACAGCCGCCTGCATCGCGGATCTCATCACCTTCCCCCTGGATACCGCTAAAGTCCGGCTGCAGATCCAAGGAGAAAGCCAAGGGCCATTGCGGGCCATAGCCAGCGCTCAGTACCGCGGCGTGCTGGGCACCACCCTGACCATGGTGCGCACAGAGGGCCCCCGCAACCTCTACAACGGGCTGGTCGCCGGCCTCCAGCGCCAGATGAGCTTCGCCTCTGTTCGCATCGGCCTTTATGACTCCGTCAAGCAGTTCTACACCAAGGGCTCTGAGCATGCCGGCATCGGTAGCCGCCTCCTGGCAGGCAGCACCACTGGTGCCCTGGCTGTGGTGGTGGCCCAGCCCACAGATGTGGTGAAGGTCCGGTTCCAAGGTCAGGCCCCGGCTGGAGGTAGCCCAAGATACCAGAGCACTGTGGATGCCTACAAGACCATTGCTCGGGAGGAAGGGTTTCAGGGACTCTGGAAAGGGACCTCACCCAATGTGGCTCGGAATGCCATTGTCAACTGTGCTGAACTGGTGACCTATGACCTCATCAAAGATTCCCTCCTGAAGGCCAACCTCATGACGGATGACCTCCCTTGCCATTTCATTTCCGCCTTCGGGGCCGGCTTCTGCACCACCGTTATCGCCTCCCCGTCAACGTGGTCAAGACAAGATATATGAACTCTGCCCTGGGCCAGTACAGTAGCGCTGGCAACTGCGCCCTTACCATGCTCCAGAAGGAGGGGCCCCCGGCCTTCTACAAAGGGGTCATGCCCTCCTTTCTCCGCCTGGGTTCCTGGAACGTGGTGATGTTCGTCACCTACGAGCAGCTGAAGCGGGCCCTCATGGCTGCCTACACTTCCCAGGAGGCTCCCCTTTGAGCCTCTCCTGCTGCTGACCGGACGGAGCACCTCTGGTTTGTACATCAGCCCCAACCAGGCCCTGCTTTTTGTCTCCTCCTTGCCTTCCCTTTGTCTCTCTTCCTACCCCATCCCCTTGTCACCCCTCCCTCCTTCCCCACCTCTCCTCGCTCTCTCTGCCGCCTCTTCTCATAGCCCCTCCGTCCTGAAGGAGTTGATCCCATCCTGGCACCAGCTAGGACGCCATGCCCCAGTCCCTTGATAAGCTCAGTCTGAGTCTTTGCCCTGCCTCCACAACCCAGCCAGCATGCCACCCATAAAGCAAGCTCAACTGTGAAAAAAAAAGAAACACAATTAAGACATAAAGACAAATATAATCTAAAAATCAAAGGTAGAAGAAAATATATCAAGAAAATGGAAATTAAAAAAGCAAGGGTAGCAATATTAATCAATTACAATTTTAAAATGTGTTACTGGCTATACAAATTAATAATAAAATAGGACCAAATCTTTAATGAGAGACAAATAAGGGGATTATATGATAAAAGGAACAAAAGAGCAAGATGAAAAATAGTAATAAGTATATATTAACTTAGTGGCACACCCTCAAAATATATTAATCAAGCTCTTATAGACTTAAAGATAGAACTACATAATTTTACAGTAATAGAGTTAAATACATCCACACTGGGTTTGACAGAACAACACTAAATATCAACTGGATAATAAATCAATACAGTAACAGAAGAACTAAATACCACAATTACTGACCTCTTAGACATGTAGGAAACATACTATCTGGGAAAACGTCAATGTACCTTCTTCTCATGTTCATATGTACCATTCTTCAGAATAAACCATACGTTAGGCTACAATGCTAGCTTTAATACATTTTTAAAAATTGTGATATTACAAATAAATTTTACTTCACCGCATTATTAAATTATATATGAACAATAGGAAGATAAAAGAATAAAATCTAACATGGAAAATGAGCAATTGTGTGCATTAAATTACTTGGAAATGGTAGGGATTAAGATTTTAAATTCCTTACAAAAACAAAAATAAGCATACCAAAAGCTTTAGTATACTTCAGAAGCAATACTAAGAACACACGTTATGAACAATATATGAAGATATCAAAAAATAAAGCAAAAGTCAGCATGGTAACACAAACCTTCAACAATTAGAACAAAAAAGAGCTAAGTAAAACATCAGTCACCAGAAGACAATAAATATTAAAGAATAGAGCAGAAATAAATGAAAAGGTGAAGATAAACAAGCGGCCATCTAGCTCAGAAGCAACAAAGTCCACATGAAAGAACACACCAGCCTGTGTGATCAAGTGGTCCCAAAGGGATCAGTTACCAGGCATCAAAGAACAAAAAATCATATCATTGACTGCACACCTCCATGATAGGATCGCTGAAGACAAATGGGTGCATAAGCAAATGTGGTGAAGAAAGCTGATGGTGCCCGGCTATCAAAAGAGATAGTGTCTGGGGTCTTAAAGGCTTGAAGGTGAACAAGCGGCCATCTAGCTCAGAAGCAAAAAAGCCCACATGGAAGAAGCACAACGGCCAGTGCGATCACGAGGTGCCAAAGGGACCAGGTATAAGGCATCATGCAAAAAAAAAAAAAGATGTAAGTGTGTGTATGTATGTGTATATCTGTGTATATGTATATATGTATATGTATATATATACCATATTAAATGAAAGGGGAAGTGCAGAGTGGAGACCCAAGGCCCAAGTGTCGGCCAATGGAGATCCCCTCATAGAGGGGTTTAGGAGAGGAGATGGGTTAATTAGGGTGCGAGGTAGTACCGATGAAGAGCACAGCTTTCCCCCATATCCTGGATGCTTCCTCCCCCCAACTACCATGATCCGAATTCTACCTTGCAGGGCTGGATAGGACAGAGGCTGTACACTGGTACATATGAGGGCTGGAGGTACAGGGAATCGAGGGTGGATGATACCTTCAGGACCAAGGGTGTGAGGGACGATGCTGGGAGAGTGGAGGGTGAGTGGGTTGGAAAGGGGGAACTGATTACAAGGATCCACATGTGACCTCTTCCCTGGGAGAGGGACAGCAGAGAAGGGGGGAAGGGAGACCCCGGGTAGGGCAGAAAAAAAAGAAAAAAAAATATTAACAAAGTTTGACAAACTACTGGTAAATTTATTAAACTAAAAGGAATAAGAAAAGCAAATATAAAGAATAAGAAATGAAAAGGCCAATATCACAACAGAACCAAAACTATGAAGATCACAACAGTGAATTTGAAAATTTAGAATAAGTGGACATATTTCTAGAAAAACACTACCTATCTTTATTTTTAAAAAATCATTTGCGGGGGTGGGGTGGGGCTCGTACAACCCTTGTCACAAACCATACATCCATCCATCCATTGTGTCAAGCACATTTGTACATTTGTTGCCATCATCATTCTCAAAACATTTGCTTTCTACTTGAGCTCTTAGTATCACCTTCTCATTTTCCCCTCCCTCCCACTTCTGCCTCACTCATGAACCCTTGATAATTTATAAATTATTATTATTTTGTCATATCTCACACTGTCTGATGTTGCCCTTCACCCACTTTTCTCTTGTTCATCCCCTAGGGAGGAGGTTATATATAGATCCTTGAAATCGGTTCCCCCTTTACATCCCCAAATTCCCTCAACCCTCCCAGTATCGCCACTCACTCCACTGTTCCTGAAGGGATCTTCTGAACTGGATTCCATGCGTTTCCAGTTCCTGTCTGTACCAGTGTACATTATCTGGTCGGGCTGGATTTGTAAGGTAGAATTGGGATCATGATAGTGGTGGGGGGAGGAAGCATTTAAGAACTAGAGGAAAGTTTTGTGTTCCATATTTGCTACACTGCACCCTGCACTCTTTTTCTCCCCAAGACCCTTCTGTAGGGGCATGTCCAGTTGCCTAGAGATGGGCTTTGGCTCCCAAATCTGTACTTCCCCTCATTCACAGTGATATGAATTTTTGTTCTTTGATGCCTGGTCCCTGATCCTTTGACACCTCGTGATCACACAGTCTAGTGGGCTTCTTCCATGTGGGCTTTGTTGCTTCTGAGCTAGATGACTGCTTGTTTACTTTCAAGCCTTTAAGAAACCAGACGCTATATCTTTTGATAGCTGGGCGCCATCAGCTTTCTTCACCACATTTGATTATGCACCCATATGTCTTCAGTGATAGTATTAGGAAGGTGAGCATTATGGAATGCTAGTTTAATAGAACAAAGTGTTCTTGCACTGAGGGAGTACTTGAGTGGAGGTTCAATGTCAATTGGCTACCTTAATATAAACTTATAAATATATGGACATAGATTCATTCCCCCATCATCATATATAAATCTATTTACATATGTACATGCCTGCATTGTGACCTCTAAAAATGTCCTTTGCCTCCTAGTTCTTTCCATTATTTCCTTTTACTTTCCTCTTGTCCCACTATCATGCTCAGCCTCCATTTTGGATTCAGTAATCCTACTCAGTTCCATTGTCCTTTATCAATCCCTATCAGGCGTCTCACATGCTTCTTGCCACTGATTTTGGATCCCTTCTTGTACCCTTGTCCCCAGGTTTATTAACACCATTTCCTTTCCCCAACCTCCCCCTCTCCTTTGACCCCCCCTCCCCCAGGACCATCGGTCACGTTGTTTTCTCCTCCAGATTGTTTATCTAGCCTATCGTACCTAGATAGACCTGCAGAGATAATAATACGCACACAAAATAAGACAGAGCAAGACAAAGTGACAAAAGAAAACAAAACAGCAGCAAAAACAAAGCAAAGACATAATAGTTCAAGGTCTGTTTGATGACGTTTAGGAGTGTTTTCCAGTGGAGTTTGATGGGGTGCCACGGCCTGGCCCCAAAGTCTATTTTTGGTACTCTTTTGGGACTTCCTTGCTCTGTACTCTTGCTGTTCTATTGCCGGCCTTAGTGTTTTGCCTTGTTGTGGTGGGGTCAGATCGGGTGCCACTCCCACACTGTATCTCCAGTGCTGTCCCCTGTAGGGCTTTGGGTTCGTGAGGGTTTTCATGTCTCCTAGTGGGGCCGGCCATATGGTTCTCTCTGTGCATTGACTACTCTGAGCAAGGATATCAGTCCTCAAGGCTTGGTGGGTCAGGATGTGCTCCACTCCCTCTTCCTCACCCTTCATTGCTCCCATGTGCTTTGATCAGACATATCCCTCTCTCTGACCTGTAGCTTCTGTGCTATCTTCTGAAGTAAATTCTTCTGGGGGGAGCGGCGGCTTTCCATGTAGTTGGGATTGGGCCTGGGCCCTGAACACTATCTATCTAAGTTTAAAAAGTCTGATGTCCAAGATGTCAACTGAAAATTAAAAAAGAAGAAATAGATCATATGCTATAAAAAATGTTCAAACTGTAAAAATGGTAGACCTCTATGACTGCACTGGAAAACAGTAATCATTGGTTGCTAGATTAATTTGACTCAAACATGCCCTAAATATGAATACACATATACATGTGAATATGTATGGAAGTACAGATATTAATATCAATACAAATAAGAACATGAATATTAGTGTAAATATAATTGAAAATATAAACATGAATAACAATTTGAGTGTGAATATGAATATGCATGTCAATGTAAATATGAATCTAAATCTAAATACACATATGAATCTAAACATATATGTGAACATAAATATGAATATAAATATGAAAATTACTGTGAATATCAATATAAGTAAATATATGTTAAAGTGAATAAATAAATACAAATATCATTATATAAAATAAAAATATTTCATGATATGATCGCTGAGGACAAATGGGTGCATAAGCAAATGTGGTGAAGAAAGCTGATGGTGCCCAGCTATCAAAAGAGATAGTGTCTGGGGTCTTAAAAGCTTGAAGGTAAACACGTGGCCATCTAGCTCACAAGCAACAAAGCCAACATGGAAGAAGCACACCAGCCTGTGCGATCACGAGGTGTCGAAGGGATCAGGTATAAGGCATCATCAGGGGGAAAAAATCATACCATAGTGAATGAAGGGGGAAGTGCAGAGTGGAGACCCAAAGCCCATTTGTCGGCCACTGGAGATCCCCTTGCAGAGGGGTCTAGGGGAGGAGATGAGTCCATCAGGGTGGGATGTAGCACCGATGAAGAATACAGCTTTCCTCCAGTTCCTAAATGCTTCCTCCCCCCCAACTATTATGATCTGAATTCTACCTTGCAAGTCTGGATAGAGCAGAGTATGAACACTGGTGCAGATAGGAGCTGGCGGCACAGGGAATCAAGGGCAGTTGAAACCTTCAGGACCAGGGATGTGAGGGGCGATACTGGGAGGATTGAGGGTGAGTGGGTTGGAAAGAGGGAACCGATTACAAAGATCTACATGTGACCTCCTCCCTGGGGGATGACAACAGAAAACGAGGTGAAGGGAGACATAGGACAGGGCAAGATATGACAAAATAATAATTTATAAATTATCAATGGCTCACGAAGGAGGGGAGAGGGGGAAGCGGGGAGGAAGGGGGAAAAAAGGACCTGATGCAAAGGGCTTAAATGGAGAGCAAATGCATTGAAAATGATGAGGGCAACGAATGTACAGATGTGCTTTACACAATTGATGTGTGTATGGATTTTGATAAGAGTTGTATGAGTCCCTAATAAAATGTTTTTAAAATATTTCAATATATTTGTAATATATTATTTGAATATATGCTCAATATATTCAAAGTATGAGTATATATGTAAAAAGAAATATAAGTATATCTGCCACTTTGAGGGTCCCTTGTACATGTACACCAGATTTATTACTGATAAAAAACAGAAATCTTAAAAAAAAAAGCTATTTCCTGACAGTGTATTTTAATGTAATTTAATGTTCAAGTCAGTGTTTTCCTTTTCGAACATTTTTTGAGAACTCCATTCATGTTCTTTTAAATACCCTTTGCATTTGGGGAACAAAAATAAGACTGAAGGAGAATATCAGGGATGCCGAGTCGATAAAGTAAGGTTTCCTTACTTGCAGTCACTGATACTTTCAATATCTTCCCCCAAACCATAATTTTGGTCATCGACTTTTCAGCAGTCGTCCCTACCCATTGTACAGATATCACAGGCATTTGAGGCAATTGATCCTCAAAGTGACATCACACTACCCTGTAATACAGGTTCCCTGAAGCAGATGTTTATAAAAAGGCTGTATGGTGCAGTGGACTAAGTATTAAGTTACTAACCACAGGTTATGGGTTCAAACCCAGCATCCACTCCTTGAGTCAAAGATTAAATTATGTGTGTCATAATATTGAGAGCCCTGGAAACCTTCTTGGTCTTTCACTTGCCTGCATCCCACTTGCTTCAGGAACCAGCTCTTGGGGAAACCTTCCTGTGGAGTTGTGATCCATGAGTTTAGCAAGCTGTTCCCTGTTCCCATATTGTATACCATTCACAGTGACACTCATATACAAATACCTGGCATCTTTAAATGCAGCTTCTCCACCAGGGGACTCCAGAACCTTCTTAGCCAGGGTGAGCTTTCAGAGGCAGCTTTATCAAAATTATTGGAAATAAACTTCCATGGGACTTTTGGTAGTTTTTAAAAAAATGTTAACATTCCCAGTGGTAAAGACTCTAAATGTCTATAATAAAGGTCTTTAGGCTAAAATACATGAGAGTTCACCTTTACAGTGAACTTTGAAACAAATGGCAGAACACTGTTCAAGGATACAGAACAAAGGGCAAAAGACAGGTAGCTGTTTCCCACACTGCTTCAAGAGGAACCATATGAGCAAAAACCAGGATCACTCAAGAAAAAGGTAAAGGTGCACTAAGAGCATCAGTGAAAAAGTAGGTCCAGGGAGCAGTGGAATGCCTATTGAAATGCTTCAACAAGCAGATGAGGTACTGGAAGCACTCACTCACCTTTGCCATGTAATATTTAACACAGCTGTGTGGCCAACTGACTAGAAGTGATTACACACACACACACACACACACACAATGTCATGTCAAATTGAAGATATAGAAATGAAGAGGTGGATTTTGGAAGCCTGATGATAGCTCCTAGTGGGTGTGGCCTTATCACAAGGATCATCCTGGGAACTTCCTCTCTCTGTTTTCACCTTCTTGTTGAGGGGTCACTGGGAGACCTGCCAAAGCCCTGGAGATGCGTCCACTACAGAACTCTTCACCCACAAGGCTGTGCTTCCTGCACTCTGCATCGTTGCTTGTGGCTGTGTGAGTTTGACGAGGGATTCCTGGACTAGTACTGGACTAATGGACTTGATCTGGACTGGGATGTTTGTTTGATATACAATCACTCCTTGATATAAAGCTCTTTCTTATACCTATAGGAGTGTCATTACATTTTTTTTCTAGTCACCCTGGCCTAACACATATACACACATGTACACAGACTGAGTGAAACAATTTTTCACACAGACACAAATCTTGGAATGACAGCTACAAACGGTGAAAACAATTTGCTTTAACAAAGATCTTTTTTTCAGGGCTTTCAGTGCTAGGGCCCTAAATATCAATGAGACCGGCCATGTATACAGGTGCCAGATCTTAACAAGTAGGGACAGAAATGACACTAAGGAAAAAATTAGGCCTTTGACTTAGCTAGCACCCATGACAACTCATGCCTACACACAGTCACAGGAGAATCAGTGAGACAAGATAGAGGGGGTTAACCTGGGTCAGGGCTATGGAGAAGTTCTTGCAAAGTTACAGCTAAACAAAGTATAAAATTCCCCTAACTAGTTTATATTTCTACCATAAAATAATAGCAGTTTGACACTTTAAGTTCAGACTCAGCTAAACTCAGCTTCTATCTCCACATAGTCAGCCTCTACTGAGTTATTTCTGGTCCCTGACTTGCAATGTAAAGCAATGTAAGGAGTGTCAGAAAGAGCGAGGTTGCTGAGAGCACCCTGGCCAGTGCAGGGAGACACAGTTAAGAACACACTCCCTGGTTATGTCCTAGATGGATATTGGGGAGCTAGAGTCCTATGCTCTTAAGTCATACTTGGACATCAGAGATTTCTGCCCAAATTTTGTAAGCTATTCAGTTTGGCAGTAGTGTACCTCTCCCAGTCAGGGTCCTTTCCCTGCTCCTGTAGTCCCACATGTGATTGTGTTTAATTGATCTGCCACTAATTGTTTGTGAGTTTCTTTTGAATTCTGCGAAGGAGCTCAAAAGAACTATGTGGTCAGCATAAGGAGATGCTTTCTGCCAAAGATATAGGTCAGACCTCATTTTTGTTGTTGATGATGTGTAGTGTTTTTGTAATTACTTTCCAAAGTTGTCATACTTCAAGAAGCCTATGAGCACACCTATTTATACATAATATATATACACACTTATATATATATATATATATATATATATATATATATATATATATATATATATATATATATATATATTGTGAAATTACTCAAACTTTATAAATTGCCAAGCAATCAGAATTTTCTTGTAACTTCCCGGATCCCTCTGTATGTATACTCTCTGAAAATTTCCTTTCACATCAGTACTTTGGATCCTTAGAGATACTACTGCCACTCCCTGGATTGTTTTGTTACTCAAATAAACTCTTTAATTTTTAACAGAAACCCCAGTTTTCTCTTTGACAGGAATGATGGAAGAGGAAATGGTATGCACATTCTTTCTCAAGGCTGTCTATCAATCACTGCTACATCCTGAAAGGAAGGAAGGAAAGAAGGATGAGAGGGAAGGAAGGAGGGAGGGAAGGAGGGAGGGAAGGAGGGAGAGAGGAAGGGAGGAAAGGAAAATAAGCAACAATATATGACAATAGATTTACCATCTTAAGGAAATTTTATTTTTATTAATGTTGTAAATAATCTTTGGTGAAATTTTACCAATATTTATCACCAATAATTATTACCAATAATTTATTACCAATAAAGGAACCAAGAAGAATCAGATTCCAGAATAAGAACAATGAAGTCATTGGACATTCTGTGTGAGACCACTGCCCAAACTCCTTGGCCCTGTGTAACACTGCAAATTTCACACTTCCCCAAGGAATCTCCCCTGGGAGATGACATATTGACACAAGATTATGAAATATACATACCTTATGTATTGCCGATACTTATTCTGCATTTTACTTCCTGATACCCTCTCTTTGTTGACCCATTTCCTCTGAGAATGGGTCCTACTATCATTTAGGACTCAACCTGCTGGGCACACATGCAGAGGAAAGACATTCCCAACCTCCAGGTCACCATGAAACAGGACTTTGGCCAAGGATCCAAAATGTGCTTGAAAGACATCAGATGAAATGGAAAGACATTTAGAAGCAAGAAGTACAAAAAGCCATGTCTTTTCAATAATCACAACCCCACCCTGTGCATATCCATGATTGTTCCTGTGAAACTGGTACATATCCATTAATCCCTAAATTTACTTACTGATCCTTATGCCTAAAAGTATAAATTAAAAAAATTCTCCTTCTCTTTTTATATTCCTTTTTTTTTCAGGATCTTATCTTGAGGATTCTCCTTTTGGATCATTCCTTCCACTTTCCAAGTAAAGCTTCCCCATTTCATTGTCATCCAGCCCCTGCCTTTGTTTCTCAGCAGTAATTGGGTTGGAAACTTGGAACACATTTCCTTTTGATGAGTACATTTCTTTTTAAAAAATTTTTTATTAGTTGGTTCTTCTTTTTTTAAAAATATCATTTTATTTTGAGCTCTTACAGCTCTTATCACAATCCATACATCCATCTATTATGTCAAGCACATTTGTATATATGTTGCTGTCATTATTTTCAAAATATTTTCTTTCTACTTGAGCCCTTGGTGCAGTGTGTTTTTCAACATGACATTACATATTCATTTCCAACCCCCTTCCCCAAACTATCATTCTAACAGGGCCTGTGTAGAATACTGTTGTGTGTTTTGACACATTTTTGCTTATTTCAGGTACCTTTGAATCTGTTCCAACTGATACCAACCTTCTGCAGAACAGAGCACGGTCTGATGTTGCGCCATCATCACACTGGTTATGCTTGGTCTCATGGCTACATTTGTTGCATCAATCCATGTCATTAGGGAGGTCCCCGTTTTTCACTGACCCTCGACTTTACTGAGCATGTAGTCTTTTTATCCAGGTACTGCCCTCTCCTCATAGCATGACCAACGTGTGTGAGGTGAAGTGCTACCATCCGTATCCTTACTTCTAGGAAATTCCGTGCCTGTACTCCCTCTAAGATCAATTTATTTTTATAGTACCCCATGGTATTTTCAAAATTCTTCTCCCAAACCACCATCATTCAAAGTCCATCAAAGTATTCTCCAGCTTTCTTTACCCATCGCCCAGCTTCACTTGTATGTAATGTGAGCGAAAACTCTGACCCATGGCTGTTTTCATGGGC